>NC_040032.1:21304116-21626205 GCF_000972845.2 Larimichthys crocea
GTCTTTCACCTCCGTGTTAGATGACAATGTGGGTGCAGAGAGAAGAGAGTTCAGGCAAGAGGTCACCTTGCCTCTCTCTTTTAACTCCCCTCTGAGGGACAGGTCTGCTTCCCTGGGACCCAGAAATGAGTATATATATCTATATATATATATATATATATATATATTACATCATATTACATTTAATACATCTTGAACATGCTGTATAGATTTAGATGGCAGAACTTCCCTAACTTAAACTTAACACTCTTTTAAGAAAAAACTTTTTCTTTCTTTTTTTTTAAAGTTAATTTTTAATGGTAGGCTAACTTGGATTTGTAAATAATTATTCATTAGGTAACAAGAGTTGACAGACATGCCAACAAAGTATCACTCCAAGACATGCAATAGACTAGCCAGTCCACCATGGCAGTGTCACCTTTTTAAGTTTAGGGAACAAAAAGCCTTTGCCTTTTGCCCCACATTGAGTGGCTGACCTCAGTCTTTTGTCACTTTGTTTAAAGGATGTCCTTTTTGCTGGTGTCCAATATGTGTCTGTTGAGATTCCAGAGAAGCAAAAGCATATGTTTCAGAGCTGTGCATTTCCTTCTTTGGTCTGTTTGGACAAAAGGTCGCTGGTTCAACTCCGGCTCGAAGGAAATGCTTTTCTTCAGTGTCAAATGTGTGCCACTTTAGATCAGAGAGACGGGAAACCAGTGAATTCCATTACTTGAGGTGTTCGGACGCCAAAACCTTGCCCACATCTGCCGTTACATGGCATGACCCATGTCAAAGTCGTCTGTGATGTTGTAATGTTAATTGTACACAAAACCAAATAGTGAGAAAAAGGTGAAGGTCCAAAATGAGTTTCTAGTCTTTACCAGTCATTGCAAAGAAATTGTAAAAATGGCAGACCTGTATCAGGGGGTCTATCATTTTAAGAGATGTGGATAGCAGTATTAAGCTAAATGAAAAATCAGGAATCACATAGTTCACAGAAAACATCTCCATGTCTTCACCAAATTACACAATAATCCATCCAAAACATTTAGAAAAAGTTAGGATGATCCCTATAGTTAATTTGTCTGGACAACAAACATATCTTCATCAGTTTTCAGGCAATTCTTCCAATATTTTGTTAGACCAAGTTCATGCTGCACACTGTTTATTACTTGTAAGGTCCAGGGAGCAAATACTTGTTTATAAAGTTCATGTGACATGAATCCAAGGTTGTAGGTATGGATTTACCTTCAGTTCTTTGTACTTTTATTGGCATCCTTGTTGTTTATGGTGTCTTTTTTTAATGTTGTTTGCTATCTCCAAGTCCATGTGTGTGTACATTTCATTTTAACATGACTGATTTTCCTGTGTGTATTCAAATATTATTTCAACCACAAGGTTTCAGCTTCAACAAATCATAAACAAGAAACCTGGTCAGGTGACATGGCAATTGTCACAGTGTTAGCTAGTTTTCTGATGCCAGTAGAATAATTGCTATGTATTGTCTGTGCTCTTTGCTGTAATTGGCCTTCTCTCTCCAGTCTGTTTTGTGAAATTAGGGGAAATGTGAGAGATGATCTGGATATATGCATCAGTCCAGTCTGCCTCAGTTGAGTTTGTTCATTATAAGCTTTTGGAAGTTAGAGGTAAGCATCTGTCTTATTTTACCCGTAATCTCTTGTGTTTCAGCATAGTTTCCCTAATCACATTCTCACCAGTTTTGTTTATCAGTGAACCTAGACCTCTCTTTTTAAGAGTATTTTGTAGTTTTTGTCTTTAGATGATTAAACCCACCACAAGGATTACTGAACCTTTTTTAAACACATGGCTAACCATGTGAAACAGTCACAGTTTGGTTAGGTGTTGGAAACAAGACGTTTTGATTAGGTAAAAGTCTGTGTAAAGGCAACTCTGAGATTTATTTCAAAATATATTAAACATGTTGGAAAATAGTTGCTGAAACACATGTGAAAAGACTTGATATATTACTGAAATGTGGAGTCCTAAAGGGTGGCTCAATGACAATGAAGCCACCCCGAGCATACCCCTGCAACCCTAGCAGAGAGATAGAGATTAATTTATCTCGTCAAGAGTATTTCAAAGTTAGTCATATCATTTTTTGAACTCATCTGACACGTTCCAGTCACTTCAAAATTGCTGCTTGACTGCTCACACGAGTGGGCGTTGAGCTGTGAATACTGCTCATTTTGACACCTAACTTCATAAACTTACCGATATTTTTAAACATCACATCAAATGTGGCTGGGTGGTTAATAACACTTTCTTATTCGGTATGATAAACTTGTTTATTCTTACTTTACACAAACTTTAAGAAAATATCCTGATTTGGGTCTAAAAAAGTACATCCATCCACCACAACCTTCTCCATTTACGGACTTCTCACTCTTTACACTAAGTGACCAGATGCAGATGGTTTACACTGCAAAAGACGTAAGCACAGTGTGTTTACCTTGTAGATCTGTATAAGATGTCAAGAGGTGTTATAAAATGACACCCCTAGGAATGAGAATATGAAACTGACTATATATGAAATACAGCTGGTTAGTCTGAACTTTTCTACTGAAAGTCTCTGAACAGCCTGAAGTCTGACAATTCAAATCACCTCGTTGGACAAATATCCTGTCCAAGCAAAGCTTTAAATTCTGCATTTCTATACCTTCCATATGTTTTAGTAACAGATATATTCAGTGTGACAGTTTGAGCTAAACCAATCTGAACAGGTCTTCCTGTTTACTCACACACACAACATGCCAGCCAATAACAATGCCACCTGTGTGTTTTGTCTCAGGTCAGATGTATCAACCAGAGGTGGCAGGAGCAATGTAAAACATTTAATTATTGTTGTGACAAATGGCAGAGGCATTTAGCAGGGTTTGCTGAGCAAATGATCTTGGTGATTGCAGTGGGGGAATGTGCCATGTTTCACAATGACAAGTCATGAATTATTAAGCTACCAGAGCTGCCTGATGCCCCGAAGCCATGTTTCTCTCTGTAGACGGAAGCCCAGCAGGGGCAAACAAAGCGGGGGAGGGATTTCTATTCAAGCCACCCACAAAGCCGAGTCTATAGGAAATTTAGGTTGGTGTCGGAGCTGCCAGTCGAATAAGAAATGGAGGATTTGCACAAGCCTGCACTGTAATTAAGAGGAAGAGAAATGACTCATGAACGAATAGTGCTGGTTGAAAAGATGCAATTAGGGAAGTCAACGCCTACATAGCATCAAAGGAATATTATATCATTTGATTTAAGCAAAACACATTTTGGTACATATATAATGACATGACCCAATTTTACTCTATTCCATTACATAAGCTTGAATATTATGCGACAATACTATACATAAAACAACTCAAGCTATAGCTTCAGTTACTGCTGGACAAAAAAAAGTCCAAACACCATCAGACAATTCAGAAGTCTCAAGAGTCACTGCCTACTTCCAAACGTTTTACTGCCCCTTGGCACTTTTTTGATATTTGCATCCATTTCCTGTATGAATCATTTTCTCGTGGGTAGCAGGTAAAATATATATATACATATTTTTATCCGTCACAGCATTCACTGAAGGTGACCTTATAGTCTAAACTACTTTAATCTAGCAATCCATTTCTTTCCACTTATCCAGTGTCAGGTCATGGGGGCAGCAGGTCTAGCAGGGCAGGTTTAGATGTTCCTCTGCACAGCAATGCATTCCAGCTACCCCTGCAGCAAATTCTGGGCCTGTTCTCCTGCCTGTTGGACCTCCTTGGAACACCTCCAAATGAAGGCACCCGAGAGGCATCTTGATCAGATGCCCGAACCACTTCAGCTGGCTTCTCTCAATGTCAAGGAGCAGCAGCTCTACTCTGGTACTGCAAGTCCTTCTTGAGTCGATTTATAAGGGTCTTGTGAATCACTCTTAACCTGATCCCTCCCCTCAGACCGATTTGCCTTGGGAAAACCCTACCAGGTTTTATTGCCTCGGACAACATAGCAGCCAGCATCACAGGGACACACAGTTTCCACTACCACAATAAGGTACTGATTCATTGGTGAGGTACAAAAAAGTAAAAAACGTGTATTCAGTAGTTGCAGTAAAATGCAGAAAAATGAAGAAAAAGCTTTAAAAATGTTTAAAGCTGAATTAGTTCTGGTACAAAAAGCTTTAAAAATGTTTAAAGCTGAATTAGTTCTGGTACACGCTGAGATAAAAATACAGGAAAATATACATACATACATGCATACATTATCTGTATCCGCGTTCCTCACAACTGACATTAGGCGAGAGGCAGGGTACACCCTGGACAAGTCGGCAGTTGCCAGTCGCCACCCTGGACAAGTCGCCAGTTCGCAGGGCACATAGAGACAACCATTCATGCTCACATTCACATTTGCGGACAATTTAGAGTCACCAATTAACCTATTAAGTGCATGTTTTTGGACTATGGGAGTAAGCTGGAGTACCCGGAGAGAACTCACGCAGACACAGGGAGAATATGCAAAGTCCAAACAGAAACCGGACCAGGAACCTTCTTGCTGTGAGGTGACAGTGCTAATGAATAATAAATAATAAATGCTGAAAAAAAAAAACCCTAACTATGTTTGTTCATTGCTGTCTCTTCTTGCCAATGCGCCTCTTTCTTAACACTTTTTCCACTTGTCCATTTCTCTCTGCTGCACTTGAGAATGTCTGGCAGTGAAAGTTCTACTGTCATTTGATGTTCATCAGTTGACAACATCTTTGGATCGATGTGATTAAATTGCTGCATTTGGAGAAAAGGCACATCAAGACACTGCAAGTGTTTCAGTGCGCTTCACACGCTGTTGGATTCACACAGAAAGGCAAATTGACTGCGATTTGCCTTGGCAGAGCGCAGAGGGAGATTACCACACGCTTCAAAAATACACCTCAAATTCCCTCCTCATTCACCACATTTTCATCCCGCTTCTTTAAAACCAGGCAATATTAAATATCTACATTAAAATATTACATTCAGCATCTTGTGTACTCTGCCTCGCTGAGGTGACATCATTCCTTCCTCCAAGGTGGGTGAACGCTGCAGTGAGGCATTTTAATTTGTTTACCTTTTGAAGGCGCTTGTACTTTTCATATCATCAGACAGTGATGTGTTTGTGCATACCCCAAGTTACACTGTTTTCCTTCCCTCTAAGAACAAATATTTGAGATATATATATAACTTCATAACATGTCAGTTCTGTAGAAGAGTTGGTCAAGCTTTTTGCAAAGAAACTGAGGTTTAATTTTAACTTTTCTGTCAGGGACTGTTGCTGCTAAGGTACATTGTTTTTGGCTTTAGTTTGCCATCATCCTCTATCATGCCACCCAATTTGGACCCAAATCTTGTCCAGAACTGTCACTTATTGAGATAAGCTATTTGTCTGAGATCTTTCTCAAACCAGAAGGGTTTATTCTAATAGCTGTGCCAAAAAAATGCCAAATAATGTGCAAATTAGGCATTTTTAATCCTCTAAAGAAGCATCAAAATCCTAAATAAATTACACTTGATACTTTATTATACTTGATATTTCTTTGTGCAAAAGTAGAAAATTTAGGTAATTCAGCTAATTACCAAAAACAATAGCATGCATGCTCTGGGGACATTAAATATCCACAGGATATTTCATAAATCTGGACATTACTTTATGTTTGAGTGGGAATTTTGACATGAGAGTGGTGGTAAAGGTCAAGGGGTGACCAAAATCAATATTCTGTAGGTCCTCTGTTAGTGCATATGTTTGTATTTCGGCCCTTTGCCTGTATGATTAGTGCAATTAACAGCGTGTAAAATGGTTGCCCCAAAGCTTGAGCCATGGCAACATTTAAAATATTGTTTTATTTGTTTCCATGCTTTTGTTTTTTGATGGCTTCTATACATATTGCATGTTTTCTGTTGTATAATAACATACTTATTATGTTGTTTTTTTTTTATGTCCAATGAAGTGTAGTTAGTTATGAGAACAGAGAAAACATGCAATCTTTACTTTAGTAATACCTGCAGTTTTGTGTTATTATTCATATACATTCAACTTACAAAAAGTAAAGTATTGTTGTGATACTGAAATATTAAATGTACTTTACAGAAAAAAGTCTGTTAATTTGTTGAGAGAATTCATAACCGGGTGCTAATAAGCACAAAATATAGAGACAGCTGAAAGAAAAGCTATAGTTAATGAATCACACATTACTAATACGTATCAACTAATAACTGGTAAATAGGATTTTCTTAATTTGAAGTCTAACTCACCAGGGTACTGACATTTTGTACAGTCAATGTTGCTCTGGAATAGAGAGCTAACTGCTGAAAAAGTTAGGAGGAGTGGCAGATTTACCAGTTGCAGCCAACATTTATTTGGTTTGAATAACGTTTACAAGAAAACGTCCTGACACATGACGGACCCCATCTTCTTTCCTTGACACTTTTTTTTAAAGAGCTGCAAATAATGAGTCACGAGGTGACGTTTTCCCAGCAGGATCGCTGAGGGCTGTGATTCCCCCTCAGCATGCCGCTGCCTCCTCCTGACCTAATTACCACAAATAATTGCTCATAATACTATACCTCCAGGATCCCGAGAAGAAACACTCAAAAATAACATCCTCAGCAGTTATAACCAGCTGTTACATAACAATAATGACAATATTTTTTATACTTAAACATTATCCACTGTTAAAAATCTTAAAACCTTTTATATGAGCAAGTTGAACTTGAATTTCATGAAACACATGGACTTTGAGTTTTGAGTCTGATGGAACGTTTTCAATCTCTCTAACATGAGAGAAAAAAAAAATAAAAAAAATACGGACAGGTAAACACACTTAAGATAAATCGTTAGTTTTAGGAATATATGGATAGATATTTAGATTATAAATTGTTTATATGTGGTTACTTTGGCTGGGGACAAGTGCTGCCTTATTATTATTTGTATTTTATGTACATTTTTATCCATTTGAACACTTCACCGTTTGATAAAATGCAGCACATCTGAAACGTGTGATAGCTTTTCATTCATTGATGTGTGATAGCTTTTCATTTATTGAACTACTCAGCTTGGTACTTTATTGTTGAAATTCCTTCCTACTCATATTTGTGTGAATCTGTTCTTATTATTTACACTGCTGCACTGGGAGAACATACTTACTATTGTATATGGAGAAAATAGACAGTTACCTTGAACCTGAACCTGAAAACAGGTTGTACAGAAAGTCTTTGTTTAGCATCTCAAAGATCTGCCCAGAGACAGACATGTCAGATGAAAATCGACCAGTCAGTTGGGATTAAACAGCCATGAAGCTACAGCTACATCCAAGAAAAATAGTGACAACAAATGGCTGCAGAGACAGGCACAGCTGTACTTCTTCAACTGTGGAAAAGAAAACTTCCCAAACCTCGACCACAGTTTCTTTGTTGAGTGAAAATGATGATGATGACGATCCGGGGCGGATATGTCCTGATTGTGTTGGGCACATCAAAAGAAAATAACCCCATGCAATAGAAATCTGCCGCCATAAACACAATGTCAGGCAGTATAATGACATAAAATGGCAATTCCCTTTGATAAGGCTATAGCACAAATGGGTATGAATTGAATTATTTTTATATGGAAAGTGCTTCCAGGTTGACTTTATACAGTATATATGTTACTTTGTTTTGTTACTTTCTTTCCAGCTAACAGTTGTTTTTATTTCTTTCTGTTGTATTCGAGCATGGAAAAAATGTTTCAGTTCAGCCTGATGTTGACTTTATCCTCCATGTGTGGTGAGCTGTGACCTTACATTGAACTTTTCACCTCCTCCTTGTCTGGTTGTAAAGAAGCTCTGCAATCAATCATTGTGTCTCCTTAAACACTTTTCACCAGTATTTTTGGGAGTTTGGCCCCTTGACCACCTTACCCCAATGTGTGACACGGAGATTGGCACTGATATCACCTCTGTATCTCTGGTTCTGTACAGCGTGAATCCCACCCATCTGGTGTTCTAAGTATGCAAATGAAAATGCACATTCGGCTCCTGCGGGTCTAATTCTTCCTAACGGAGTCGGAGGGATTTGGTGCCGGATGAAAAGTTGGGGATGAGATGACTTCTAGTATGACTTTAACCACAGTTTTTGCTCTTTGTCTCTGCCTGTTTCACACCAGAAACACACAAATACACACACACACACACACACACACACACACACACACACACACACACACACACACACACGCACACACACTATACTGAGGTCTAATTGATTTTTCTGTTGCTGTAGATAAATCCATGTTCCGCATCTCATGTCACTGGCTGCAGCCCTTGTCTTCTGACCTAGTAAACCCCATTCATCACAGACAGCCTCTGCATGCGCCAAACCCGCTCGCCGACGCCTCTGTCACTGAGCTCGCTCAACCTCAATCTGCCCTTTCAACACACACACGCATGCACACAGCAAACACACATTGGAATATAGTGAGTTCAGTTATCCTCAGGGTACATGCACAATATAGATTCACACTGATATAAAATCCCCCCTTATTTAGTCATAATAAGTTGGATCTTATTACATGGACACACACACACACACACACACACACACACACATACAGATGGACATTATGTAAGTCCAGTTCATTTGAAAGCCTGGGGCTGGTTTTACATTCTGCATTTGTCAAATTGCAGTCCAGGGTCTTGTAGCCACACTGACCCTGAGCTTGTTAGCTGACAGTTACAGTGGAAGTCTGTGTATCGGGCTCTCCTCATTCCTTCATTACTACTGCATACATAGTGTGCTTTAATATTACACAGCAGAATTTGAATAGTGTGCTCTCTTTAAACAGAAGTCAAACAATGAACTAGTGCTCAGGCCATAATTTTGAACTTTTATTCACTAGCGACATCATAACAGGCTGCAGTCTGCCCTAACCTTTGCATGAGTCCAGAGAGACTTTTTTTTTTTTTTTTTTTAACTTTTTTTTATTAGCCAAGACTTGTGGCTTTATACTGTTGCCCTCCTTGTCTGTTGAGTGTAGGGGAGGAGTGGGCTCATAAATCCTGTAGCTGTCGCTAGGAAAGAAGGGGCAGCAAACAAGAGCTTGCATTCAGCTCGACCACAGAATTTATTCTCATTTTCTTCCAGGTAACGGAGCTCCTGATTTGTGTGCATGTGTGTGCGTACACATAAGAAACGATGGGTAGTGCAATTCTTTGTTTTATATATTCAGTCACTGTCCGTTAAAGATATCCACAAATCCCAAAAGACATAACGTCACCAACATAGCGCATAAACTGTTGCATAAAAAAAATTGAAAATGTACACACCAAGTATCAATATATGATCATCAGTGTTATTTGTGTATCTTTCTTAACTTTATTTTGCAGATTCACTGGTTTTCTTGATACTGAAGCTCCGTCATGAAATGGTCCACGAAAGATGATAGAGATGATCACTTGAATAAAATTTGAGGAAGTTTTTTTTTTTTTTTTTTTCATTTTATTATTTTAGTAGTGTTTAATTTTATTTCAATGCATTAATTTAGCATGGACAGTTTCAGTAGAGCTATCTGGCTTTTATCAAGAATTCATAGACACCCTGAAGCCAGTCAAAATGAAGTATCCACTCCAGAACATTGTGTAATATCATTTATTTAGAAGATTATTGTTTCCCGATCTTTTATGACAGACCTCTGGGAGCACATGACCCTTCCACATGTTTAGTAGTATGATCAGTTAGTTTTCCCTGTGTGTTTCCTTTTCTTTATCATGGCTTACATGTATGAGCTGGTGTGAGCTACTTTTTTATAGACTTCAGGATTACTTTGAGGAGAAACTTTAAATCTTTTGGCTGTAAAAACTGAAACTGAAGCCAGGGTGTGTTTATTGCATTAATTAATTACCTCCCAAAACTTTGCATGTGGGTCCCTTTAGGGTTCAGCCCTAGGTATTTCAAAGGTTCATAAATGCCTGTGTGTTGGATTCTCCCTACAGAAAGTGATTCCTTTACATGTATCTTTCATGCTGAATTAATTGATGTTCTTTCTACACTGAGAGAAGCAAAGACAAAATGGGGTTATCTCTGTATAGTTTACTCATCAACCCGTGGAGAGCTCAGCACTTCCTGCTGAGGCTCTTGTGATAAATGACAGAGCTGTCGTTTCAACTCAAGCAGGGTGAGCAACACGTGCCACAATTCATTTTCCCTCCAGCCCTCAAAGTGCTGACAGCTGCAAAGAGAAATGAGATGTGCCATCAAAGCTAACCTTAGCCTTTATTCTTACGTGAACCCAACTATGTTTAACCAGTCGAGGTCCCGCATGGCTCCCGGCAGGAGAGACGAATCAAGAGGAGTTTCGATCCACACAGAGCGAAGGTCGGTGTTCCACCAGAGCGGTTAATTCAATGTGAAAATCCAAACGCAGAGCCCAACACGGCCCGCTGTTTGATTCCTGACACTTGAAAGTGTAGTTCTGAAATCGTTGTGAATCTAGTATCAGTCCTGTCAGGGGGGCCGGTGTTGAATCAAATTTGGAACAGAGCAGAGAGACTGAGCTTGAAATCTGCATGTCCTTTGAAAAATTACTGCAGGAATTTTCATTCCTTTGTTATAAACTCAGAGAATCTCTGTCCTCTTCTGAATAACTTTTCTGTTAAAATAATCTGATTACAGACATTTATTGTTTTATTTTTTACTTTTAGTTTACAATTTATAAAGAGTACTTTTATGCTGATGATAAATTCTACCTAAACTGACATATTCAAATATTTTTGGATGGATGCCAAAAGCCAATCTCGGAAAGACAGCCTCCTCAGTAGGCTACTGTATTCCCTGTGAAACTGGCCACTACTGGTTCTGGTGGTTGTATTAGTTTCTGGATCACACTTGGTACTATTGGCTGCTGCAAATACTAATCAAGTTTTTACAGGACACATGTATATGCAGATGCGAATAGCACTCCGTTTTCATGGGAACTTTAAATTCATTTTCGTCCAACAGATGCATTTAATATATATTATTACTGATCAGAGCTGAGCAAAAAGTGATCCAAAGGGAAAGATGGAGAAGAGTACTGTCATATTAATCATCCCACAGCCACTATTCATCTCCTTATTTAACCACACTTCACGTAAGGTGTCACTCTGGCCTTGTGTTACTCTTTCCTCACATGTCATTTTGTCAAATGAGGAGTCTTCCTGGATATGACGCGTGCCAAGTTAAAAACTCTCACTGACAGGAACTCAGAAATTCATAACCTGAGTTCCAGTGAGTCCAGTTTCTTGCAGGTACAGAGTGGCAGTGTGAAACATTTGGGTCAGTGTCTCCACCTTGCACAGCTAAGTTTCCCCAACTGATTCCTGGCAAACTATGTCTTTTCTCCTACAATGCTTACATGCATTTTGGCTATCTTGACTGTCTGGAATCTCTAGCTATAAAAAGTTCTGGCATGTTCTGGTTGCCGTTTGTAGTCTGAGGCATATTGAACAAACACGTTTCAGCAGACTTTGGTAACAGCAATCCATGTGGAGAGTAAAGGGTCAAAACACATTGGCCGAATTACTACAACAAAACTCATCAGTTATTGTCTGACAATAATTTAGCTTTTTATTTGCTAAAACCTTAAAGTTATCTCTATTCATACGCAGATATCCACACCATATTGACACTGGAAGACCAGAAACATTAGCTGTCACTAATGCCAAGGACTATGCCAAGGGTTGACTGGTTGACAGATCAGTCAACCCTTGGCATAGAGTAAACCACTTCTGAAAAGGGGACAAGTGTGAAAGGGAATGGATGCATCAGTGACCAAGGAATTCACACAGCAGGACATTTATCCCAAAGCCAGCTCCTCCAGTTATGTCTATGCCAGATTCTTCCTCTTGAAAAGAGTTTCCTACTCAAGGATCTTTGAAGTGTATTAGAGTGCTTACTGGTGTTAATGGCTAAATACACCTCCAATCAAGTTGAAGGATGGAGCTATATGGTGTCATTTTTCGTGAAAAAGTGATACAAAATAGTGAGTGTACTGTAACTGTCAATCAAATCCAGTTTGTGCACAGTCCTGAGAAGATATCTAATCTGGGAACATGAGTGAAGACCCCTGTGGAAGTGGATTAGGGGTGTGCAGGGGCTTTAAAAGCAAGTCGGTAAGTGCTCTGGACTCCCTGCAGGCGTAGCTGATACAAAAATATAGTACCCTAATGTATCAAACTGTGGATTTCTTACAGTTTGAAACATTACAGGTTAATCTTGAGCCAATGAGTTCATTTCTCACTGCAGAGCTGCTGCGTGTCCTCTGAGAAATGATAGCACACTCGGATTTTCAAGCAAAGCTGACCCGCGTTTTTAGGCTATTGAGATGAATCCAGGTAAAATCAGTTACTCCTCGTTGACCTCCGTCTTCTGTGTCGCTCCCAGCTATCCTACATTTCGTCATGATTAAACATTACCTATACTGAGAGGAAATAGGATTATGTACAGTCAGGTCCATTTTAGTAAGAAAGTAAAACACTATAGCAATGTGTGTGAATAGGAATGTGTGCATGGATGTGTTTTGCCTGCCAGTGAGAATATGCATCACCTGCTTCAAGATCACTTAATATTTCAATAAACCTGCAACAATGACAGTGTTGGTTTTCACGTGTCACTCTCAAAGAACTTGGCTCCAAATTAAGATTTTATAATATTATAAAGTCAAACTAATGCATTTTTCTCCCAAAAATAGATACAGTTATCAGTGAAAACTAACTTTTGCTGTGAAAAATTAACATTTTAATAAAGTCATATCTTTAGTTTTAATATAAGCTTAATCACCACTATATAAGATAAATCTCCTATAGCCTAAAGCTCCTGTACCACTGGTTTTGATGTTGAATGATGAACTTAGGGTAATGAGTTTGGTCCAAAATGGATGCATAGCATGGTGCGAAATATAAATCTTAATGTATTCCATGACAGCTCTCTCTCTCTGCTTTACCTGTTATATATAACACAACTCTGAATTTCATTTTGGGTTGTGGAATTACTTACAGTCAACACATTTCCTCATAATGGTGGCTGACATGAAATAAATTCAGCCGCAGTAATGACTTGGTTTTCTAATCTGCAGATGGGTGTGATGGATCTGAGGCAGCTGCTCACAATGGATTTGAACGCACACATAAATACATGTTAGACATATAAACCATAGATATGCGTGATCACACATTCTATGCCCACAGTCAAAGGAAATTGCACATCATGTCTGCTATACTGATGCATGTATGAAGACCTGGACAGGGCCTACATACTAATGAGACTGAGGTGATGAAAGCAAGAGAGCAAGTGCACTATCTTGTAATGAAAAGCGAATAAGGGACTCTGAACTTGTTAAGTGGATTTTTAATACCGCAGCAGAGATGATAAGGAACAGCCCTGTAAAAGGAAATTTAAATTAATGTTAAACGCAGAAAAAGTGACATCAAATCTTATCTGGAGATGATCATCAGCTGCTGTGATGAAGACCTCTGTACAGAGGGAAATAACTTAAATAAGTGCTACATGACTCACTCTGATATTGGATGCATTAACATGCAATGAGTCACCCTGCCACTGCATATGCTGGTTATGGTCTTATTCATGTGATGTCAATAAACCAATAAAGGTTTCTACTTTGAGATCCCTGTTGAATGAACAGCAGGTCACTTTGAAGAAGAAGAGAGGATGGTGGATGTGGAACCATGCATAGATTGTGTGGTTCCTGATGCTAATGCATGCAAATGTTTGCAGGAGAGATGTCGATTTGAGTTGAGTCGCTTGATGGCTTTAGACTCAACTTGTACTTGGAAGGAAGGAGGAAGACTTGACTTGACTTGACGTGAGACATGATGACTTAAATTACTTGTTCATGTTTGTAATCATAATCATAAAAAAGAGGCTATTCACATTTGCCAGATTTTTAGGGGTAAAAAACAAAAGCAAATTATTCATAAAACACATGCTTCACATGCTGTCAGATTAAATGTGTTCCTGCTGCTTAGAAACACAGTTTTTTTTTTTTTTTTTTTTTTTTTTTTGCTGCCTATGCAAAACAAGGCATTAAAGTTGGATTTTGATGTCAAGACTAAAACAACAAATGAACATGCGGGTGTGCAGAACTGGTTATTAAAACCTGGTCCGGGATCCTGATATCTTGTACTGGTACTAGCAGTAATATCGTGCTCAGCAGGAGCTGCTGTCTTCATCTGTTTCATCCAATTTTCTGGTACACTGCTATACCTGTGAACATGACAATTATGTTAATTGGTTTATTCATGGTAACAAGTCAGTCGCAGGGTATCAAAGGTTCATGTAAAGAGTCTAACTTGCCTTCAGTGGATCCAATACCCAGTTTGCTTTCAACTTACCGGGAACATCTTTCCTGGGGTGAGGAGGTGCCATTTAGAGTTCAACTGGAAATGGAGCAACATAATGAAGATGAGTCAAAGAGAGAGGATGAAAGAGGGTCTTCACAATACAGAGAACAGCTGACATTGTGTTTTCACATTTTAAACTGGCATGGGTGCTGGAGCTGTTTGCTGCCATCCTAGACAATGCCATGCATTTCAGAAGCATCTCTTACCAATGTGACATACTCAAGGCAGAAGCACATAAAACTAAGGAAATAATTACCAAATTTTCTCTGTAGATGCTGGAGTGGACATAAAGCAAAAAAAAAAGTACTGTGAAAATGCAAAATGACTAACCAGATTGACGTGTTAATCATACAGTATGGCATTTGATGATACCCCACTGCCTCTGGAGGTTCCAACATAACATGGTTTTTCATTCGTTTGTGAAGTTCATCTCATGCTTTCTCTGTGGAATCTGCATTTTTGAAAGATCTGATAGACTCGAAAGATTTTTTTCGGCTGCTGTAGTGTCTTTTTGCGTTGTGATAATTTATTACATGTTTTTGAAAGCATCCTCCTAAAGCGAATCACTTCCCTGTGCGTAACACGTTGCAGCGGCTGCAAGGATGAAAAAGAAAATTTAACACAACGGCCGCTGGTTTTGTTTTCCTCTCACGTGATTGATCGGGCAGAGGTATTGATCGGTGCAAAACTGTGGTTGGCTAGGTTTTAATCGGGCTGAAATGTAAACAGCACGATCCTGCTGTGTGTTTGTGCGTGTATTTGAACATCTGCACTTGGTGTGAATTATGCCTCATTCATTGATTATTTGTCCCTTTTCATCTGATATCCTTTACAGAAAAAGCATTTTCCGGCTTAATCAATCTTTGTGATGTCTGATAGCTTTTGCTTTCACATGTCTCATTATAATCACTCTCCCTGTAACACTGAGAAAACTGTTTACTCTTCACTTAGATCAGTATGCCTTTAGTAAGATCACATACACTCATCCCCGAACAATCCTAACTTTCTTAACATGTACTGAAATGTTTGTTGAGTTTGTTGTGTAGGCCTATCAAGGTACCACCCCTTGTACATGACAAGTTAGTGGCCAAATCCAGGCCGTTCTAGTCAATGTTTGGGAGCCCACCAGAAGCGTTTCTCTGATCTCATCTGCTGAGAATATGCAGCTGATCTATTTTTGATGGTGTTACGGGAATTTTAAAGAAAAACCCTTAAATAAGGAGGATCGGATTCAAAACATCAAAGGTTCAGTTGAATTTATTGTTCTTGTACAAGAGGAGCGTTTCACAGTGCAACACACTAAAGGGGTTACAGAGAAAAAGGCTCCCTGAGGAGCGCTGAGTTGGTTCTTATACATTTTCCTAAAGATGAGCTGTCTCAACCCCTGTCAATTGTTAACAGACAATTTGCATATATAGCATCTAAACGGTTTTCTTCAACATATCCCCTAATGAGCAGCCAGTATGTCCCCAATCCAGATGTCACCTCTCTGACCTGTCCCTGGGCCTCATTCTGGTCTGGAATCCCTCTATTCATACATTAACCTGAACTTTACCTTACCCTGCCAGTCTCAGTATAACATCAATAAAGGGAAGTGCCTTCAAGACATGTAATACATAGGAACAAACATCGTATGAGTTAAAACATCTAAATAGCAGTGTAATCCTAATTTTTATAACAGATGGATGCTGTGACGAGTTGTCTCACACAAATTGCATAGAGTATGATTTTCAAAATAAAACATGATGCACAAACTTCAGATAGTAACAGCCAAAGGGGAAACAATTTAACTACATAGTCCCACATACTTAGCACATAAACCATGGAAAAATGACCAAATCTGAGCCAGTTAACAAAGTGTGGTGGACAAAACTTTTAAAAACAGTCTTGGAAGGATTTGAAGCCACGTGGAGAAAGGACCAATACAGCATTACAAAGAATGTTTCTAGGGGTAAAATAACGTCAATAATGAAACTATCTATTGATTTTTATGCTGTAGTGAGAAGGGCAACCAGTTCCTGCCTGGAAATCATTTGACAATAAATAAATCACTAACCTTTCACTCATATTGAGTATGACTTGTTGTAAAAGAACAATTAAAAAAAAATGGCATGATCTTTTAAGATTAAAGAGAGAAGCCTGTCTTGTCTTTACTGTCCAGCGGCATCTAGCAGCCTCATAATCATTTATACAAGCATCTGTGAATACCAATCAGGGCCGTCTGTGTGTTCAGTGTTCCTGCTGTCTGTTTGGCAGCGAAAATAAAGGGCAGTGCAGGAGCTGAATGTTCATCATTTGATATTAACACCAGACAAAGCAGGCCTCTTTGATCAAGACCCGAAGGTCAACTACAACAGCTGTTGCGATGCACCGACAGGAGGCAAACCTTTTCTTCTTCACCCCTGGGAAACGGCAGCGTCCCGCCAGGCAGGAGCTGCTCCACGTGTGTGTTCGGGAATCTTATACAACAGTGGATTTCTGGGGGGTATTTTTGAATTCCTCTGGGTAGGAAAGAAACAAGCACAATCCATTTTCTCCACAGACTGAAAAAGATTGTTGTTTTTTTTTTTGATGGTTGTATGCAGGGATCTACTCTTTATCACGTATATGCTGTCCACATGTGGCCACTTCAGTCCAATGAAGCACCTTGCTGGTCAAAGGCATTGAGAAGGAGGAGAAGCTTCTCATTCACTTTTTCTAAGATCAAAGGATTCTTTGGTGCCTCTTTTTTCACTCCTATTCCCTCCTCTGAGCCACTTTGATGTAGCTGATAGCCCATAGTGACATACAGCAGTTATATGCTTGGTATATTGTATAAAAGGCCCAGCTTTTAAGAGAAAAACTACCATGAAACTCAGCAGCATAAAAAGATTATTTTTTTAGTAGAGGACATACGCTGACTTGTTTGTTGCAGGGAAGTCCTTTCAAAACTGCTGTCCATACCAGAAAAGGTAGCATTGCTTGTTTGCAAATCTTTTGGACATACAAGTGAGGGTGAAGAACATGTTAGTCTTCTACCAACAGCTGACATTGGTTCCTTTTTTAAGCAATTTTTTTTCTTGGGACACCGAAACTCAACCAGACTTTGTCTTCTAAAAGCTAAACAGGACTAGGGGTCTACAGCCCAACATGAAAATGGTGACACAACATTAAAAGCCAGTGGAACAGAAAAGTAACTTGGATTCATTAACAGGACCACAAATGTCTGTAGAAAATTTCTTAGATCCGCTGGTGGCACTAGAAAAAAAAAGTGGTATGGGATCTCCAAAGCCATTTGCATTCACCTGAGCATCATGAATGTCTAAAAAAAAATCATATTAAGCATCTGGAAGACAGACTACAGCATAATCTTTGTGGTCCATAAATAAAACATCCACCAAAAGTGATTGTTATCTGATCTCTGGCAAGCATCACTCAAAGAGAAGTCTTGTCCTGAAATATCTCCTGTGGGTATAGGATCACATCCCCCACAGGGTCACTACCAGTTTTTCAAGTTTTCAATCTTGGACCAGTTGGTTCACCCTTCTCTGCCTGTTGCCACACTTTTTGTTCTCCAAGACAACAAACTCTTTCCAGTTGGTGCATTTCTATGCTCATGTTTCCACAAGTCCCCTCACCACTAGCTAGAACTACAGCAGATGAAATGGAAGATAGAAAAGAACATTTCATTCAGTTGTAGAAAATGCAGAAGATTTTTAATGGACGTATTAATAAAAGTGATCCTTTGTTTTTTATTTTTTTGTTTACTCTAGTATGATGTCCATTTAGGTGATCATGCAACTTTGCTTGCATGTTTGGGCACTCCACAAGAAATGACCATTGCATCACTGCAATACATTTATTTGCTGTGCCCATATCCGACTGGATCTTCTAGGAATTGCAGAGCCACAAGGTTGTTGCTTGCTCCCCTTGTACATGTGATATTGATTTTCCTTTACATCCAGCCCTGTAACAGCACAGTAACACAAGTTTACTTGTCATTGTAAATGTCAAGCAATCAGGTACTCTTAAAAAGGTCATCTTTTTATGGGACGTTTAACATGTCGAAGAGATTACAGCAGCATTTCCCAGCAGAGCACAGGAAGGATCACTGTGAATATTAACACGTTATTACAACGGTTGTTGCCAACCAGACAACCTCTGGCTGTGTGACCTACAAAAGGTGAGAGAAACTCCATAACCAACCTGTAATCAATTTATCATCCATGCATGTATATGTCATATTTTTAAATGGCATGGATTTTTTTTTTTTTTTAATCTGAATAATTGCTTTTCCATAACAACTAGCTTCCCATGCAGAATATGAAACACTGAACGAATATTAACCACAACTATACCCATTGATGATCAGTATTTCCTTTCATGGTGAGGATCCTATCTGCTGTGTCTTTAAACTTTTTAATTCCAGTTTAAATGTAATCAATCTCAAATGGCACCAGTAACAGCTGTATAGACTATCTTTGTTTTTTCTGATGTGCACCTTCTAAACACTTTATTTCAAGACTGTAGAGAATATATAGCTGTGTGCAGAGTCTGGTAATTACTTGTCACTCACTGCTGGGAATATGCTCCTGCAAGAACAAGTCACAATTCGGAGGGAGTTGAGGACACCAAAGGATCAGGACCATGGATAACATTCGTGACAATACTTAAATTGTCACAAATGCTTAACATCAACCAAATGCAGACATCAACCTCTGTGACTATGGAATTAAGCCAATAAGGACATACCAAAAACTGCAGTTCCTCGAATGCCCTCTTGAGGCTGGATACAAAACAATCTCCATAAGCAGAAATACACGTTTACAGCCTAGTAGAAAATCAAACGTTTGGGTCTGTATAGCCAATTTCCTTGTTCATGACAACTGTACTGGAGGTGTTAATTATATGCCTCAGCCTATCAAATTATATTAAGGCTTAAAGTTAAACATAATTAAGCATGACTGCTTTGATTGACAGGTGGTTTGTTTGAACAACCAGGCTTCATTCAGCCTGCGTCAGATCCACCTACGCTCCACATCTTTG
Organism: Larimichthys crocea; assembly: GCF_000972845.2. NCBI lineage: Eukaryota > Metazoa > Chordata > Actinopteri > Sciaenidae > Larimichthys > Larimichthys crocea. The sequence continues at coordinate 21,323,501 of NC_040032.1, forward strand.
CCCATATTTTGGATTAGTGGGAACCTGGCGGAGGCAGGACTGCAGGACTGGCAACGACCAGACTACACTCTGAGCTTCACAATGGCAATTCAGAAACCTACAGGGAACATCAACAGTCAGTGATTTACCCACGAGCCAACGCTCATTATTAGGCACCATGGACAGGTTGCTGAGTTTACACATGGAGACAAATAACCATTCCCATTCACATTCCCAGAGTCACCAATTAACCTGCAGGCCCAGACTTTAACCTTATTTTTATTGTTTATGCCATCTAAGAGGGATACAAACTGAGATTTTGTCGATCTACATTCCTACCCTCACCTATGGTCACGAGCTTTGGGTAGTGACTGAAAGAATGAGATCGCGAATACAAGCGGCCGAAATGAGCTTCCTTCGCAGGGTGGCTGGGCTCTCCCTTAGAGATAGGGTGAGAAGCTCGGCCATCTGCGAGGAGCTCAGAGTAGAATCCGCTGCTCCTCCGCATCGAGAGGACCAGTTAAGGTGGCTCAGGCATCTCGTGAGGATGCCTCCTGGACGTCTCCCCGGGGAGATGTTCCGGGCACGTCCCACCGGGAGGCGGCCCCGGGGAAGACCCAGGACACGCTGGAGGGACTATGTCTCTCGGCTGTCCTGGGAACGCCTTGGGGTCCCCCTGGGAGAGCTGGACGAAGTGGCCGGGGAGAGGGAAGTCTGGGCCTCCCTGCTGAAGCTGCTGCCCCCGCGACCCGACTACGATTAAGCGGGAGAAGATGGATGGATGGATGAAACTGAGATTTGCACAGTGCTGCTTTGACCATGTGAAATTAAATGTTTCTTAAGCTCTGTGCAAAAGTTTCAACCTGTTGAAGTCACCGGAGGATTAATACTAATGCTTTTAGTATCTTCTTTCCACAACGACCACGTTTTACTTCGTTTACATCCATCCATCTATCCATTCATTCTCTTCCACTTATCCAGTGTTGGGTCACAGCAGCAGCTCCACTCTGAGTTCCTTCTACTGTAGATGTCCGAGCTCCTCACCATATCTCTGAGCCCAGCCATCCATCAGAGGAAGCTCATTTCAGCAGCTTGTATCCATTCTTTCGGTCACTACCTAAAGTTCATGACCATAGTTGAGGGTTGGAATTTAAATGGACTGAAAAATTCCCTCTTCCCCACAACGGTTCGGTACAATGTCCGTAGTACAGACGCCACACCAACCCTCCGGTCCAGCTCCCACAATTTTCTCATCACTCCTTAACAAGACCCTGAGATACCTGAACTCTGAACTATATTTTGCTGCTAATATTGATGTTCTTTTAGTCAAGTAAATCTTTAAACGCAGTTGTTCCACTAACTGCACTGTAGGTACTGTGTTCATCATTACTTATCAACAGGATCTCCTCTGTTTCACCGCACAGGCTAGAACAGCTCTTTATCTCCTCACCTGTTTGCTTATTTGATTTTCCAAGACACCTACAAGTTGTTCACATTCACAGTTCAATGGAGGAGACGCTGGCACAAATTGACATACAGTGAGCTTTTTAAATATTTACTCACATTATGTTCCTGCCTGCAGTTGGCAGACTTTAATAAGTAGCCTATTCTAGTAAACGTAGCTCTGATTAATAGATGAGGTGTCTGACTTGGCCTAACTGCTGACACAGATGGTGACCTCTTTCTTTACTGTGATTAGGAGGAGGAGGAGGAGGCCGAAGGAGGAGCACAAAGGCAAAGAAGCAAAGATAATAAGAAGGAAAGAGAGGAGCCAAGAGAAAACATGGGGAGTCTGTTCCAGAAATTAGGACACACTGATCCTTCACCAAACAGAAAGTTAACAATGTCTGGCTGTATTTTAACTGGAACTTCTTCCAGCTCTGTGCGATGAAGCTGCACCCACAGAGAGTTGTGTTAAAAGGAATGCTCCACTAAAAATCTTATAATACTCACCTATGTAGTCCTGAAACGTCAGTCCAAAAAGTTCTTCTTGGGAGGACTGCAACTATATTCAGTTGATTTGCAGAAGTTAACAGTTCTAATGGAGATACAGTGTTACAGCAAATGTCAAGAAATTACCTTTGCAGCATAAAGCTCTACTGTTGAACCATGAGCTTGTCCTAAACTTTACCTGGAGGAAGGAAGTAAGAAGTAACTCTTTTTAACTATGTTGTAATCATATTTGCTTATTCACACACAGGGCTGATTATTGGCACTTAGAATATCTACTGAGTGTACCTTCCTACATCATATGCAGTTTTTTCTGAAGGACTGTTTCCCTTGGAGCTCTTTAGACAAGTCAGACTTTCTCTTCTGAATGTCAGCTAACCGTTAGCAACCTGACAAGTTATGTCAAAGAGCATCATAGCCTATGACACAAGGAGCCATGGGCTAACAGCCCTGACAGCGACGCATTGATTGACACACATGCGGACTAATCAGAGCTGAATTCAGATATGTGCATGGGTGCATTGTTTATGTTTTTATTGTAGGTTTGGTAGTAATGAGCGTGACCGAATATGATAAATGTCTATGTAAGCACTGAAAACAATCAAATTGTTTAGGTCCATCATATTTGGTGGTTTCAAACAACTGTAAAATGTGTCTCATTTACACCTTTTTTGTGGTGATTTAACACTTGTAGGAGCAGAAAATGAGACTTGTGATTAAGAGTCAAATTATGTTATTTTTTTCTTGGTTATTAGCTTAACAAACTTAATATGAAGTCAAATTGAACAAAACCGCAGGTTATTCTTGGATCTATGCTACGTTATGTGGTGTGCTAGCAAACAGAGCTTTGTTACATAATGTTCTTTCCACTGTATTCAGATCATAAGGGGATTTCCAGATTAAATACATGCTATAATAATTTATGTATACTTTAAGAAAATGTGTACTTGTGTAACAGTTATGCAGAGACACAGCGAAGAGTTGTTGAATTAAATTCCATTGTACTGGAATAAAATCATGATGTAGGCCATGAATATGCAAACTGCACAATAGATTGTATGTAAATGAGACAATGATAGAGTTTCTAGAAAGTGGATTTCTCTACGTTTTGTGGCCTTTGTTGTTGCCTTGGACCGACCTAGGCTAAACACACCACAGACCTCTCTGTGTATTAAATGTACAATGCAACTTATATAGAATGCTTTTTACTTGCAGCAACTGCAAATGTCTGATGTACAGCAACTCTACTCGGTTCACATTTCAATACCCTGCACAACCTCAAGGGTACTTTAAATTGCTCTACCTAATTATACTTCTGTTCTGGTTGAAGGTGGGCAGTCCCGCCAAACAGGCACAACAAAAGCTAAAATGAGAATCGGGGAGATGTCAATCAAGTCTGTACACGCCCACACCATTTAGAGAAGACGTCTAATCAGCCAAAATAATTAAAATCACCTAAATGGACTTTTAAATGCATACTGTATTTTGTGTTTTTTTAATTTTAAGCAATATACATTTACTTTACTTCAGTTCATACATGCTCACATAGTACACAGTGGTTCCATGTTGGTTCCTCTGCTCCATCATTCTGTTTCCTCCTCTCCTGGTACTCAGTATGACGCTCTGAATAAATGAACAGCAGCTCTAGTAACTCTCTGAATTCATGAAGAGTCCATTTCAGTGCCTGACACCCTGAGTGCCAATTTATGACTGCACACACACACACACACACACACACACACACACACACACACACTGCACACTGTGCCAGCAATGTTTGTTCAAGTGGCAGTCAGACACACACACAATGTATGTCATCTGTCTCACTGTGACTGCACTGCTGAGTGAGGAAAATACAAAGGCTGTGAGTCGAGTCCAGACAGAGAAGTACATAGAGAGACAGCAAAATGTGTTATTTCATGTGTGTTCATGGGAAAAAAATGGGTATGAGCTAAAGAAAAAAATGTTTTATTTCTTGCTGACTGGACTGGAGTGTCCACAAATGCACATCCCTATCCCACATGTGCTTTTAGCAGACGAAACGGCAGACTACGAGCTGATTACTGAGAATTTATTGAAATTTAAACATATTTAGAACTGTTATTTATTTTACAATTCACATATCTGTGTGGGCATATTGGAAGGTAAACAGAAAACATAATTTAAGGACAGAAATAATTGCCACATCTGTTGTCTGGGAACTAAACTTTTGATTCATGCACCCCAAAAAAGAAATAAATTCTTTGCCACAGCAGGGTAGTCTAGTAACATATGCTTGTGCACTGAAATTTGTCCAAATATGATTTATATCACTGTGAAAGTTTTGAAAAAAAAATCTGAACTCCAGATCTGCTTTGAAACTTTTTTCAGAGCTTTAAACGGCAGAAGGCGTGTGTTCAAATGTCTCTTTGTCCAGCAGCCTATGTTTATATGTTCCTGACTAGGACCTCTAATGGCCACATGAGTATTGACTTTTGCCTTTTTGAAACAAAGGCAGAAGTAGCATGACTAACCCAAGCCAAATATTGTGTATTCCGTGTAAAGTAAGAATAAACATGAGTTCTTTTTGAATATTTTTTCATTCACTCGCCCTTTCTGTATCTGTCATCTGTCTCCGATTTGACATTCAGCCTGGCTGCATGTTAACAAACAAATATAGACTCGATCAAAATGGGAGAGCTATTTCCCCCACTGTACCTGTACTGTGTTTGAGGTGTTTCTTTGTTTTTTTTTCCTTGTTTTTTTTCCAACTATATGAGAGACTATTACAAAGCGGTGAAGCAGGTAATTACTCCAAAAACTAATTAGCTGACGACTCAAGGACAGCTAGGAATGCAAAATAATAGAGGGAGGGCGGGGGACTTTTTCTGTCACAAGAAAGAAAAGTGGGAAAAAGCAATTAGATGGAAAATGTCTGGAAATGTAGCACGTAAACAAGAAAGGAAGGCAGTTAAGGAGGGGATCCAGCAAGATGGAGATTAACTGGAATAATACGACTCACAATACTATCAACACACGGGACAAACACTCACAAATGTATATTTCATTCCCTCCCTCCCTCCCTCACCCTGTAGATATAATCCTCTTCTTCTAAGTGTTATCTTCTTCCCTCAAAATGTAGCTGTCTTTCTCTTCTTCCATTCATCCTTCCTCCATCTTTCTCTTATTTTTTAATTCTCTAATATGCCTAAACAGTTCTTTTTTTTTTTTTTTTTTTTGCCTAATCTTTTTCTTGAGCTTATTAAATTTTCTTGAGAGTCATTAGGACCCAATTACTGCTTGGCCTTACTGCAGATGAGGACCATATTACGCTATTGTACAATTTCAGCACACACACACACACACGTCCAATAAATAGGATGCATTTAATTAACTTCCCATTCACCTGTGCTCTTAAGACTTATCATGGATTATTCAAACCAGGCTGCTTCAGCCCCTGGTACTCCATTATGTTTTTGTAAATTTGGTTTGCTTACTGCTGACAAACAAGTCAATATATTTCTGACCAGACACGAGATCCTTTCTTACCACTGTGAGACACTTCAGTCACATTATATTTGTGCAACAATACACCTGCTGTTACTGACAAGTATGTCTTTATATGTCAGTAGAATGGACATTTTTAGAACCTGCATTCTGCCTAATAGCCAATAGGGAGCAACTCCATTGGCTGCAACAATAAAGTTTGATGGTGAACCCTTCTTATCATTTGATTTATTCCCTCAGTAAATGGTTTCCTCATGAGTTTATGGTCTCAATCTGTAGTTTCAATGTTCATTTTGTAAATTATGGTCCCATTTTGAGTAAAATAAACTATAAAGCAGAATATGCTTTATGGCCTGGCTACCTTGTCATTGACATGTCACTATCAGTGAGACCATACAGTGCAACACACCAGGCTCATGAAACTCAGATCGCACTGTCAAACTAGGCAGTGTTGATCAAATATGAATCCAGATTCTGATTCGCATTGACTATTTCTTTCCTCAAATTTTAGTGTACTGTTTAGCAATGCTGTCAAGACCGCCTAAACCAAAACTAAGTCATGACTAAGATTAGAGTGTATTGGCACTGAGACATGACCAAGACTTTGAGACCAAGTTAAGATCAAGACAGGGCAAGACCGAACCATGACCAAGGCCAGCCAATATATAGCCTGCTTAGGCATCTAATAAGTAGCTTGGGTGAGGCGTGGTCCCAGCCGTCTCGTTAAGTGTTGCATTGCTGGATTTACATACTACTGTCATTACATATTACTACTTATACGACTACTATACTACAGTACAGTACTATTAGAACTATCACTAGTCAACAGCATTAAGAACTGTCGGGAAGAAAAATTAAAACTTTTCCGTTCGATGATTTAGAATGAGATAGGATATGCCTAAATCAAAGAAAGCTATCAAATAAGACTCATTCAATCTAACATGCTCAATGGCTTTGGACACCATCTGATTACACTGATTAGGCCTGAAGAACACAGCAGGCTGCTTTAAATGTCAGAACTCAGAGGGTATATCCCGACATTTCTCCATGCTCTCTGGCAATGCCCTAAGATTTAAGACTCTGTCCACAATTATACAAAGGAGATCAGTAGCAATGACTTTGATTTTTCTTTTTTTTTGCGTTATGCGTGCTGGGTGATCAATTAGCTGTGAAAGACAGGAAACACAGAAATTATCCAAACTAACACACTGGTTGGTAGACAGACTTGAGGGAATGGAGAAAGGCAGAAGCTGTCTTCCGTTAGTGGTGGAAAGAATACTTTAAAACCTGCACTCAAGCAGAAATATTGTTACATCACTGAAATATTACACATGTAAAATTACTGGTGTTACGTGAAAAAATACTCAAAACAGCTCAAAGCGGTTAGTTACTTTTAAACCGTTGACGAAGAGATCTATTTTCCACAAAGCATGTTTCTCTGATAAATGATAAAAGGCATGAATTAATCAAACTCTAAACAAATAAAACAGATAAAGCAGGAATTTTGTACCAAAACTGTTGATCCTACATAGAACACATGTAGTATATAAATTTCTCCAGCGAGGCCATGGCCTAATTCTGTTTCTCCAAATCTTCAGTCCTTTAATCCGTCTCCTTCTCTTTTTTTTTTTCATGTTTTCTTTGGCCCGAAGTGTGTTTTTGTGCCAAATAGAGTAGACGCTGAAACTATCACTGCAGATTGCGAGGTGAGCAACACAATTGGTTAACATGGGTGCCAAAAAGGAAGTGAGCAGCGCTTTGGGGGGCTTCCACCTCCCGTGTGTGCCTGCTGATTGGCTACAAAAGTGCACATGAAAGGTTTGGATACAATTCGTGCTTAGTAGTGAATTATATTTTAAAACTAGCAAAGTAGATTATAGGGTGTAATGCATACTGAAGTGTAAAACTAAACTACAAGTACCAAACTTACTTAATAACAAAACAGTGTGCCCTCTTATCAGAAGGGGTTCATGGAACTTGGAAAGGTGGCTTCATATGAACAACTTTTCTATAGAAAGACAGACAGATCAATCAATATCTGTATGTTTACCTTAAGTACCTCTGGTGTATATTTTAGTATACTGTATAATGCTTCTTTCACTACTTATTTAGCTTTTTTTCCATTCCCCCATTATAACTGTTACTAACACTGCTTGAACTACTACAGTAACTATTGCAACTCGACTGATTCAAAAACTAAGAAAAATGGACGAAAAAGAGGGGAAAGTGTGAAACGGGGGTGTGTGAAAGAAAAAAAAGAGAGAAAAAAAAGGACCGGATTGTGTGTGTGAAATCAAACTGTTAGAATGAAAGTGTGACTGAGGTGGAAAAAGAGAACAAAAGTTCCCCCCTTCCTACGAGAATCCCTCTGTTGTGTTTCTTTCTAGTCTTTCTGATCTACGGCGCCGCGTCACATTTACTTACGCTGGTCCTCTGACATCCTCCCGCCAAATCCCCGCGGTCATGTCAGTTTTCTGAACCTGCCACTTTTGCGTCAACATCTATTCTGTAACAGTTTAGCCGGAACATTAAGCTTCAGGCCCACAACTGGAGTGACAAATCTCTGCCGCGCCCACTGTGATCCCGTTCACGGTCAGCCGCTCGGCGGATAGCCCCGCTGGAGGCGGGGGGTGGAGGGAGTGGAGGCCGGTTGTCATGTGAATACAGATGATGTCGCGTCTGAGTGGTTTGTATTCGGTGTTGAATCTGAACGTATATCACAGAGGGGGAGGAATTTTCCAAAGCCGGTGTCTCACTCAGCGAGCAGACAGATGTTCTGTCCAGTGGGAGTGGAACTTGTAGAAGATGGATGAAGGGATGGAGAGGCACACGGAGGAATGAAAGGATCTTTTTTATCTTATCTCGTTCTCCATTGCTACAGTCCTCCATCTGTCCGTCAGGTCACCTCTTCGCCTCCGCATCCTTGAGTTCTTCTCTCCCTCATCAATCCATCTCTCTATTTGTCCTCTGCCCTTCTATGAATCATCCTTCCATCTCTTCATCCCTGCATTACTCTTCTCCCTCTTATCTCTCCTTCACTTCATTCTGTCACCACTCTATTTCTCCATCATTATATCTGTATGTCCTTGCTTTCCTTCATCCGTCTACTTCTCCATCACTGGACTCGTCCATCCCTCAATCCCTCCATCTTCCCATCCTGCATTTCTTCATCATCTTGCCTATCTATTGTTTCATCTATGCATCCCTACGCAACTCTATCTCTCGACCTTCCTTTAGTTTATTCCATCTTTCCATCCCTTATCCTTTCACCATCATTACACCTCTTCACTCCACCCAGTCATCTCTCCATACCTGCAATCATCCATCCATTCCTCTACCTCTCCTCTGTATTCCTGCATTGTACCACCTTTCTATCTCTCTATCACACCATCTTTTCTTCCCTGTATTTCTCCTGATTTCCACCATTCCTTTATATTTTTCCCCATCATTCCCTCCGTCTTTCCACCATCCTTCAACTCTCATCATGCATCTCTCCATATTCTGAGATGCATACATATATTCCAGATTTTTCCAGATCAATCCATTCCCCTCCAACTACCCATGTCTATGATCCTACATTGTCCACCCATCCCTGTCTGATCATACCTGTATTCTTCCATCTCACCACTCCTCCATCCCTCTGTTGCCCACTTCTCTTTCTCCACCTTTTACCATCCTTCTATCTCCCATCACTCCATCTCTTTATCCTTTCCTCTTGTCCCGTTCTATTTTTATCTTCTCTCTGTTGTGCTGACAGCTCGTTGTCAGACAACAGAGGACACAGTTGTCGTAGCTTTTGTCACTCACTCGCTCTCCCTCCCTCAGTTTATTTGCCGCCTCGCTCTTTCAACCCTCCCATGTGACAGCGTCTCTTCAGCTCGTCCTGTCAGTTGACGCTGATGTCACCCTGTGCTCACTTTTTACCTTGTCGCTTACCTGTGATGTGTTGATTCCACTACCACACTGCTGCTGCTGGGCTCCTGTGTGTGTGTGTGTGTGTGTGTGTGTGTGTGTGTGTGTGTGAGAACATCATTACGGCCCTGCAGTGACATACACCCTCATTATTTCATTAGTAAGTGACCATTTCTCCTTTTTCACACCACGAACAAATCACCTTTTCTGTTCACATCGACTCCGCTGCAGGGTGTCACCTCCATGAAGCCTGAAACACACGTGCACAAACATGGACGTGTGCACACACACACACACACACACACACACACACACACACACAGGAGACACTGGCAGGCATCTGTGCTGCTGCTTCCCAGCGTAGCAGGCTGTAAATGCGAAGTGAAGGCTTTATGACACACTGGTTGTGGCAGGAGCAGAGGAGGCGAGAGTGGAGCCATTTAAAAAAAAAAAAGGCTGCAGCTGCTCCAGTGCAGTGTGGGATAATGCTTACACTGTTTATGACCTATTTGTAGTGACTAGGATGATCATACTTTTATTATTAGCGGTCATGGTCCCTAGAGTTGTTGAGGTAATAGAAGCTGAAGTGTTGTAAGGTGGTTAATACTTTGGTTTTCCAGAAGTTATTATATCCGATAGAAACGTAATAAGATTCCAGAAGTTTGTTCACACTGATGCTCAGTTCCGATTTTTGTTAAAACGACAAAAGAACCAACACAACAAAGTCTTAAACAACACTGAAAAGAAGCCTATGATGTAAGTAAGCATCTAACCCTAACCCTTCCAAAAAATATATATATAATATGAAATATCCATAAAATATGTCATTTTGTCAGAGGTTGACAGTTTAACCAGTGATAGAAAAGGGGTTCTTTAGAAAAAAGAAAGAAGGATAAAATTCATTTCCAGCATGCAAATGCAAACAATTAAAATATAGCAAAGTTGGAATCCATTGCCAATCATCTGACATTGATTTAGCCCGTGGGGGCAATGGGCTAATGGAGGCATGCAGTGTAGCCATTATATTCAGAAAACATACAGTCTGATAAGCAACTTGATACACGAGAATGATGAGAGACTAATCTGTTAATCTATATAAACAGATATCGCATATGAATCTTCCCGTGCCTACAGATTCTGCATTCATATTCAGATATCTGTTTATTGGGTTTACACCTGGTGTGAACATCTGTGAGCCCTGTCTAGATGTGTTATCTGCATGTATAATGACATCTGATCCAACCTTCCTTTGCATTGACACCTAGACCATTAATAAGGATTCATGTTATTGTCAGATCTTGTCAACAAACATGATGTGGTCCAGGCCAGGGGAGCTTGCAGGAAGAAACGGAGTTAGGTGATCTTTTGCTGAGAGATTGCTGAGATTTTTCTTAATAATGCTTGCATTTACACCTGCAGAGATCACAATGTGAACGAGAAAAACCTCCAGATGCAGTATGATCTGTCCAATAGCATTCGTATGGCAATGCGCTCTGCATGCATTTACACCTGGCAATAATGTGTTTTTCCTTCTACTGAAAAGAAATACAGATAGATCATACTGGGATGCGGGTGTAAATGTGATCTTTTCTACAGATGGATTTTGAACATCCAGGCACAACTCAGTCTGTACTTCTGTTGAGGTCTGATATCCACCATTAATCCTTCCTCCTGGAGTCTCAGGATACTGCTGTACAGCAGTCAAGTCAGAATCAGATCTCAAGCCCCCATTTTTGTGGCCTACCAAACAGCAAGTGAGTGAACTCCAGCAAAAAAAAAAAAAACAAAAAAAAAAAAAAAAAATTTATATATATATATATCGAGATGTACCATGAGCAATGTTACAATTACAACCTTTGTCAGTCTTGTTTCTATAGATTTAGAAAAGAGCTGGAATTAGAATACCTCATACCTCAATACCTACCAAACTCCCCATTTTCTGTCCAAACTGTGTTGTTTTTGAGGATATTCTCATAAAAAGGGTGCTGTGGATGCTGCTTCTCAATCATGGTTTCTGGCAGAACGCCCCCACTCTCTGAAGCACTGAAGGCAAACATGTCCCACGTGCCCATGTTGAACTAGTCTCACATGGCAAGACCTTTCCACACTTTGTTTTAGTAGCTTGGACATGGAGCAACTGTGCAAAATTTTGTAAACTTTGTTTTCGAAGCAAGCGCCAAAAAGCACATAGCAGCATTCCTTAATCACATTGCTTCCAGTTGGAAGGTTGTGTCACGTCTACAGTCAGCAGTGCTGATTATCACTAGCTCGACTAACTTGATAGACTTGATAGTCTTTTCTGTAATACTTTATGTTAATAAGTTGACTACTGAGGACTCTATCATATTCAAGGAAAAGATTCACTTATATTAAGTTATCCCAGATGTCATTGTCATTTCAGTGGTGAATTCTCTAGCTGGTTTCACAAAGAAAAAGATCAGTCCTGCATACATCACAACAGCCAGAGGGTAAAAAAAAAAAAGAGTCAGAGAATAACTCCCCTGTGATTAGACCATATGCACCCGTCAGCTATTTCCTTGTGCTGCTGGAAAGAGCAGATCCCTGCGTGTGAGAGTTTTATATGTACGATATACTGTATGCCACTGTAATTAACCAAAGCTATGCAGGGGCTTCCCATCTGTCATCGCAGAGACACACATCGCTACGGCTTCTCACAAAGTTTTTATTCTCCAAGTTTTTTATATGGCAGAGAGAGTGGAATACATTTTTTTCTGGAGTTTTGGATAGTTGCAGGGGGTATTGATTATCCTGCGAGGTGTTGTTCAGACACGCGTGGCATGCTGTGCAGAATATTGATCATATTATTTGCATGCGACTGCAGATGTTGGAGGAGGTTTATTTGATTTACCGGCAGTAGGAGGTTGGCAGTATCACTTCTTTAGCAGTTAAGTCTGTGCAGGATACTTATGGCAGACATCACCACTGGGAAACTGGTATGGTAATGTCCTGTTCATACAAATGCACTCAAACATTGGAGTTTCCAGGTTGCTGCTTGAAAGCACTGGTCAGCTTCAAGCTTCCTAATTTACTATGATGTAACTGTAACAAATAACCAGAAAATAAAAATGCAGCAAAATAAATAAGTTAGATATTGTTTGGTTAGCCTCTTTTTTATGTAAATAGGGAGTTAGATTGTTCCTACAGTCTCATTTGGATTAAAATGAAAAAAAAAATAAATAAATTAAAGAAATATTTATATAGCACTTTTCATTACATAAGATGCTTTAAAGTCATGATAAGGATAAAAGGTGTAAAAAGGATAAAAGAAATACATTTCATTTGTGATTCAAGTTGACAGTTTGGAGCTTACTTAATAAGCATTCTGACAGATATGAAGGTGCTTCAAAAACAAGAAAAACTATTTTAAAACTAATCCTCAAGGATACAGGTACCTGTAGCCAACAAAAATGAAAATTCACTTTCAACTTGGAAGCATCGACAGAAACAGTAATGGAGAAGAATAGGAACAGGAACACCAGAGAGGGAGCCATGCTCATCTTAAACATGGTCACTGAGGCAAACAAAGAATCTTCTGCGAGTGAGATAAGTATTAAACCAATTCAGAGCTGTTTCTGTGTCAAACACAACACTTAGAGGAGCATTTTAATTATCTGTGGATCTTGTTGTGATGTAAAAATACAGCTAACTGTCTTTTCCTTTGTTAATGGTATGGTCAGTCTTAAAATATTTGCTGTGATCCTCGGCCGTTGTAATATTACAACTTCTTTGTTTTGCATAAAAGGTCTCTGAGATGCAATTCTATTAGCATAGTCACAAAGCGCTTTCAAATATAGCCTCAAAAGTACACTCCAGCAGTGCAAGCAACATGGCATCCATGTTACTGTAACATGGATGCCATGTTGCTTGCCTCGACAAACTTACTCTTTTAATCGGCAAATGTGTGCATGAAAATTTGAACAATGAATGTTTTGAGTATTTGAACTTATGAAATATTAGCAACACAAGACAAGAAACAAAAAATGTCGGATATATATCACCCAATGTTCTTCAAAATAGAAATCTATGTTGTATTCCACAATACAAGAAACACTCAGAGATGCTCTTTCAAATTGCAACAGTGTAGCTCTGGACACATGTACACATATTATTAATTAGGGAAACACCAGCGAATAAAACAGCAGATAATCTGCAATTATTGGGGTAGGGTGTGAAAAATACAGACATACGCACCATGGATTGGGATTAAAATTACTGACCATAACAAATAATATTTAAATCACCTATTCTCCTTTATAGAAATAAAGTGAGTGCATAAAAACACCATGAATCATATATTATAATGTTTAAATATTTCAGGGATATATTATTTTTGTAGCTGATGGCCTGCTCAATGATGTTTAATATGTCAGATGTTTATTGGACTATATCAAGGCATAGGAAGTCAAATTAACTCACTTTGTCAACAACGTTTCTCTTTATCACTTTTTCATTGTCATTTTATGCAAGATTATTAATAGGAGCCGCTTTGCCTAGAATTGTGCCTCTGAAACAGTGCTGTTGTTCTGATTCATGATAATTAAGGTCGTGTGAATGTGACTCCTGTTTATGAGTGATTGGGACTCATTAAGATTCGTGCAGTGAAAATGATTGAAAACAGCTGCTTCTGAATGTTTGATTATTATTTTATGTCCAAATAAATTCAGAAATTTATGTTCATAACACATCAGATAATGAGAAACAGAGTATAGTGCTTTGATTTTACAACATTCACACCTCTATAAGAGCTCTCACACTTTTAAAGCAATATAAATGACAAAGTTTGTGTGTGCAACAATTTAGAAACCTGGAATGGTGTGATTGGCCTGCCTGATCTGAACTTGAGTGGTGCTTTGTCATTGGACTATGTGCTAGGCAATAAACAATATATATTGAAGTATAGAGTTATTCATAAGCGTATTTGGTACTAGAACCCCTTGGGTCAAAGACTGATAACATTGAAGGCCAACCATCAGATCTGTGGCTGTATGCCTTTACTTGTGTACAGAGCTGTCAGAAGATCACCACCTGGTGGTGAGATGGATTAGCAGGTGTGACTGCCTTACAGACCTGGTACACACAAATATGTAGAGAAGGTGAACTGGGCCCAGGCCCCACAAGGTATTTTTCTTGCACCCTGGGGCAGGTTAGGGGCATGGAAACATGGTCATGTTCATAGCTTCCATTGCGGAGGCGTTGTGGTCAAGAGGTCATGGGTACCTATAGTGAAGGAGCTAAATTCAAGGCTCGAAGGCCAACCGAACTTTCAAAAAAATCTGGATGTAGGAGGAGTTTGTGGGTGGCTGTGGAGATGACTTTTGGTTTAGCATTAGACGGCTCGGGAAGGGAAATTAGGGCTTGGCTCAGGATGTGTTTAGCACTGGAGGATGACTCTCATTGGGGGGTTTGTGGAGTGGTGGAAACAGCCCTTTGAGGAACTCCTGAACTCTATCGACATGTCCTGCTTGTGGCATGTCATGGAGGAGAGTTGGGGATAGGGATTCCCATTTCCCGATCACAGATTCAGGCAACCAAAATAAGTTTATTTCCCCCCTTACAGATAGGGCAAGGAGCTCATACATCTGGACACCTTCCTTTGGAGGTTTTCCAGGTACTTTCCACTGATAATAGACCCCAGGTCAGGCCCAAAACTGGGCTAGAAAAAATATATTTACCTCATCGGTCTTGGAACTGGAAAACAATGTGGCATAGAGAGACTTGTGGGCAACATTGCTTAGCCTGCTGCCACTGTGACACGACCCTAGTTAAGCAGCAGAAAATTGATTATTATTGAAAGTTACAGAAAATAGATTCATAGTCCACTATCCGGTATGACCCTGAGCCATTGTTATCTGCACAGTCTGTCAATTTGCTGTGACAGATTCATCGGAATACTGAATGACTGTGATTAAAACAAGTGAAGTGAACATTAGTTCAGTGATATTTTGCACTCTGTTTTAATTTGATCATATAGACATTGTAGTAATTAAGGTGGCACCTTTGTTACATATATTTTGTCCTTTAACAGGGGCCTTGCAAGTGAATGAACATCAGACCTCCAATCAGATCTCCAGAGACATCAACCCCTTTGCCTCCTCAGACTAAACAATGCTTTCTCACTAGTAATAGCCTCTCAGCAGTAATAGTTGGCAGATAAGCTATAAGTTGTTTTGCACAAGGAGAAAACTTTAAGCACTGCTAGGGGCCCCTTAAGGCTGCTTTTCCTGCATTTGGCACAATAGGAAAGGTTACATGGTCATTAAAATGAAGGGTTTATTCTCTTGACATCATTAATGTGCTCATACCAAATGTAAGGTTGACATTTTGGCTATGGGCCACTCATGGAGTAACTACAATGTAACTGGTTTGTCCTCTGGGGAGCATGAATATACTCACTGAATGGCATGGCAATCTGAAATTTGACTCACATGATAAATTGACAGACCAAAGGCCTGGTTCCGCCTTTCTGCTAAGGCAGAAATTGAAAAAAAATAGACATGTTGATATGATTACACACTTTTTAAATAGCATTTACTCACCTTTTTACGATGTTTTACTCACTTGTTATTGCATTATTATTATTTTTTTGTTGTTGTTGCTTACTCATATCATATGACAGTTCAGAGCACAATTTCACCTGGCCTCCTCCTCTCCCCTCTCGACTTGTCCTTAGCAGACAGCATGGTCGCAGTGCTTCCAGGCTCATGACATTAAAGTGCTGTGGCATGCATGCACACCCACCAGCATGGACATCTGTCCAACGACAGGAAAAACTGAGTACACACATAACTACAATAACCTTGTAACCTGTAAGTTGATGATAACATTATGCATGTACGTGCACGTACTGCCTCAGATGCAGCAATAAGTGATTGACAAAACACATCTCAACACTCACTGGTCAAAAACTCAATTTAAGCTTGAATGTAGTAAGTTATTATTAATATAATGCCAGTATGTGACCATGTATAAAAACAGAATACCAACTTTGATGACACATTGCTCGATTCTTTTAAAAACACTCTTTTGGACATACTGTACAATCACAGTGACAATATTTAGGAAGTTTTCTTTAAGTTTACCCTCTTCACAAGAAAAAAAAAACAAAACAACAAACTGTATATAGTGTACCTTTCTTGCTGCCGCTGCATTGCATCATTGGCAAAAATGTAAATCTCCTCCGAATGCAGAACTGAAAGAGATAGATGCAGCAGGAGGAGAAGCAAAGGGAGCAAAAGACAACTGTTGATATACTTCTTCAGAGTGATGGAGAAAAAAAACAAAATTTGAAATAGAATGAAAAATAACCCCAAGCAGGGTGCCTATCTTGGCTCATCCACTGGGCTCCTGTTTGCTCTAATTTATACATTAGCTGCTGAGGCACTGTTTCTGAGGACACACTCTGCAGACTCCTGGCTGTGGGAATAAATACTGCTGACATAATGTTATGCACATTGCACCCCTAAAAGTAAACTTTAAGCCGTCTGCCTGGTGACTGGGTTCCAAGGCGCAGTCATGTATTGTGTCTGAAGTCTGAGATTAGCCTTTTTTTTTCCCTTCATGTGATTTATCCTCTGTGAAATGGAGAAACTCCTGGAGGGGTTTGGTTTCCTCATATCATATTTTCATTCCTCTCAAATGCAGTTTCCAGGCAAATATGGATTCAAAATAATTTAAGCATAGATGTAAAAAGAAATCATGTGGCAATAGAAAAGTGTCTGTTTGAAAACTCTCTTCTCTGATCATTTTTCCAAGTTCTACATTCAAGCCAAGTGCATAATATGTTTATCGTTTGCCAACAGCCATGAATTCCTTGTAGAGAACAGTTTCAAGAAGAGTGAGACTGGTGAGTAAAGCAGTCAAAAGAACTGTCAAGCAGATACAGAAAGTTGGTCAATCTGTGTCTACATTTTGGCATTAATACTTTGTTTCATCATCCTTTGAAAAGTGTCATTCGAAGCCAGGAAGCACAAGACCAGAGAGAGATCAATGAGCGAGATGCCAACGACATTTGTTTTTCTCAAGTAGCCAATGTGCAACCGAAGTGACATTTTGTCTGTCCCAACAAAGATGTCATGAAAACAAATGTGAAAAACAGAATTTCCACTTACTTTCTTTGATGTCCTGTCTTTCAAAGCATCTCTCAGTCCATGGAATTTCAACAACAAATGCCACGAGTCCAAGATCAGACTGCACATTTATACCTTTCAGATGATCCAGAACTGATTATGGTCCTGTAAGGTCTTAGCTAGGGTTAGGGTAAAGGTTAAGACATCAACCACAGTGGCTGTAGTGTCCTCCTTTTTTGGGGGGGGCAGAAAAGTTATGATGTGCTAGCCTTTACAATGGAGCCTCATCATCTGACCCAGAAAGTTGATTTACTCCATTACATACTTTATGGGCCTGAAGCAGCATCTATCTATCTATCCCAATCAAACTATCTGTTGGATTGGAATTTTCCGGCTGAAATCATGTAGTCTGATCCTGGGATTATCCATTAGCATGGCATTAGAATCTCTGTATCTCTAAACTGTATGTGTTTGCAAAATTGTGAGATTTTTAAAGTGCATTTGGTGAGTTTTTAGTGTAAATAGTCTTGAAACAGTGTGTTCAAACTGAATCACTGACAGGTCAAACTGAAACAGTTTTACACTTTGCCTTCAATCTAGTTTGATCAGTCATTTATACCTCTTCCTTTAAACACCCATTCATTTATAATTAGTGACACAAAAAAAGAACTATCAATCTTCAAAGCATCGCAGAAGGTTCATTATTTTTTACTCTGATTTTATGTTCTGAGGATCTGTAGTTTTATTGAAAGGGGCGATAATTTGCCCAAAAACTGCCTTGTGAAGCACCATTTTTTTTTAAAGATTCGAGTCAATTTATGATCTAATTCAGGTGTTGTACTTTAATCCTAACTGAGAGTAACAGTTCACATGACATGCAACAGTAAGCAGCTAATTACAGCAACATGGTGTTTAGCAGACTCAGCCAAGCAGATCCAGGATCAACAGTCCTCTGCCTTAACTGGTGTACCACTAATATATATTTTATATATAATGATGTTCAAGTCATAAATGGGGAAACATTTCCAGTTGTCCTAGGGTACAAACTAGATGCTGAATATATCTAACAAGTAGAGGTTGTCTATTCATGTCCACTTCATTATGCAGATAACAGAGTGCCACATTGAAAACATGGAGAGAGGGCACAACAGGGGAGGACACTGGTAAGAGAGACATATGAAAGAGGGGAATGAGAGGATAAATGAGGAGTTGATGACAGGAGCTAGAGGGGGAAGCGACAAGATGACAAGAGGAAATGAAAAGAAAGCGAAAGAGAAGAATTTGCTGAGATGAGGACAGGTGATGGGAGACGATGAGAGGAGAGGAAATTAGAGAAGAGTAGATATGACGAGAGTAGAGAACATGAACCGTGGTGCGAGGAGGTGAGAACAGATGTGAGGTGGATTAAATGTCAGCCTTCCTGTTGATTTTCTAACAACAAGGCCGAGCAAACATTTTGCATGACTTTCTGAACAACCAAGTTGTTGTTTTTTTATTTATCAGATAGAGGCAATATAAGGATGACACATTTCTCAGTTGCACTGGTTCTTGAAGGTATTGGCAATTAACGTATTTAAACAGTCAAACCGTCAGATCGTCTTCCTCCATCTCTATTGGATAAAATAAAAATAAAAAACATGTTTCCATCCCTCCATCAGATTAGATTGACATGTGTGCTGAAATATGGTTGTGTTTTGCCCCTGGTTTTATCTCTTAAGAGCTATGCAAAGTCAGATACATTTTAAAAAAAACACAAAAGTCACAAAACATTACCTCCATAACATTTACTCGAGGCACACGATTTTCCATCCTTTATCATTTAGAAACCGTTTTGCACCACTTGAGCCTGCAACTCCTGCCTACTTCTCTTAAATAGGTCAAAGGAGGTGAGACAAATCCTTTGAGTTTAAGAGCTCTTCATATACAGTTTTTTTTCTAACTTCACAATTTATACAGACTGTGCTCAGACCAGCCGTGCTGAAATTGGATGTATATGAGAATAAATAACCATTCGCAGATTTGTTTTCAATAGGGTAAACACATTTTGTCAGCAGAATGTCTGACCCTACTGTGGCCCCTGAGTGTGCAGCAAAGCTATTTAAATTGCACAAGAACCACATCAACCAAAGCATTTGCATACACGGTACCACACTCGGAGTGCGAAAGCTCAGACATACACCGTCTTGACAGAATGAAAAGCACCGTGGGGGCTTTAGACCACAAAACTCCAGACTCCAAGACATAAACTCTCTCATTTAAGCTCAGGCATTAAGTCCAGGCAGTGCTAAAGCTACCAGACAACAGATAAACAAAAGCAAATTAAAAGCGAGAGCCCCTCGCTGATACTAAATACTCCATAAACCTCCCTGAGCAACCTCTAACGTCTTCAATGATTATATGGCAGTCAGACTTAAAACAAGAGGGGGGCGGCGGCAGAGCAAGCAGAGAGACTCTCGAAACAAAATTAGTGACTTTTTTATGGGAATAGAGAAAGTGGGGGTTAGAAAAACGAAGATGAAGTGAAAATAAAGTAACAAGAAAAGATCAAAGTAGTAGTGAAAACATCAACCCAACAAAAACTAGCGAGAACATCTATCAGCGGGGCTGCCAGTGAAGACAGATGTTTATTTGCTCAGATATTTCAACCAGCTCTTCTTCTACCACACAGTGTTGGGCTGTTTGGATGTGATGCATCATTCTGGCAGTGAATCTTGGGAGCTTCCAATTAAGTCTCAGCCAAGTCTAAACCAGAAATATCTGTTGGCGAGTAAACTCCTCTAATGTTTTGTTGTGGTGCTTTACTTTGGCCATGCTATATCAATCACATGATGAAAGATACAAGAACACAGTGAGAGAAAGACCAAACATTGAGCAGTGTGCAGTAAAGGAGGCGCTAGTTTGAAGATTAAAGGGGAAAACGTTTCATTATGGCCTATACCTGTCTATAGAAATGTTCTTAGATGGTTAGAAGAGTCTTTGGGGAATATAGAGATACCAAAACATACAGTGCTGTTAAACGACCTTCTGTTATAGCATGATGACATCCTGTAAGGTCTCAACCCAGCACCCTATGTGCCCCCACCACCCCCTGTACAGTTGTTCCCTGGTGGATTGATCGTCATGAAGGTGGAGTTGTAATGGATCGTAGTCCTTGAGGACAGCATGCTGGCCTCTGATGCTGCCTGTCAAACCAGAGATAAAGGATCAGGGATGGCGGTCTGTTCTGATTCATCACCTCCCTCTCCAACCCCTCCACCCGACCTGCTCATTAACATCCAGGTTGGATCACGAATGGCCTCGCTCAGCCAGGGCCACAAACAGAGCAGCTTGCTCTCTTTTTTCTTCCTCTGTCTTGTTCCCATTTCTCTCCATGTCATTCGCTCTCTCCTTTAACTTGCACTTTCTTCCTTCATTCCTCCACCTCCTGTCCACCTCATTTCATCTTTTTTCACTCGTGCTACTGTGTTTCTCTCCCTTGCTTGCTCCACCTCCCCTGTCATTTTCTTTCCTTCTCTATTCCCTCTCATCTGTTTCATTCTCACCCTCTGCTTTCTCTCTGCGCTGAGTCTCATCCTCCCTCACGCCTTTTCTCTTCTACATCAGTCACCCTTCTCACCTCTCAGCATTTGTCTAACCCCATCATTGCCTTGTTCTCCTTCCATCTAATTTTCCATGGCCTCCACCGTCTCACCGGTCTCCTGCCACAGTTATTAACCATTCCTCCCCCATGTGCTATCATCTCTGTGCATGTTTTGATTCTCATATCTGAAAATGCGTCCTCCAGCTTCTCAATAAGCTTGGTGTTATTGTATCTTTTCTTATTAATATCAACAAATTCCCTTGAAGACGGTTAAGCCAACATTACATTTATCCTGCTAACAAGTATTATCTTTGTAACTACAGCCTGAATTAAATTATTCCTTCATGCCACTGAACTCAACAGTACCCAGAAAAGTATTTAAAAACACACTAAAGAGTCTCATTGTAGCATTGGGACACTGCAGACCTTCATTATAAATGAATATGGACATTGTAATGTATTCTGAAACAACTGTGTCATTGAGCTCAGTTACATGTTTCATTTAGCTTTAGAGACTTTGTTTATTTTAAAGAAGAAATGTGTCACAGAGTGCAATATTGTGGCTTTTTTTGTTAATATATGAAAACAACTGGCAGTCAACCTAATAATGAAGAGATTATAATTTTCTTTTTTTTTGGATGCAATTTCAAAACGACAGCACTTTAAATGTCAAGCGTGTCCCAGAACTGACAAACTAAACACTGGCTCTGGACAGGTACTTTTTCACAGCCGCCATAGTTCATCCTACATGCTGGGAAGGAGAGGGCGGAACGAGGTGGTTGCAAACCACAAAGACACTGCTAGATGCAGATCCTACACACTGGTCCTTTAAAAAGGTGCAGTGTGGAACTTTTATTTCACTCTCTGGAAGTGAGAATTATTACACAAAGCACAAGAAGTCCGGTGTATTATAGTGCATCCATCCATTATCTGTAACTGCTTATCCTCATCAGGGTCGCGGGGGGCTGGAGCCTATCCCAGCTTTTGGGCAAGAGGTGGGGTACACCCTGGACAAGTCGCCAGCTCATTACCAGGGCACATAGAGTCCATTCACAAACAACCATTCACACTCACATTCACATATGGACAATTTAGAGTCATCAATTGACCAATTAAGTGGATGTCTTTGGACTGTGGGAGGAAGCCGGAATACCCGGAGAGAACCCATGCAGACACGGGAAGAACATGCAAACTCCAAACAATCAGGTTTGCTGCAAGAAGAGCAGTGCTCCCTATTATAGTTCAACTAACAATTAACTCAAACCTGAGTAGAACACACTTTGCATTTCAATTTTTAGCATCTCCCCGTTTCTTAGTTTCTGCCTAGGCACTCTATCTCCTTTTCTAAACTTTGAATGAGGCAGAATATGTTGTGGCAGAGACCTTTCTGCTTCTTTTCTTACATTTTCAGTCTGGTGGTGAGAGTCTGCCCTTTAGCTGAATGGTTCTCAGAGTCCCCTTTCAACTGCCAGTTCTTGGCAAAGAGCTTCCAGGATCTCAAAGTCCCTTGGGCTGTATGTCTTGTACTGATACCTAAGGTTGTTTTGCATCTGCTGGAGACCATCTTTTTCTTTTCTCTCTGCTATGTACCTGTTGGCCAAATCTTCAAGGCTCTTCTCCATATTGTTGAGTGTCTGCATGGCATTACCAGAGCACCTCTTCATGTCCTCTGCTTCTTTGCAAAGTGCCTCTTGGATTTGTTTTCCTTCTGAAAGATCTGTTTCAGCTACATAATTTTCAAGTGTATGCCTTCCACCTTTGCTTTAGGCTCAGCATCAAGCATCCAGTTTCTGAATAAGTTAATTTGGACCTCATCTGGACCTTGGACCTCAGGTCCCTCTCTAATAAGAGCTGGTGATTGAACTCCATAACGTTTTGAGAGAATACTTCCAGCTTCTTTTTTTTTCTTCAAGCTCACTAGCAAGTATTTCGTATTCAGTTGAATACTTGACCTCCAGGTTTCGCCCAGGTGACTTCACAGTTGAGGAGGAAACCACTTTCACATTAGTCCTCTTGTTCATGTTCATGGAATTAAGATCTTATAGCTGAGCCTGTTTTTGAAGTGCATTTGAAGGGTGTCATGTTTATTGCAAAGGACCCTTAACTCATACTCATCTTGAAGAGGTCTATAGTGTGCTTTTGGCTCTGATATTTTCAGATCTGTCAATGAAAGTGCTTGTTTTTACTGATGTTGAATGCTAAGTCTTACACACTCTGATAAATCTTCTGTCTTCCTCATAAAAAACTTGCAGTAAAACAGATATTTGTAGAGAAAATGTACCAAAGGACTGGATGTAATGAGATAGACATGGAAATGTAAGAATGTGGCAATAAGGTGTAGATGCAATGTTAAGAATTTTTACAAGGTAACTGAACTTTTTTTGTGGAACAATTATACATGTGTCTTTTTATATAACCTACAGCATGTCTGGAGGGGAACTGCAATGGATGACATATACTGTGCATAATAATAATGATAATTAATATGTGTAATAATAATAATTCATAATTAATATACGCAAATGATTTTTGGTTGCCAATGGATTCGAAGATTGCATTTAATCTACTGCGCTCTGCCTTTTTTGCTCTCCACATGGACTGTTTGCATGCAGCCAAAGCCCATTTAAACATGACTGGTCAATACTACTCTGACTACCAACTGAAATTACCAAAACTACCAAATACTTGGTCCACATTCTACATCTATATGCAGATATTTGTTTATAGAAATGATTTAAACTGGCAAGAGTCTTATGGGCCAGGTTATCTCTAGTGGCCTGTTGATTATGGCCATTATGGGATTCTGCGCAGACAAAAACTTAAGACTGAAGCTGCTGATCACAATGCGCTGTGTGTAAACAGGGTGGAACATTCTCTTTAACGAAGCAAATAGAGGTAAAAGTTTGAAACCAGGTGACACAGGTGATGGCTTGATCACTAAATAACGTGATCCAATAGGATGCTTTGTTAATGTTGAGTAAAAGTGGTATCTAGACAATTACATATCTGTCTATGATGAAAGCCTGACCCAAAATGTTTTATTCAGTGCTGCTTCAATAACGAATTGATGAAATAGCATTTAAATGGATTATGTAGCTGTGTACACATCATAGAAGTTGTGAAACTAGGTGATACAAGTGGAAGAGAAATTCTGACATGCTTGCACCTTCTACATCTTTCACTTCCACACACTAACATGGGATAAAACAAGTTGTCACATGCAAATGCCTGTTGTGTAGTTTGATATCTGCATTAACTTAATTAAAAAACACACTCAGCATAAGGCTGACTAATCACAGTTTTTGTCAACTCAGTGGTATCTATGTAGCCAAACTTTAAGACCCTGACACAAGTTTATAAATCCAGATTTAATGATCCACCGGCAGGAGTTTAAGTGATCCAACTGTTGTATTCGTCTTCTTCCACATATCTATTCATAGTCAAGTATAAATCATCGTAGAAAAGTCAGTAATATAGACGCTTACGCTTGCTTTCATTTCTGTGGTTAAACGAACCAAATAGAAGCGTAAACACACTCCCACAGCCCTTTCCTCTGCCAGCCAAACCTGGATGATGTCCTCAAAAGAAGCTGCCAAATTAATTAAACTCTCCTCCTGCTTTCAGGAGAAGCCCACTGCTGGGGGAGAAACCTGATGTAATCACTTATACAGTACATGCCTTGTACGCCTGTGTGTCCGTCCACATTGCACCGTGAGAGTCAAAGGAGAAGCTGCCGGATGCCTTAGGTTTGCAGAGGTGAGGGGGGGGCGGGCATGTAGGAGAAAGGACGGAAGCAGCAGCAAATGTTTATCATATCACACACACACATGCACACGCACAATGTTACCGACACATTTCCCCCGACAGCTATGATGAGCCAAGCCAATTCATGCAGAAAATTGTTAGCTTCCTACCAAGCCCACTTCAGCTCAAATGGATTTTTATCTCAGTTATATCCTCCTCATACCACTGGTATCTGCCTGCCTCGCATCCATCCATCCTCCATGTCTACATCCCTTTGGTGTTCCTTCTTTTTCTCCCCTCCTTCGTCCATCCCCTCTCTCTTGGCATTTATCACTTAATGGTGGGTGTGCTTCCTCCACGAAAAGGGCAGAGGAAACGACGGTAGGAGGGAAAACGAGACACGAAAAAAGAAGCCAGTCCAGAGCAGTGTGTGTGTGTCACGTTTTCCTTGGTGATATCAAAAGAATATAGGATTATAGTATACTTAACTGTATTTTCTCTCAATATGTAGCTTGATATTGAAGAGAAAAAAGAAGGCTGCAGGTATAGTACTGACAAAGTGGATTTCAGAAGATATTAGCTGAATATAACTGTTCCTTGAGGTACTGTTGTTGAAAGTTAAAAATAATTTGACATTATGCATTATGCCTCACTTGACTAGGTCAGCCGATGGTGGCCAGATAATGCTACCATGTCCTAAATCAAATGTGTTAAAGAGGACAGTTATTTATCGTGCCATCAGTCATTGGAATAATTGTCCACTGAATATACGTACATCTGAGAATGCAATATTTAAATTTGTGAGAAGGGAAGGGACTGTATAAATGTAATGATGAATGTAATACTTATGAATGTAGTAACTTATTTTGAATAATTTCTGATTATTTTTTAATGATGTCTACAGTGTTTCATTGTTTTTACATTATCATTGTTAATCATTTGTTGTTTTTTTGGACCCCAGGAAGACTAGCTCGTCCCTCTTTGGTGACAGCTAATGGGGATCCTTTTAACAAAAAACAATAAACAATGTAAATAAGAATAAAATTCACCTCAAAGTATACCAATCACTCATAATTAGATTATTAGACATTATATCCAATACTAAAACAGGCCAACCACTCACATTAGTTTTCATGACACACTTCTTCTTCCATTGCAAGTCTGAAGGTAATAGCTCCGAGAGGATATTCCCAACTGTTGTAGAGAATTGTATTCCTCAATGGTCAGTTCAGTCAGTGGAGAGAAAGTGCACAGCAGTCCAAGATGTCATACATTGAAAGGTTTATTGGAGTTTGGTGAAGAAGCATTAAGGGTTTATTAATGCACATGTCATGATATGATGCCACCTCAATTCTGAAGATGTTGTACTCTCTGGCTCGTATATATATGGCCACAAGTACTCCAGAGGACATTCTACATTATTAACCATTATTAATCTGTTATATCTAGGAGATAAGACAGCCCTATCCTTTTACCTTAGTTACCATAGTAAGGATCAGAATGGCGCCTAGGCTTCCCTAACGTACATACAAACATAAAGCTGCTCTGTATCTCAAGGAGAGAAGTCCATGTCCCCATTTAACACTGTCCCTACAATGACCTCAGGATATGTGCTTGAGGAATCCCCATATGTGGCATTCTTAGAATAGAAAATGTCCTCACACATTCTTTCTATCTAAATGTATTCCATTGCATCTGCTGGAGCATCTGCTGGAAAAACCTGGACAGCCGCAGCAAACACTGAACTGCAGAGACATCTACTTTAAAAGAGACAAGAGGTGTGCAAGAGAACCACAGAGACCGCAAAGATGTCTACCAAGGGCAAATCAACAACAACAACAACAACAAAAAAGTTGCAGGTTCACAACACAAACAAAAATAACAATTTGATGAAAAGTTTAATACTTACTGTGTGTGCCAGGCAATTTCGGGCTAGACAGATCTTATTTCCAACTTGGAATTCCCACTTGAATGACAGCTCCTTTGCACTTTTCATGTCGTAGGTGGTTTTAAATTTCACTAAACATGAACACGTCTTTGTCCTGAACCACAGATTGTTGAGCAAACGTCACTTGAGTCCGGTTAGATGCTGGTGTGCTTGTTAAGGTTTTGTTTTAGCCAGAGCAAGAGATTGTAATTTCCCAGTTGAGTTTTTCAAAGTCTGGACCTGCGAACATTCCAGATGCAGAATGCCAAAAAACATGGTTGGCAAAATGTTTTACGTGATTTACATTCAATTACACACAACAGGTTTGACTGTATTATTCTACCTAAATATACTTAACATTGCGTTTTAATTGATGATTTGCCATTTCCAATGTCCACTTCAATGGGTGCTGCGTGTTGTGTAACTGCATCTTCATTTAGTTGTTTCTACCTCAACAAGTATGCACTTCATTTCTGAGTGGCATTCCACTATACTTTACTCCAATAGAAGGTCGGAAATTGTTTGAAATGCAGCATTACTCAAGTACCATTAACACACTGTCTACCCATGACACGCATGTTTGTTCACTGTCTCTCATTCCCTAGGTATAACATCGTTACTTTTGCAGCCTGCCAGCTCCTGTCAATCATACAAGACTCTGACACACCCCTCCAGCTGCTGGGTCGAGGAGAATTTCTAAAGTTAATGTTAAATATATTTTTCTTCCTCTTA
This sequence comes from Larimichthys crocea, assembly GCF_000972845.2. Taxonomy (NCBI): domain Eukaryota; kingdom Metazoa; phylum Chordata; class Actinopteri; family Sciaenidae; genus Larimichthys; species Larimichthys crocea. The sequence continues at coordinate 21,350,898 of NC_040032.1, forward strand.
ATAATATAGTATTATAACAATTATAATACATATAATAATATTTTATTTTATACCATACTGCCATTATGTCAAACTGCAAAAAGATATGAGATGAATATGATTTCAGCTGGACTTAAAGTAAAGAATACTTTACTGAATACGCTGTGAGCAGCCGGAAATTCTGGATGGATAGATAGATAGAGTATGTACATGAAAAGATCCATCAAGAAATTAAAAATGATTGTCAAACCAGGTGATGGAAACACTAGATGTCATTGAGTGTATGACCTTTTGATTACTGTGTTGCACTCCCTCCCTCCCACTACAACTACAACTGCAGCACACAAGGTCTTATTTTGGAGTTTCCTCTGATATAATTGTTTTTTTTTTGTTTGTTTGTTTGTTTGTTTTTTTGCTTATTTTGTTATTTTACTCTTTTGTGTGGATATGTGTGTGTATATAGAAACAATTTTTCTTTCACTGGGCTTTAACGTTAGGCCTTTATCTGCGTGTTTCTTTCAGATAAAGCAGCACTCATGAATACAGGAGGGAGGTTTTTTTTTTTTTTTTTTCTTGCTTTGTTTTGCTCCTCTAAGCATCTGCCATCAATAACACATGGTTTTCTGGGGCTTTGGATAATTGTTGTTATTCATCATCATTGCCGGAGAATAACATTAGTGAGCATGTGGAAATCCCATTGAAAGCAGAGTGATCTAGAGTGAACATTTTTTGCTTTCGCTTACTAGTTACTCAGTTATTGGTGTTACTAATAGCATATGGCGACAGCACAAACGTTCAATTTCAGTGTCCGAGTAAACTGTGACTCTGTGAAAAACTGAAGCAGTTAAATGGCACACAGCTGTAATGAAAAGGTGACTTTTGTTTTCACGCCAGGCATGAATAGCAGCCTCTCCAGTTAAAGGCTTGTGTTTGTTTGACCCCATAATCCACCCCTCCTTATGCAGAATTTTTCATTCTTTACTATGTCAAGTTATCATTTGAAGTGTAGGGCCACTGAACAAGCTGCCACATTTGAAGACTTGGGCGAGAAATTCCTCTCACAAAAGGTACACTTGTCTACATAACTACATAACATAACTTTTTTCTCAGTTTCTGGTTAAAACATCAAAAGTTTATGCAAAACCATGATGGATTATTACTTTAATAAGTGACAATTTAAGTGAATTCCAAATGCTTTACTTAGATTTATACACTTTAATACATTAGAAAATGTCATTGTAGTCACTTAATGCCTCCGGACTATTCAGCTGTGAATTCTCTGTTCGACACTTCAAAAGTTCATCAATTGGTTTTATAGATGGTTAAGTTATGAGGGTGAAGAACCCACACGAGCCCTTGCCGGCCTCCAGTTAAATCATGCTGAAGCCTTCGCTGTCTCACTAATTTTGTTGCTGAGACAGAGAGTAAGTGGAGTGAACTGACCAGAGACCTTTAAAATATATCATATTGACTACTATCTGATGACACACAAAAAAGGCACAGCTGGGAGCATAAATGTCAAGAGCAAACGAAAAACTAGACGGAAGTGTAATATTTCATTTACATTCACCTCTTCTTATCTGCTTTTCCTTCATCTGTCTTCTTCTTGTTCTTTCCTCGTTTTTTTTTTTTTTTTTTTTCATTCACCTCACAGTATGAGTAAAGGGAATTGAATAAAATGTCACAGCTACTGTGCATTTTCTTGTCGGTATTCATTTCAGCACCATGTGGTTACAAATACATCTAATACACTGAGAAAGAAAGTCTTCAGGAAAGTTTTTCTTCAAGGTCATGCCCGTCGTCCTTCTTCTTTGGGTGCAGGTTTAAAGCAGAATGTGAAATGTGAAAATGTTACAGGAAAAACTAAAAAAAATAAAATGGCATTACATCACCTTCCCTCTGCTGACTTTATAGACTCACCTCTCACCCCTTGTTCTTCCTCAGTGCTTTGATCCCCCGTGCCTACTGTATGTCTCAATCCTTCTTTTAATCACTTTCTTTAAGAAAGCGATGGGGCTGTAAAGGAATGCATGAAGGGAACATTAACGAAGAAATGGAGGCGAAGAACTGAAAGGAAAGGACGTAAAGAAAGAAAATGGAGTAAAGAAAATGGAATTAAATGATTTTTAAAAAATGAAAGAATGAGAAGTGAAAAGTAAGAATGGGTAGGACAGGGGGAAACTGGAAAAGGACAGGTCATAGAGCAACTAACTTCAGGAAAGTTGCTCAGGTCACAACTTAACTTTTAACATATTACATATACATATTTTATAAATGTAGCCTTGTCATAAGTATTCTGCTATTGCACCCACACAAAAAGAAAAAAATGTGGGGAATCTAAGGTACTTAAGAACTCTTGGAACAACTCCCAGCACTAAAATTTTCACTGTAAAAGTAAAGTTTGAATGGTTGTAAAGCTACTTGACAGGTTTATAAGTGCAGAAGGTCACTGTTCTTAACAAAAGAATGATTACTCCTTTCCAGTGCTCTGTAAAGCTGGCTCTGAAGGTCATGCAAATATCTTCTTACAGAGGTTAGAGGTAGTATGACCCTCTTAAGATATAACAAGGTCTGGGTGAGTGGTTATTATAAAAGATGTCACTTTAGCCACGCAGTTTGGTTCAGTTTGTTGTAGATTGTTTTGCATTTCCATAGTCAATTTCAAGGGTATTCTGTGTGTGCTATGAGTGTTTGATGGAAATTAAGCTTTTGACCACAGAGCTGACTCTAACCAGGTAGTTGTAGTTACTTTATTGATTTTACACAACAAGGTGTAGTAATCCCAACAGTTAATGGTGTTAGGTTAATAAAATGAAATTCTCTTGATTTAATCATCAAACATGGACACATTTAGTAGTTTTAATTTGAAAGATTTATTTAATGCCAGCAACATCCATGTTTCATTTCTTTGAGTGTATGGGTTGATCTGGAAGGTACATAAAAAGAACTATTTAGTCACTAGGCAGAAGAACGTGTTGGTGCACTTCAGTATTAAAATTAAAAATTTAAATAGTGTTAATATTTTAACAGGACAGGAATGCAATGCTTATTGCTTAGCAACGAAACACCACATAAAGCACAGCAACAGTGGGGATCAAACAGTTTAATGCTTTAACACAGAGAAAATGATTCCTTTGATGGTTTCCAATGTATTTTAGACATTTAATGCGAAGTAAAAAGTAGTTGTAGAGTTTGATAATAGAATTTTTAAGTGCTGTAAACTTTTGTATTTGTGTGTGCGTGCATGTGTGTGTTGAAAAATGAGGGGTCCAATATCATAAAAAGGGCAGTGTGACCCCATCAGCACTGAGGCTTCCCAAATTTGATATACGGGCCAATGAATCAGGAAAGATGAACAGTTCTATTGTTTTTTTCATCAATACATTTCCTCACAACATCGCTGTCTTTTCATCCAGAAAAAGTTTCATTACCACAAACAGCCTTTTGACCTCTAAAAGAAAAATAGACTAACACACCCACACGTAGACGCGACCTATGACATGGCATAATATAATGTTTAATCGTTGTTTGTCAGTAAAGGCAGGATACAGGGAACAGACACAAATTAAGCACATATTTCTAATCATTTAGACCTTGTCTGGTAAGAAATCTGTTTTTACTTCAAGAGTAATAATAAGTAATCTGACTATGTTCATTTACTGCAGCCAAACCCATGTTAGTAGGTATTAATGAATGGCTGGATGCACTAGATCAGAGGTTTAGGGCCTCCCAATGGGGGGTTAAAACTGTTTCAGGGGATGCTCAGTGCATGGGAATGAAAAAAAAAAAAAAAAAAATATATATATATATATATATATATATATATATATATAATATTATTATATATATATATATATATTATAGTTATAAAAAAAAACAGAGTTATAGTTATAAAAAGTTATAAAAAGGAGATCACATAGAATATCCTAAATGTGATTGGGATTTAGTTAAATAGATCGTTCATTGATACAGTAGTTTTCCTGTTTTAACCAGTCAGAAATGCAATATTAGAGTGTCTATGGGATCAAATAAAATAATCATAATCCCATGATTCCGGGCATGCAGGAATTGGTAAACAAACAGGAGTTGATGGGGTGCATTTTTCCAAGCTTTGTCTGAGGGGAGGCCCACAGTCTCTAGAGCAAGAACTTGACACTATAAAATCTGAGTTTGTGGGCCGTTTTTTTTGTGTTTCAGGTCAGCTCCAACCTGCTCAAGACCACAGTGTTTCTTTATTCTTCAACAAGTATGTGTTAGACTTAATTCAAACTGCCTTAGCGCTCGTTTTGCAAAAATGAACAACAATATGTCATACAATGCCACACGCAAACTCTGTCCCATGAGGTCACTAAAGCATTTACATTTTTTCCATTTCTAAGTTAATGTGCAGTAGAAACCAGTAAACTCGTGAGCAGACGATAACAAAAATGTGCAAAGCAAAAGTTGCTGTACTACTTCTGTACAGAGGTGTGTGTTGATTTGGAGTGAGGAGTAATGCATGATGATGCTTCACAGAAGCAGTTTCCTATCTATCTATCTATCTATCTATCTATCTATCTATCTATCTATCTATCTATCTATCTATCTATCTATCTATCTATCTATCTATCTATCTATCTATCCATCCATCCATCCATCCATCTGATTTGGACTACATGTGAAGGTGGCTCAAATGAGAATTAAAAAGATCAGATTTCATGTGATAGGTGTTGTTCATACTGTGAAAAAAAAACAAAAAACAGATCTAAGTCACACAAAAAAATTAGATTTTAGGCCTGCAGTGTGAACATAGCCTTTGGGTCTTAAACACCTTGGCCTGCAGTGTGAACATAGCCTTTGGGTCTTAAACACCTTAATCATAATCGAGTTGTCAAGTAGAGACAACCAGTGAAGAATACTTTGCAGATGCATTAAATATGAACATTTTTTTCTCACACATTCAAAGCCTGGCAGTGAACATTTACTTTCACCTGAGTGGATTTGTTTAAAATTGTGAAGCCCCACAGAAATGAATAGATAAGAATGAATATGATGGATCATTGTTACAGTTGCCTGGCAGGCGGGTGCGCAAAATGAGAGAAGAGGTCATGATGTAAGAGGTGTGAGGCATTCTGAGTCAATGTGAAATTCTCCATAAATTAATGATTTTCCCCTCTCTGGCCTCAGCAATGGCACAATTTTCCTGTGAGGGATTAATTGTGTTTCATCTCATACACCCACATGCACATTCATACGGTATAAACACACACCTGTTCACACAATTGTACACAAGTACACAATACCGCACACATATGTACTCATTCAACTGTCATCTTTAAAGATGCTGTTTTGGTATATTGAAAGGCGCCTGATGAATTCGCTACCCTCTGGCTTGAAGACAGGCAGTTCGATGAAGCATGGAGGATCAAGGCTGTACCAGAGAGCTTAGACACTGTGCTGAAAAATTAATGACCAAACACAGACATCTACATCATGTAAACACTACAAATAAGATGTCTCTATCAGCAGAGAGCGGAATAAGGGCCGGCTAACGATCTTGTTTTTATGGGTGGTACTGAACAAAGACAGCCAGCCTGAATTATGCAGCAATCTCAGCAAAATACATGAGCTAGTTAGAGCTAGTATTGCTCCTAATGTGAGTTTCTTGTGAAAACAAACCTGACGTGTAGGCACACAGCACATACATTTACATTAAACCTATGCACAGACACACAGGAACATGGTCGCACAAATTTACACTGAACACACAGTGCTGGAGTACCTATGGCATAGCTTTCCTCTGGGGAAATATGGCTGAGTAAAGTTTCTGTGCAAATGTAATTTAAACTTTGTGTGTGTAAAATGATCATATCTGCAAATGCAACATCAAATAATGCAAAATACCACTGATTAATGTGGCTCGCAAAGAAGGTTTAATTAAGACATGGACGGGTTTAAGCAATTAAAGATAACTGAAAATAAATATAATAAAAAAAGTGTAATTTCTTCTTTTTTTTTTAAAGCTACTAATCAATCTTCTTTTTAAAGCTGTTTGTAAATGCCATAGCAGTGAGTGGAATCAATTTAAATTCAAGACTTTGTCAATTCTTCATATAACTTGCTGTCAGTAAACAAGAGGAGCTGTTATTTATTCATCAAAAGTGGCAACACAACCGCAGCTGAATGTTCAAGTCAGCACAGAATTGCCTTCTGGATTGCCACTCACTCATTTGTCATTCTTCACACAAGCATTTTCGTCGCTTTTGTGTGTGTGTGCAACCCAAATTTACGCGATTGAGCTCATCTCTCCCTCTCTATGGTTGCGGGATTGTCACAGCATGTCTTCCTCTTCCTCCTCGGCAGCCACATTTCAATTCTCCAGGCTCCCCACATCCACCAGGTGCCCTCGGACTTTCGCTCCTTTCCCCATCATCTGACTGTCCCACACTAGTTTTCACTTCGCTCATCTGCTCTGCAGTTAACTCGCCTTCCTCATTCCCAATCCTCACCTGCTCCTCATTGCCTAATCAGCCACATATGGCATGTACCAGCCCAGATCCTTTGTTCCTTGTCAGTTCATTTTGATTATGTGCTTTTTTTTTTTTTGTGACACTGAACCTTATGTCACCTGGACATGTACCTTAGGCCGTTTGCTCCTCACTCTGCTAAATATTAAACTATCCATTATGTCTTGTCTGTTTGTATTTAAATCCCCCTACTGAAATTTACACCACCACTGTGACAATGATTTTTAGTCAGAGGCTTATTTTTTTACCTCACTGAAAACAAACCCGAGGATCCCAAATTGTCCCCATTGTCAACAAGTAACAGGTTTAAAGCCTGAAATTGGTCCCCAAATGTGATTTAGCCCAGGCTCCCCCACCGCCACGTCCCCCACCTCTCAGCATGTCTTCCTGTACACGAATACTACAGTACACCTGCGTGCCCTCATCATTATATCACCGTCCTCGTCCCTGCCGGCAGCCTCAGGAGAGCAGCTCGCTCTGTCTGTTCTTGTTTTATACATAACCAGCAGGCTAATCTAATTACTCTGTGATGGAGAGCAGTCAATTTCACAGTCAGCCAGACACTTCTGCTGCCTAAAAATTGGGGCCTCCCAAGTTTGATATATGAGGCAATAACCTGTAATGTAATGAAGTCACCTTCAGACCAAGACCCCTGTCATTGAAATAATAATGAATTATAACAAGTATAATAGTATTTGGGTTTGACACGCTGAGACTCTCACGCTCTCCCCCTACACTCTGTCTTCCTTTCTCTACCTCTCTCCTGCTCGAAATAGATTTTTTTTTTTTTTTTCCTTTTTGAGATGCGATATCGAGGTGAATTTAAAGTTCACGGGTGAGTCTGTCGAGTAAGCAGCTTTAAAATGAGAGACATATGCAGAGGGTGAAGTGTAAAACACCTCAACACTTATAGTTCAAACTCATTTACTTAAGCAACGTGGAGGGCCATAAAAATCAAATCTGGCTCTTGTCATCGTAACAGTAGCGTCATATTTAAAGTGATGAGTTCAGTGGCTTTATGTCTTGGCAAAATGGGCACTTATGCTTTGTAGCAGAAGAGAATCGGTTAAATATGTGGTCGAGCTGAAATACTACCGAGCTGATGATGTGATGTGAGTCTTTGCAGAGCGGTTGATTAGACACATAGTGTTTAACCCTACCTAAAAGAAATGTTAAGAAGTTTTCTGATTTGGGAAAAAAAAACAAATACTAAAAAGCTTCTGAAATCATTACTAACAATGAATCAACTGACTACTTGTTTGTAGAGACAAACTCACAGAAAAACCCATTTTAGAGTCTTTTGTCGTTTTTTCTCACTGTTTTCCTAAAAAAAAAAATATCTAAGAACCCACTGTTTAATAGCTGTGCAGAGACAAATGACCACAGACTAAGTTAGAGACTAGCTGGCCATCTCAGGAGTTTGTGCAGACTCAAACTAAATGAGGGTGAATATTAGGGCTTTGTATCTTCGTCAAGTGCAGGCAAACAGAATTTCCATATCAACGTTATGAGGCGACATTATATGTTTAGAGCATGTTGCGTTGACCCCAAGGTAACAAAAGAATGAATTAGGTTAAAGAAAGATCAGCATCTATTTTAAAAAGTGAAAACAGTAAAACAGTGACATGAATCAGGACATCTTTTTCCTTTTTTCTGTCCTAAACTTAACCAGTGTGTTGTGTTAGGGATAAATATTTTACCAGTAATACAAGTGCTGCATTATATCAGAAAACAATGAGTGTTGTTATATTATTGAACATAAGTGTCATGATGCGCTCACTCACATAATAAGTGTTGGCACATTAAGGGTGTGGTTGGTTACACATAGGTTGTTGTTGTTAAAGATCTGCACACCCAGGGTGTAACATAATAGCATGCTCTTAATGTGAAAGGAAGTTAATAGTCAGGACAGGAAGTGTAGGGCTCTTCCTCCACTGGTTGCTGACCCCTTCCGATTGGAGACCAGAGCAGAGGACGGACATCGAGAAGGACCAATCAGGGGGGAGCTAAGTTTAAACCATGGCTCCTCCCCTTCTGCACCTCTAGACCAATAAGATAGTAGCACATTCGCATATAAATACTATGGTTACCTGTAAGTTAGGCACTTCTTTTTGGGATGGCTGCAGGAACTCGCCAACTCTTAGAGTCAGTGAACTGTGATTTCCAGAACAAAGAGAGTCCATGTACATGTGCTTTTAATTCTTCAATGCTCAAATATTTTTTTTAAAACGGACTTCCGACTTTGAGTTCTCCTTACTTGCAAAACAAAACAAACACACTTAACAGTTGTACGCCAGTTATCCACTCAGCAATCTATATACATTTTCTTGTATATAAGAACAATCCACACAATTTTTAGCAGATATGTTTGCTTCTGTTTTGTCCTCCCACATGTCCTTTACTTCATGTAAAGCATTTCAAGAGTTTTTAAATGCTGGATTCAAGTAGACGATTGACGTCAGACCGGATATCATCTTAGTGGAGTAAGGACATTAAAATTTTGTGAGGCCAGTATTGTATTATTCATTTTGAGTCATGTTTGTTTCATTTTTATTTTTTTTCCATCCTTCACAACAGAATTTGCAAGTGAATGTTACTGAGCTCCATCACACAAAGATTTGGACAATGAGAAGAAAATAATAGTAATAAAAACCTGGATAGATCTCGGAATGCTACTGAAAAACCGACACATAACAGGCAATCAGCACAGTGCTGGGTGAAATACCAGAATACATAAAATAATGTTGTTTATGTTTTATTTCATTCTTTGCAAACAATACAGCATCACCATAGCGACATATTGTAGTGTGTGTTTCATTTTACCATCCTGCCATTGTGTTTTATTTCTATCATCCAGAAGGTTTTCTGACTGCCGTGGGATCCATCTGAATGCATCATTTCGTAAAGACAAACATTTAAAGATGTTTTGTTTGGTAGTAAGGGTTGTTAAGACATATTTTTTGCCTCAGAAATCAAACACAGCATGTTTTGTGTTGCTTGAACAGGCACATATATTATACTGTGGTCCTCATAGGGCCACAGTATAATATATAATAATTGTTAAGATGCAAACAGGAAAGAGTTATTGATATTAAAGTAAGAGCCTGACCTCAGCACTGTGAAATGTAAGGACAAGATTGTTTCTCTCATTTTCAAATGTACAAACTCATGAATAAAAAGTGTTAAATAAAAAAAATAATAATATGAATTGATTTTAGGACTAGTGTTATGAATATATGGTTCTGACTGGAGCCACAAACTACCAGGAAACAAGAGTTGCCATCAATTATCCATTTATTTATCCAAATAAATGTTTAAGTTCTCACCATGAGTATTGGCATGGTTATAGACTTAACTATTATCTGATTGCTTTCACATTTGAAAGCCATCAAACTCTCTCATGATTGAAGTCATATGCCAACTGTTTGAAGACAAGAAATACCTTATTACTTTCTTATTCACACTGGAACTCCTTGGAATAATCGTAAATGTAGGAGTCGCACGCTCATTATGTAACATCCAGTCAAATAATTTGTGTTTATCTCTGTAAGTAAAAACCTTGAAACTCCATGACGGAAGTCTTTCAGATGTTTGACTGCCAGGCACTAAAATCATAGGGGTGGAGGGAAAATTGGTGAGGATTGAAGGGAGGAGGAACTGTATTACTTCACATTCTACACATTCAACCAATTACCCCAGGCAAAATATTATCTACTCTTATAACACACTTACTCACAACAACCACAGTTGTAGGACCACGGTGTCCTGTAAAAGTTTATTTCAGAAATTACCAATTTTAGTCTGTATGCTGTCTTTTTAAAGTTCTGTGAATCTTCAAGTGTGAACATACCAACACATTTTCATACCTAAACAACAGAACACGTCACTTGCCATGTACCGGACATTAGAGCTTCCATTAGGTAGAAACATGTCTAAACCTTTAACTAAAACATAATTGTTCCCTATATTCATGATTGCACTTGTCCAGAAAAAAAAAACTTGAATTTGTCTGCAGACAGATGATGATGTAAATGATGCAACGGCCTGCAGGATCAGTCACTGTTATTTTGAACCACACAAATGCTGTGTTGAAATGAATTATTCATCATTGTCTGATAAGGCAAATGACAGAGTGCAAGTGAATCCAAATAGCTCATACATTCTTTATACCTCATAAGAACTGGGTTAATATAACTTGAAATGATTATCGTTAATGCTGTTGACAGTGTTTTCACTGTTGCTTTTCTCTCTTCAAAGTCTGCATTTGCAAAAGAGGTTTCTTAACACTCATGAAGGCCCCTCAATGTTTTTTGGAAAATGAAGTAGAATGAAAAGAAATCTTTTTTGTATTAGAAATAATTTGACAGGATAACCTTGTGGTTAGAGAACCACCATCAAACCACCAAAGGTGTGTTCCCAAAACCACCAGATGTACCTGTGTGAGTCCTAATTCGTATATGAAGAAAACAAATGACATTGTGTGTAATATGACCACGGACTTTTCTTTACTTTGGAGGTACATTTTCATCTGGCAGCACTGATGTCCTTATTTCCCCACAATGGCTCTGTACAAGGTCACAGCTTTATTCAATTTAGACACAGTGAACGGCAGCACTGTGGGTTTCCGGCCCCTCCAGCACAAAGACAAACTGAGGCAGGGAAGCCAACTGACAGGGGTGTGTGCATGTGTGTCTGTGTGTTTCATTGAAAATTTAAACTGTCTTCTCAGAAATTTCAGCCAAGCGTATAATCATGACCTTTAGTGAACCTTGTTATCCAAAGTGCCCTGTGGAGTCACATGACCACATGTGAGTTTCACGCAGAGATGAAACCAGGCAGATGAATGCGTTCTCTTCACATCAGACAGACAAAAATGGTTTAATCCTTTTCAAGATACCGATGTTTTAACAGATTTGAGAAAAGTAGACTCCGTTCTAAAGCATCTAATTTCCAACAAGACCATATTTTGGGATCTTCCATCCAATATGTACATTTAGGCAACTAAAACTACTTGGTTATGGTTACAACCATAGACAGTATATAAAGATGAAACCAAAATCAGGGTTGGAGCTGCAGTATTGAGATTTTTTAATTAATTTTTTTTACCATGGCCCTCAGATTTTATGGATTTCTGTTCTACACTGAGGTTTGTTGATTAGCTGTCACAGTGTAATTTTGATATTCATTTTGTCACTAAATTGCATTCACATGTTGCATTAACCCTGTGCTCCGAGCAATCACTCACAACTGCACAACTTCATTCATTCTTACCAGTAATGCCATACATCAGGGACATGTACACAAGTTTTGAGGGCTGCTACACCAGAAAAATAATAATAATAATAATAATAATAATAACCCTAACACTGCTGCCTAAATGTTTGGTAGCTGGCTAGTTATCTACATTTAGGATCATGGCTCATGTGGTACCCTAATAGATAGTACGTGATAGTGCACAATGTACTGTAAGGCAACATTGTGTGATTTAATGGAAATGTGACAAACTATGCATTGTCTCTGCTCAAGACTTAACTTGAGGAAACAACAATACCAAGTTTGGATGCAAGGGGCATCACATTTTTGTCACGTTTCTGTCTGAGTTTTATGACTCTGGGTTGCCTGAGCTAGTCATGTTCATACAGCCACAACTGCAGAAATACTATAGCACAGCCAAAGAGGGCAAGTGGGCTATTGCTCCGTGAACTTTACCCTAGCCTTTTGATTATCCTTTTTTTGTAGATTGTGGTCTGTTCATTTCAATTCAGTAAATATCAGAAACACTTTGGAGTAGTATGTGTGTTTCAGCTATTTGCAGAGTGCACTTTAATTTCTAATTAAAAAGAACACTACCCTTTGGAGGCCTCATTGCAGCTCACTAAAATAACTGTATCCACAAACCCTACTAATCTTGCCCCAGCCTCTTTTACACTTGGTGATCAATAGTTGGTGACCAAAGGAACAACCACATTGCAAAAAGTTAAACGGTTAAACACACACATTTGACCTATGTCACTAAAGACCAAGGATGTGACCTGAACCAAAACTCAATATCATTATGTGTAAGTTAAAAAGCCTTAAAGATGAAGATGACAGTGATAAACAGAGTGTTTCAAAATCATAGGTATCCCATCCAGAGATGGATGACACCAGAGTAAAACTTTGTGTGTGGATTTTACTTTAGTTGTGTTTATATTCAGTTGCAAGACCTCTAGGGAGTCGCTGAGCTCTTCTTTGGGCACTGCTGGTTCAGAAATTGCTCACCATTTTGAATTCCCGTTGTGTCTGGAAAAATGTGGGTAAATAACATCAATAAGTAATGCTCTCCACTACTGTTAAAGAGCCCTAGGGCAACACATTTAACTGCCAACTCTTGAAGGGAAGCTGCTCGTCAGCTACCAGTCGCCAGCCGGGGTTCTACCCTCTGAAAGAGTTTGTGTGGATATGAAGCAGATGCTGCTGAAAAGAGATGCAATCCCAGGATAAATAAAAGTTTAAAAAAAAAAATGAATGTGTGTGTGTGCTCTTGACATTGTGTGATACATGTTTTGGTGTTTGTGTATGTGTGTGTAGTGCTACCGATGGGTGTAATAGCCAGTACGAGACGTGCGAACAGGCTGTTTGCGCCGCAGCTCAGACTGCCAGACTTGTCAAGATGAATGAGGGATCTGTCTGTGAGAAGCCCCTGTTTTGGCCTCTGCTCTGCTCTCCGCTGCCCTGATCCGCCTTCATCCGCTCTGCACTTCACACGGCAACGGAAGAGAGCAGCAAGGAACACGGGAGCTAAGAGTGTGGAGTGCAATGAGGGAGCATTATGCGTAATGTATTTGTGTGTGTGTGTGTGTGTGTGCGCAGTGCCAGATTTTGTTTGTTTTTTGTCTTTTTTTTTTCCAACAGGGGGCAGTTACACCTTATGCAGTTACATAAGGGTTATAACCTTCTATTGCTTGCATGTGCATTTGGGCTTTCGTCATCTTGTTCTTTTACTGTTGTTGTCGCAGTCGTTTTTATTTCATTGGGCAATATGTCAAACTGATTGTAACCTTGCTGGCAGCCCTGTGAAGCTGTAATCAGTATACACTAAGAACCAAAATTATTGGATAGATGATAAATATAGTAATAGGCTAATGGAAAATTAAAAAAAAAAAGTTTGAAAAACTTTCTAAGTATTCAATCTCCACATAGTGCTGAGGTGAGAAAAAAAACACACCCTGGCATTAGAATGGCTACATTAAAAGGCAACAGCGACTACTACTTTGTGCTTGTACTGTTAGTGATGAGGCTAGAGTCAGGGTAAATTTCCCTTTTAAGCATATACGTAGGTTGCCAACTCAGAGATTGTTGTTCTTTCATATAGGGACTTCGAAAACAACAACACACAGGTAGCGGATGGGGAGCAGAGTTCCGACTAAAATAGTCGCCCGATGGCAGACTCATGCCAACAACCATTATCATCTCTTGAGCTGTTACTGTATATGTGTATATCTCCAACCCCACCGTGACCCTGATGAGGATAAGTGATTACACATCATGGGTGGATGGATATTATAATATGCAACTGCTGCATAACAGTTTCCCTCTGGATCGGCAGCCCACCGTGTTGAACCTAAACCTGCAAACTCATGTCAGCTGTATTATATGTGCAGCTCATCTATTCACACAATCTTCTAAAAAATGTTTAGGATTGATAACTTTTATTTCTCAGAGGGAGAGCTGCTGGAGGCGAAAACAATCTCATTGGTTTAGTGGAACCTTAATGAGTGGAGTTAAAGAAGCAGAATCATTTCCCGGAGGGGGGTTTTCATTTCTTCACAGGAAGCAGATTTATAATCTTTCATCCTGAAAGTAAAAGCTGCTCGACCAAGCTGTTTTCTATAAAAACACATTGATCAATAGGCTGATTGTTTAACACAAATACTAAACTCATTTAATGGGTAATTAGTCAGCATGTAGTACATAGATGCAGAGCAGATCGAGCCAGCTGTGATATCAAACAAGATTATTTAATTCAACATATACTATTGATATTTTAATATCAAAGCTGCTGACAATATCTAATAATCTAAAACTTGAAGACTGCTTTAACAAAGGCCATGTTACCTCACGACTTAGTATCTGTAATGAGAATTCACTTAGACATGTTTTTTTCTGTATTGTCCTGTGATATAAATATCCTTCTATGCCTCTGTATATCTAACACTGAATGCTATATGTGGTTGTGTTGATGAAAGAGATCAAACATTCAAGTGTATTAATGTCAATGTTAATTTGCAGTTTTATTCTACAGGAGCCTTGTGAAGCGAGTGAGTCTTTTCTAAGTTTATTACTTCATAACAGGTTTTGGAGTTCATGGAGAAATTAACACTCACCAAATATGATCATGGCAAAACTTTATTCCCCACCTGTTTCACAGATCAAAATAAAAATGAAGACACTTAGACAGATCATCCTGGTGAAATTAGATTTTCTCCTTTTTTAAGTCATGAACACAGAAAAACAGAGAAAACAATTTAGATTCAACTTAGAAAATTGATTAGCAGCATGTTTGTTTTCACTTATTGCCTCGCAATGCATCCTTGTTGTCTACATTTCAGTATAATTAAAAAAAAGTTTCCTGATGATCATCATAATTAGGTTCTGAAAAAGTCAATCATCAGAGCCCTTCATTTTCACAAAGTTTACCTCTTTTGAGCAGCTCTTTTTCTCACTAGGGTGTTGTGTTAACCCCATCTGTTCAGTTTTAAACTGCATTACAGACTGCATTAGTAATGACTCGAGTTAGCCTCCAGTTCACTTGGTGAATCCAGAAGAAAAGCAGTTGAGCTTTTTTTTTCTGGTGAGAGCAGCTGTGAGTTCACGGCCCCTTCAGGTCTGTGATTAACAGGTGGGTTTCAAATGGAGATTTACTTGAAGTGGACGAGCGGTCCGATGAGGATCGATGGAGAACAAAGAGGCTAAAAAGGAGAGAGAGACAGACAGGAAGAGCAAAACGGGCTGACAGGAGAGAGCCTTGTAGAGCCTCACGAAGGGATCTGAGGTGATATAACAAACACAGTGACAGCCATACTGGAGAGGTTCAGCTGTTGAAATTTCAGATCCTTGAGTTCCAAGTTTCTTTGGTGAATTTCATTAAAATCATACACACTAATTATTAGAGCTGCCATGATTCTTCAAATCCATGATTCTATTCAATATTCTATTAAAAATAGATTTTTAGCACTCAGATTGGCAGTGCATTGGTTTTAAGCCATGACAAGTCAATTACATTTTCTTATTGGCTGAAAGAGCCATGAAAGCCACATATTTTAAAATGTATTTCTGCGAGAGCCATATAATATTTTTTAACACTGAATACAAATCAATGATTTAAGTAAGACCAATAATTTGAGTATAATGAGTCTCTGAATTTATTCTTTTTAATAACGTTGTTATACTGAAGCTAACCAATAAACCAATAAAATACTTCTTAACATTAATGCGACTTCTGGTGCTGCATGGTCCCGATTACGCACCGATCCCCATAGCAACTGCTGTGTTCGGAAGTAGAAGAAACAATTCGGAATGACTGACTGGCAGTTACGGACCGTACCGGCTTATTTTCTCCCCTGTCTGCGAGCCGGATGCAGTCATCAAAAGAGCCACATCTTGCTCGTGAGCCATAGGTTGCCGACCACTAATCGAAATGGTATGAAGTGTGAGTCACCACCATGTGTTTTATTGAATTTACCACTCTGAGAGCACTTTAAAATATTACATTTTAATATTTTATTTAAATAACGTTGACTTACAATTGGGAACAAACTGTTAAAGCAGAAAGAAGAATCAAAGGATGACACAAGGACAAAATCCCCATGTCCCTCCCCCCAAAAATGTGTTATGCTGATTCCTGAGAGGCAAGATTGAGATATTCAAAACACAGCGACAGAAGAGATTGAGGCAATGTGACAAAATGTGAAAGAGGGAGTGTGAGATCTACCCAGAAGACAGACAGATCTCTAATGAGACCTTCCCCAGTGAAGTCAGATGGTCTGGTCTTCACAAGACCAGAGCACGTTAGCTTCTTACAACTGCACAGCAAACCACCCGTTTGTGCTTTGCAGAGTTTCCGAAAGCCCAAAGGACATTCAGTTCTTTCAATGCACAGAAATTCAGTATGAAGTATGGAAATCTTCAAAAAAAAACAGAACCCACCGATCAGCAGACCCTGTGGGTTTATGGTCGCTGGTAAATATTTGTTCCTGACTAGCTGAATGGCTGAACAGGTCACCAAAAACAAAGACCCAATGAACAAGGTATGTTGAACTACAGGTAACCATAGCAACAATAAGCCATCCACCAAAGCTGTATTCATTTCTCGTCAAGGAGCACACGTACTTCAAAAAGTAAATGGTTTATTCAGGAATAAACCATTTACCATTTTTTATACTTAAGTCTTAATTAAGTTAAGTCACTGTAGCCTCTAGGCAAAGCTGGCAGGGCCTCGGATTTTTTGCTTTATTTTCAGTCATCTGCATTTTGACATGAACACACATATGTACATTTAGGAAGCAGCAGAGAAAACAACTGAGCAGACTGTTTCTTACCAATCCATTTAACAAGCAATGAAATATGTGTTTTTTTATTGATGCTAAAATGTGTCCTCTTTAAAACTAGTTATTTTAAGAAGCAAACAAAACTAGTCATACCATTCTTACGTCTACATTTCGTTCTGGTTATTTCTGCCGCTGACGTCAATTACTATTATTATATGAAAGTTGAATATCAGTTTAGAATGAATGCTCCACAAAAGGCGCACTTTGCTGCCCTGCATTGCTGAGGGAATGACACCAAAACCCGAGGGTTGATGTTTTAGACTCAATGAAACAGTTTGTGTGCTTTTTTTTCTGCTGAAGCCCGACTGAGCAATGAGTCATGAGACATCAGAGGTGAGCAAGCAAATCATGGACCTTGAGAATGCTTCTTTGTACAAGACTTTGATGTCTTTCACTGTCTGCCTCTTTGAGAATTGTGTGCTGCAAGGGCTGTGAAAATGTTGCCTGGAAACAAACTGTGTTTGTGCCATTACTTTGTTCTGTGGGTCAAAGACCAAATAATGGACCCATGTAGCCACCTGCTGCTCACCATCATTCTCTCACCATTGCCATAACCTGTGTTGGACAATTGCAGAATGACAGTCAGAGGACAGACAACAGGAGCAACGTATCTTAGCAACATCTGCCTATGTGTGACAGACACTACACATCAACATGACACAGAACAAAACTACAAAAAAACATTATCAATTAGGGAAACAACTCATTTTTCTTTGGTCACTGAATGGTTTATCAGCCTGTTTTCTAATCTAACACGGTGCGGACCAGCAGCCCATATTTTCTGCTTCAAAACCGGACTTTGGAAATCTACAGATGATGTCACTTATGCTCTGTCCATAGTTTATACTGTTATCGGTTTGAAGCATGGGGTGCAGTGTCTAAACAGACTGTAGACCAGGATAAAACCAAGTAAATGTGGTCGATTCCTTGACTAGACTGAGACCTTTAAAAAAAAGTGGAGACTCATCTCAAGTGCCACAACACTGGCAAGCTGCTGTTTTTGACAACATGTTTGTGTGTCTTGTGAACAATTTTTCCTGGTACCAGTTCTTTGTCTTGGCATTTTTTGCTCTTCATGAACACATATAATGCTCTAAATATTGGATAACACATACCAGCGGTTTCCAATCTTTGTGGCTGATGATCCTAATGAACAAAGCGGCATGTCCTCCAAGTTTGCATATGCCTATGACTTATGAGCAGGTAGTTTTCTAGAGAACTGCAAACTATCCAGTATTTCACACTAAAACAAACAAGGATTACTTTTTTGTGCTGCAAAATCTGAACTTTTTCCTAATCGACGTATGACCTTCAACCCCATCAGATCTTGCGATCATTTTGTTCTATATATAAACTCCCCACTTGGGCTGGTTCCTCAGTATGTATGCAGAGTATACGTGCAGAAATTGAAAAGTATGGCGTGCATTGGGGAACAACAGTTAACAATGTATTGTAAAGATGTCAGGTTATTACTCTTTGAATCTGCAATATATGCACCTATGCTCATAACTTTATTGGGTTTACTTTATGAGGATAATCCAAATACTCGCATCTTAAGTGGTGATTTGTAAGCTTTTTTGCAGCATGTTACATTTGTCATTGTCAGTTTAAGTCGTATTGTATCATTGTTGTAACCTTGATTTAATGTTGTCTTCTTGGCCAGATCTCTCTCTTGAAAAAGAGATTTGTATCTCTAATGAAACTTTAAATAAAAGGAAAATAAAAGAAGAAAAAGGTATCCATGAGAAGGAGCCAGTGGTGACTGTGGGTGAGAGTCAATACCTGTCTTACCCGTTAATTCATTATAAACAAAGACGCTCTAATATCTCTTCAGCTACAGACCAAACTAATTTTTATAACCTAATTACAGAGTTAAATAAATTCAACCGTAATAACATTTATATCAACTTCATTGCCTGTGAGCCAAAACTTGTTTGCATCCAGGGTCTGTTACGGGTGAAAAAAACAATAAACTGCAATCTGAGAACAGAGCTGATGTCTGCTTAGCAAGCAGACATTTATGAAAGGAGATATCTTATTTTTTCATTGCTCAATTAAAGAATTAAAACATCACATTATTAATTTTTTTAATCACACAGTGGTGCAACATGCTTTCTTAAACAGGAAATTAAAATGACAGCAGCTGATTGCCGATGGTCTTAACATGGAGAAATATTAGGTTGGCCCTACATAAATTAGCTTTAGTGCAAGTTATGTAACAATATGCAAAGTTCTACATTCAAGAAAGTATCAACCGTATTTTTAATTTGTGAATAGCCATATAAATGTGCAGCCTGTCAAAAGCCATCCGAAGACAAACTCCACAGGCATTTTATCTTCATGTTTATTAATACAGCTGTTGTGACAAGCCTTGCATGTAATTTCTGCTGCAGTATGTTCCCACTCTTTATCGTCAAATGCAATTAGCCGCGACCTACTTCATGAGAGGGGGAAATACTGTTCTTTAATTGCCTCGTATCCTGGAGAGCAGCAAATGGGGTATGTTTTATATAATACTGCCAGTCAAGCTACAGTCAGGAAAATAACTGATACGTGTTCAGGAACACTTATCAGGAGGTTAATGAATAATTACTAAGTTTGAAAAAGATCCCATTTCATTCAAATTATGGATAATCACGAGAAAATTTATGGCATGAACATTAATTGAGCAGATTTATGGTAAATGCAAATGGAAACACAGTCAGCCGCCTGGCAAACCAGCAATTTATGAATATAAAGAAAATCAGTTGGAGTGAATAAAATAATTTCCCATTTAACTAACATATAGTTAGTATGATTCATAACCTTAGTCACACCACATGAACCTGCGTTGTGTTTTTCCGGTGATGTACTTCAAGGTGAGGTTGAATATTAAAGTGATGCTTTAACTTTTAAAGGACATTATTGATTTTGGCTTTGTCTAAAGTGGTGTGACATTCAAGACAGAGCCCAGTCTAAGTCTCTTAATGGTAAAATAAATAAAGTGTTATCAGAAAAAAATCAACTAAAGGATTTCCAAGACAAAATGGGCAATTTCTCAAATCTGCTGCATTTCAACATGAAAGAAAACAACCCCAAGAAGAGTTTGCATGTATGCATGATGATGTTAACTAGAACAAAGAACAGCTGTGGTTGAATTGTCTTTGCACATCCATGAGTAAAAGCATTGCACAAACTGAAATGTTCACCTGTTGGTGGCACTAAACGCAGTCAGAGGATCAAAAAGTCATGAGGATTCATCTTCTGGGGGAATGTGGCATCATGCCATGGTTGAGATATTTTAGTCTGGCCAACCAACTTCAAAACGCACAGCTAGGATGGTCATTAAAATGTCTGAGGCCCACAAGGTATCTGTACCCGCGTCATTATAATGACACCGCCGCCGATTTTAAATAAATAAAAATGCTGCTTGTAAAACTCTGAATGTTAACACATCTCCTCTCCTTTGCAGATGTGTGTGGCAGTCGTGTGTTGTTCAGAGTTTCCTAATCCTGAAGGATTCCCACACCTGATTGGATATATATAATCCCTCCAGGGTGTTTTGGCCATGCAGTCTCCTCTCAGCTGTCACTTCAGCCAATAGCATGTCGGGTATGTCTTCCCAAAGTTTTTTCATTATTTATTTATTTATTTTTATCTCTGGTAAGGTCCTTTTGGGTCATGTTCTACTCTTTCCCTTTCTCTCACCTTCTCTGTTGTGACTTCCTGTCAGTGTTCTCAGAAAGAAACCTTGTTTGAATCTAAAGAAGGCGTCAGTGTCATAACCTTCCCCTGGACCACACACACAGACAGTATTAACAATCTTGGCCCACACCTGTCAGTCAAATGACTCATGGCATGCTCTCTGTCAGACTCTCTTGTTCACTCTGTTCGTTAGCATCGCTCCCTCTCACCTCCTCTCTTTCTTCTCCTCCTTTGTCGACAGAGATGAAGTCATCAGTGGGAATCTCTTCATCAGCTCCTCTTCTATAACTTCCATCCAGCCTCATTCTCTGCATCAGTTTATCTCCTGCTCACATGAGCGCACATCGAAATGTAATTTAGTTATAATCGCCTGTCCCCACACACACACATGCATACACACACATAGGTTATCAGGTATTAAATCAGCAAAAAGAATAATAAGCTGTCGCCCACTAACCAATTTACTAGCTACGTCAGCTGTTGCTATGAATCATAGACTGCATGAATAAAAATGGACTTGGTCTCGTCACCCGCAGGTTTCTGAATAGCCATTGTGAAGCTCAGTATGGTGGCTCTGGCCGTCACCATCTTGGCAGTCCTGCCTCCGCCGGCTCCCCACTAATCCAAAAGTGGGCAAAGCCATGGAGCGTGAGTGCAGCTGAGGCGGGCTGAATAAAGACTGGTTGCTCAAACAAGCCATGTTTGATGGCATGCTCTCAATTATGCATAGCTTTAAGTTAATATAGTTTGAACAGGTGAGTCAGTACAGTTTTCATCAATGGGAAAATGACCTATAGAGACCAAAACCATTTTCTGTACAACTCTGTGTTGGCTTTATTTTCCAGGTATGGAGGTTGCCGCTTGGCACAAACATCACATCCTTTGGATTTTCCTGGAAAATCTGTCCTTTACATATGAATTAGTCCACAGGCTGGCAAGCAACCACATTGTGGAAGGGCTGATTTTTTTTATCCCAACCTGTTCACTCGTTAACAATAAATATTAACCCAGAACAGAAAATGAATGAGCAAAACGCTTCAGAGTTATATATGCTTTCTTTGCTTGCTTGACTTCTGTTTGAGACATAAATAGACAAATTATTAATCATCAAAACAAAGAAAATGAATGCATGGAGAAAAAAATGTCACAAATGATTTGAGAGGTTAAACATGACGTGTCAGCCAGCTGCTTCTATAGACCAACAAGCCTGCACAACATACAGAGGCTGGTGCACAAATTAAATCCAGTGTATGTGTGAAACACGCACAAACACTTCTGTATGCAGACGAGTGCCAGATAATTAATCAAAATTCGTTCTCCCTTTCTCTCCATCTCATCTTTCTCTCTTCTGCTTACTAATTGCTTTTAAGTCAAGATGAGAAAAGTGCAACCTGCATTTTCAACGTAATCTGTTTAGCTCCTTTCACTTTGTCAGACTGGTTTGCTGCATCTGTAAAAAAGTTTTTTTTGTTTTATTTTTTTTATTTTTTTTGTTTTGTTATAATGTTATTATAGTTATATGCTAATAGTACGTTAACACTATAGAGACATAACATGAGCATACTAACATAGAAGTTGTTTGTTGTTGAAAGGCGATTAATTTTTGATGAGCAACAATGTCCAGCATGAGGGAAACAAAACTGTTAGCCTACCTGACAACTGAAATAGACATGTTCGTCTATCCCTTACCTGTTACATTGAGCAATAGGCTTATAATAGAAGTATAAAGTCTAAAACATAACAAGAGTATCATACCTTGTGTGTAACTGTAACTGATTACATGCCTTACCTTTATTGACCCAGTATGGTAGAAAGTTGAAGATGGAGCATGTATGTGCGGGGCAGGAGTCACCATAGATCCACGGGAGTCACTTGCAGGTTGGATGTTCTCAAGGGATTTTGAAGTATCTCAATAATTCAGGAAAAAAAATTACCACGAAAAACAGGGGGGAAAAATTACCATGAAAAAAATTTAAATAATTACCCCGAAAAACAACCCAAAAAATATATTACTCAGAAAAAAATGAGGTTTTTTTTTTTTCAAGTGCAATACGCTTCTGTACAACTCAACTATAATGTGAATTATTTACAAAAATATCCAGAGTGACGTTTTTACAGCCTCTTCAACCATTAAATAGAATTGAACATGACCAATTGAATTGCCAACACACAAGGAGGGGTTACAATCAGGCATGATAACTCAATATGCTTATAAAGACCAACTACGTGCCAACAGTCATACGTAGAGTTAGCAGAAATAGAAATATAAAAACAAGGCATTCTCACTTACTTTGCTATTTATTGACCAACAGCTGCTGGGCACTGCCTTGTCATATGTGTCTAAGGACCACCTTAAGAACAGAAATAGTTCATCTTGAGAGGTTTATTTTTGATTTTTTAAATAAATATGACAGGTTGCAGGAACAATATAATACGTGGGCTAGAGGGATTATAATGAATGACTCATGCTGGAAAATAAATCATGGGGGACAAAAACGGCAAACGAATTTTGAGCACCTTCATGTCCACTCCTGAGAGGTGCGAGAATATTGAGTAAATGATGTTTCAAATAGGAGGGAGTCGTGCTGCACCTTTCACTGAGAGGTGGATTAAAGCCAAATGAATCAATCAGAAGTTAATACCTTCCTGGCCAGTCTTAACCTGCACCTTATACACTCTCAGTCACATACACACCTTTGCCTACTGCCAGATAACCCTAGAGTGGAGATTGATTCATGAGGCGGGTGTCAAGTTCAAGCCAAGGACACCTGAGCACCCGCTTACAGCCAGTACAGCTGAACAACACACAAACACACACACACACAAGCATACACACACCTGTCCAGATAAATGCCATCAAGCAGGTAGCAAAGAAGCACAAACACACACACAACAAATAAACAAATATAATGCATTTTTTTAAGCACAAATGAATCACATAACTACTCACGTGTGAAAGAAATCCCTCATGATGGACCCACAGAGAATCATCACATAACAATAATCGAACATAATCGAAAAATTAGCAACTAGCTGGTGAACAATTGCTAAATCTGAATTTAGTGAGCCAGAGTGTTCACTATGAAGCCCTGGAATCACATTCATAATAGAGAATAACACACACACACACACACAAACGAATGTGTTATTGTGCTGTATAGCAGGTAATACAGATTACTCTCTCTTCATGTGTGACTCACAGGCAGGAGAGCAGAGGTCAAAACTCAGCACTGAATCAAATTTATGACTTTACCTTCCTGCTGGAAAACTGAAAATGTCCGGTGGTTTCACAGCGAGCAGCTGATGACTATAGCAGCTTAACGCTGTCATCCGGATTAGTGTGTCATCAAGCAGCATTAAGGTCCTTGATCGTCGTGTGACAGTCAGTAAGGGCGAGCAAATTATATAAGGTGGAAGGTTGGAGATATGGGCTTCCATCTGAGGAACACGTTCACCAGGCTCTGGAGGATATATTTTTAATACCTGTAACTTGAGTATCTCTAGTGGCGTTGACTTTTACTGTTGTTCTTTTCATTCTTCCATAATTATTTTTTATGTTTGTGTTCTTTCATCATGTGATATTTAAAGCCTCTATCTATAGGAACGTTGTCTTTCAAACAAAGCATAACTTTTTGATTTTCCTTTACAGCTTTAGTTCCCAAGGTAACCAAACTTATCTGGAAGAGAAAATAAAGACAAATGGTAAAACTGTAATGCCAACTTCCCTAGTTCAACTTTGATCTACCGTACTCACCTTGGTTATGTGCACTCATAGTTTTCTTGATATAATAAGGCATCATTACCAAAGCAGCTAAACTGTTAGCTGTCACTGTTGGACTTATTTTGGATATGTTGTCACTTTGAAAGACCTTAGGAACTACTGTTATTTACAGAAATCCTACAAGTAAGGACTTCAAGCAGTGTAATTATAAGCTCTTGCAGTTTACACACACAGTTTGTCTTGCCTGTAAAATGTTGAAAAATATGGATATATATATATATATATATATATATATATATATATAATATAACATGAATCATATCTTTCTGGAGGTTCTTTTTATTTAATTTGCTGCAATATTGACAGTTGTTTGGAGCTGTGAAATCCAATTTAACTCAACACTTGGAGACCTGGATGAAGTTAAGGCGGAGATAGCAAATGGCAACCAGCATCATACCCCCAAAACCCAAGACTGGTTCCAACTCAGGCATGACCTGAATTTCTCCAGGCCTAAGATCTGTGCTGAATTTTAATAGAAAAAGAAAGAGTCAATGCATTTTGACTGGAAATTGATATTTTACTGACATGTGGCTTCATCATATTACAGAGTTTGTCCAGAGGCATGGTGACAAGAGACCTTTTCCTCACGTTTGACAGCCTCAGATAAACAATTAGGGAAGATTATTCCTGATGGGTTTGGCCAAAAGAATGAAGACTTAATTCAAAAAATTAGTTATTCAAATGAGGTTATTCAGAAATGGGGCCAGGCCATGCAGTGTCTTACAGTATATGTGATTAGCCGGATCTTAAAGTTGTTTTTCAATTTTACAGGAAGCTGTTGAGGGATGCAAAATCCGAGGTAATGTACAGCTAGTTCTAGTTAATAGTCTGGCAGTTGCATTTGGGGCCAACTGTAAGGAATTTAAAGCAAGGATTACAATATTCTATACCATAGAAAATTAAAGTATATCTGTGGAAGAAACATCTGATTTTTGCAATGCTTGTTAGCTGAACAAACCAGGATTGAACAAGTTTAGCAATCAAAAGTCAAAAGTCATATAGTGGTCAAAGATGATCCCAAGATTCTTAGTGGAAGGTTTGACATTTGAGTGGAATGGTCCAGTGAAGTGCATCAACTGCAGTGACAAAGTTATCAGGTTCAATTAAAGTAAAGCAGTCAATTTCTGGTGGTGGCTAAACAATAATGGAGGGAGGACAGTTAATTAAGCTTATTGAATTTTGCAGAGAAATAAATTTGATTCATCAGGATAACCGTGATATGACACATCTTGTAAGCAGCTAAACAAATTACCCAGATGGAGCTTGTACAATAAGAACAATATAGGACCAAGAACCGATCCCTGAGGAACCCCACACGGCAGAAGAGGACACAGATATTGACACAAACAACAACTGACATGAGCATCTAGCTCTCAGATAGGAATAAAACCAGTTGGCTGTACCAAAATGACAACTCTGTTATGTATCCTATAGTATAATGACCAGTGGTATCAAAGGCAGCAGCCAAGTTGAGTAGAAGATAGTAGGCATAAATGCAGTCTCACTGCTATGCTTGTGGCAAAAGCTGAACTGAAATTTGTTGAAAATTTTGTGACCGCCCACCAACTTCAGGAGTTCATACCAATTCTTTCAAGGAATTTGGATAAAAAGGGTAGCCTGGAGATTGAGATTGATCTCTAACTGGGCTGGGTTGAGAAGTGGGAGAACACAGCCCATTTAAAATAGTCAAGTACAGAACCAAATGTGACAGAGTAATTGATGATAGAAAAGCAGGCTGGGACATATGACTGGAAGAAAGGCTCTGGCACCAACATTTATCTATAATGGCTGCCACTTGGACCTCCTGATCAGTGACCCAAATAAGTGAAAATTGCATTTGTAGAAAGGCTATTCCTCCCAATATTTTTTTCTATTTCAAGTTCTAAAAAACAATTAATGTGACAAGGTTTTCCATAACAAGAGCCTGCTCCTTACAAGGCCAAACACGGCAATAGATGAGAACCAAGACAAAAAAAAGGAAGAAATAGAAAGGAAATGGCAGTGGAGATTAGAGGAGAAAAGTTGGAAAGAGTGAAAGAATACTGAGAGGACAAAACTCAAAGTCAAAATCTTCATGACTGCAAATTGACAAAAACAAACACAAAATATTACAAAAACAATATTTTCATTGACTGGATCCCATTTCACATTCTGGGCTCATTGTTGCCCCAGGCAACCCAGGCTCCTTGCTCAGGTGAAAGTAAGTGGCTGCCTTGGGCCATAATAACATATTTACCTGACTGTTAATGAAGAGTGTGGACTCTCAGAGGGCCAGAGGTCATGCTGACAACATCATAGAGATCATACCATCTCATCCCACCAAAGGAACGAGTCAGTCAATGATTTTCAGGTGAAATCCCTGTGGACATTATTTGTATATTCCCAGTCCTCCCCACTACAGAGAGAGTGACAACAATGGATTGATGACTTTTTCTTTTTAGTTTTAAGATTATGTACATCAAGAAACATTACAGTAGATTGCAATTATCTATGGGTATATAGATAAAATGCTCACACTACAATGTGCCCATAATGATGCTTCAGACTGCAGTGGAAAGTTCTGTGTTCTCTGTCACTGTATTGTTAGTCAGATTCACAGTTGATATAAGCCTGTCCCTGGGCGACTATTTCACGTGGCATTCTCTTCCAATTTCCTTATCTGTGTTACCGTCCCTGTAACACAGATACAACAACAACAACAACAGCAGCAACAACGAGGCTAGTAATCTTCACGCTAAAAATGATAAGTTACTCTAATTCTAACCTAGTTGCTAATGGTATGAACATCAGGGATTTAGCCATTTTAATGGCAAGGCTCACCTCCCCACACACATATGTTCTGTCAAAATAAGTTCCCCCAATATCCAAGCGCACCAGATGGCAAAGTTGAGGGTTATCAAACTTATCATTAAATATTATTATCGTATTTTTGGACAACTAGCAGCAGGATGTAATAATTGTCAGGTCAAGTGAGGTCAGTCAATCTGTGTGCTCTGTCTACTGGGCAAATCACAATGAGATTATCAACATTCATGATCCCCAGATGGATATGAAATTTACTGAATGGGGTCATTTACCCTGGAGGATGAACCCTCTCAGTTCCTACTGCAACCATTGTGAGACCAAAATACTCACACTCAGATATAGTTCCTTCAATAACCACAAACATTCAATAACCACAAAATTCAACCAAAACAGTGCTAAGAACACTAGTCTAGTGTGATCTAACAGTACAGTCTGTGAGGGCCACCAGCAGGGACTAACATTCTGAGCCAGGATTTTATACCCCTTGAAAGCTATCATGGCTGCAATTATTTTATCTTTCATTGTGAAAATTGCAAGTTAACAGTAAAGATACTCAGTTCACTTTCATTAAAATGCCGAGCCAGGTGAAGACGTTGCGTTTTGTTTGCCAGAGTTTTATGCGTTGGCTCCCCCACTGCTTTGACAGATTGGTCTCAGTCAAATGCACAAGGCAACTGCATTTTTGTTACCCATGGAGTAATAAGTCATGACAAAGATCATCAATCATTGAATTTACTGCAGTCTCCAAGAAAAAGTTGTCTCAAACAGGATTCAGACTTTTGCATGGGTAAATGTTGCATACTGGCTCTGATATAAAGGTAGAAGTTAGTTCTCAGTTATATACATACATGAAGAGCAGTCTGACAATATCCAGTTTTGAATGAACATTAAACTCATTTTCAGTTTTTGTGGTTTGATATTACTGTGGTGATCTGACATGATCTGACACAGAAGAATTTCCTCAGCAGTATTGGTGGTTCAGTCCCTGATTCTTCCAGTCTGCATGTCAAAGTGTCCTTGGGCAAGATGCTGAACCCCAAATTGCACCCAAAGGCTGTGCCATCTCTGAGTGTACATGAATAGTTCCTTAATTCCTTCATTATCATTGAATGTGACGTGTTGTGTTGTGTTGTGTAAAAACGCCTTGAGTGGTGAGAAGACTAGAAAGGTACTATATAAATACAGTCCATTTATCATTTGTGACTTTATGTCTAGGTTGCTCATTAAAGCATGAGACCGACATATAAAATCACTGTCACATTTACGTAATGAAGTGTCTGAAAGGGGCTTCTGAATGTCAAAATCGGTTGGTTCCCACTGTAAGGAGCAGAGAGCACAGAGCGGGGGCTGAATTTAATTTCCTTTCCCTGGAGATCATGTTTGAATAGATGAAGATAAAGATAATCGTGAGTGAGAGCTGGAAACTGGAAGCAAACTGGGAGCATGAGGGTGCAAATGTCACCCAGATAATATTATATCCTGTAGGGGAACATTGTCCTTTCATGATGGATCATGGTAAGCTTTATTATGATTGGCCGTGTCTAAACTAAAAAAAAAAAAAGAAAAAAAAAAGCTGCATAGTTTAAAGGAGGAAATTAACTGACATGAAAGTTGGGTTAGTAAAATTGCAACTGACTCCCGCCATATTGTATAAAATGGAAGATAATTTGTTAAGGGGTGGTATTGAATTAAAATTGTTATTCAATCAAAGTGATATAAGAACCCTTGACAGTGTGTAATTGCAATCAGTTAAATTGCTTAATTCAACGGGAGAGCCGTGGGGAGCCACAATTTGCAGAGAGAGAGAGAGAGAGAGAGAGAGGCCAAATTAGAGAAAGAAAGAAAGAGAGAGGGGATTTTATTTATTTTATCCTAACTACCTCTAACTATGTTTACATCAGACTGTGCAATTAATTAAATCTGGATATTGTGTTGATTTTATTGTGAGTTAATGTGCCAGTGAATATACCCGAAAGCTGTAGTAGTAATACTGCAGTGTGTTCTGCAGTTTGTGTTTCCCCTTTCACACTTAGTGATACTTGGTGTTGAATCACACTGAAACTCACCTGAAGTGAATGTCAGGTTACTGTGTAGCAGTCAATCTGAGACTGGTTTTCTGATTCAAATCAAACAGCGACCTCCGTGGCTGAAAGTGAAAGCTGCAGTTCCTCAAACGGCCACTTGAGGTTGACTCCAGCTCCATAAGTCCCCATGTTAAAATGCTCAACTACAGCTGAAATAAGCATGTTTGCAGCCTGGTTTTGGAGTTTAATTTTATAGCTAATTTGACAACTGTACTGGGGGTGATTTTTTTATATAACACCCGTTCAAATTATGTTAAGTCTTAAAGTTATGCATAATTAAGAGTGTGGCAGCTTTGATTGACAGGTGGGTGGCATCAAAGATGTGTTCTTAGATCAGATTGAGCACTGAGCGAATCATCTTGAGCT
This sequence comes from Larimichthys crocea, assembly GCF_000972845.2. Lineage (NCBI taxonomy): Eukaryota > Metazoa > Chordata > Actinopteri > Sciaenidae > Larimichthys > Larimichthys crocea. The sequence goes on from NC_040032.1 coordinate 21,380,692, forward strand.
TTAACATTTTTGTCTTGCACACAGGACTCAAGCATGTGTGTGAAAATATATAAATAGCATATATAGTATAAATAGTATATACAAATAAATAAAATAGATCACATGGTGCTACTGTAATGAGACAACAGGAAAGTGCAAACATAAGCACAAATGAAGAGAGAGTTTAAAGAAACCAGAAAAAAAGAAAGAAAGAATGATGAGGGGGAGGAGAAACAAGTAGTTCTCTATCGCATCATTTCATTATTGCAGTCGGTTTTAAGCGAGAGGAGAGTCCTCTGATTGAAATAATACATTTGAAGTGTTAGTAATGCCACCTTAAGTGGTGCTGGAGGAGTCGAGAGAATTAATCACCTCCCTGACTCGATCTCAGCCAATCACATTATCCCCTGATTTATGAATCAACAGGCCAGAATGGTAACATAACCAAGAGGTGCTGAATAAAACCAGATCTCTGAGGAAAAATTCACTTTTTAATCTATATGTTACTAATATTCTAAATATTAGTAATAATAGTTATGATCTTTTGGATTCTTTGTATAGTATTTCAAAACCATTGGACATTATGTTTTAGATTCTTTAAATTTGTTTTGGTTTTATTCACTCATAAACACAATATGCAGCGTACTTTGCATAGTAAAACAAAATTTAAACATGAAATCAATACGTTTTCAATCATTTAAAATACGATGTGTTCAAGTGCAGATCTGCAGTTTTAATAAGTTTAACCAAACAATGTGTTAAAACCCCAAAGTACATACAACCCCACTTCAAATAATCCAAACTAACCCCTTTAAAGCAACATGTCTATAACTTGTCTGCCACTTTAACTTTCACATTTAAAGGATGACCCCTTTGGCTGCTGGTTGGACCATAAGGACACGTCATAAGCTCTGATGCACTGACTGTAAAAGTCTATCTTCTGGAGAAAAGTTCATAACTAAACGATTCCACTAAAACTAATGCAGAGCAGCAAACCACGTCCGCTACATCTGTATGTACCTTATGTTCCTGAGAGAGAAGAGTTAGTTTGTATATATTTTTCTCTTAATTAAAACTCTGTAGCTTCAATTCGCTGTGAGATTTGGCTGCTTGCACCATTAAAAGTTTTTTTCTGCGTGCTTGGGCGTGTTTTCCTCCAAGGGTATTTAAAACAAAGGTTGGGTAATTGCACGAACTGAATGTCTGCATTGTTATGCAAAGCTAAAGCAGCAGATCCCAAAGTAGACCAAAGAAAAGGCAAAAAAACACGCAACTTCAAAATGAGGTCAGTCTTTTAGTTTTGTCCTTGACAAAACAAAGCTTAATCAGAACTTTGAACACGAGTTGTTCAACACATGACAGCGCACTACTTTGATTTATAATAACAGTGTTCTGAGAGGTTCTATCCACAGTCAGGGCTCATGAGCGTTTCATGGCTCCTCGGCTCAACCAGGTGTTCAAAATCTGGACCATACCAAGTGGGATTTGAAGAAGGTAGAAGCTAAAAGGCTCCCCTTCTTTGTACTTTATGTTTCCTTTAGTTTCTGTAACATTTGTGTGATTTTGTGGAGCCTATTTGTGAAGCTTTGTGTTGCTTAATTTCTTGACTGCTTTAATTGTTCAATCTTCCCAAATGTTGCTGATATCTACTTGGTTTTGACCATGTCATATATACAGCAACTATTTTGTTAATTTGGGTTTTATTTGTTGGCTGCCTTTTCTTTGTTTCTAAGTTCTTTGGCTATCATCACTTTGCACCATGACCATTTCTAATCAAGCTGGCTCATAGCTCAACAGAGAGTTGAATAGATGGACCATGTACCAATAACTGTATTCAGGGAAGTGTCAAGTTGATTGACGGTGGTTCAGCTGTGAGTGTGTGAGGACTGACAACAACCAATGTGTTTTTTGCCATCATTTAATCATTTTCTTCAACTTCTTTGTAGGCAGTATTTTAGTAGATTAATGCTCCAGACAAGGCCCCATTAATGTTTTTTTTTGTTTTTTTTATAATTCTATGTTTTTAAGAATGATACAATATAAATATAATATTAGATAAAGATATATAGATGCACCACTGTAAAAAAAACAATCAGATTACTTTACTTTTAATTTCCAAAGACTCTGCAGCTTTATTCCCCGGAGCATCTTAGAAAGAGAACAACCAGTAAAGTCAGCAGTGGCGACAGACCCTCTTTCTTGATGGGCATTGTGGGTGATTGGATTGTCTGTATCAGCGTGTCGGCGGCCGAGAGCCGCGCGATGGAGACCCTGAAGCTGATTAAACGCTGGCGCCGTCCACCGCCTCCTAAACAGCTTGTGACAGGCTGGAGTCCGGCGGGCTCCATGGAGGCTCCTGCTGCAGCGAGGAGGAGACCGGAGGTGCCATCGCTGCTTAGACTGTGTGTGACAGCAGCAGCTTTACAGAAGGACAGACAAAACCCACAGAAATCAATGGATGCTCTGCAGCGGCAGCATCGGCATCACAATTCTGGGTGGCTGCTGTTGTTAGCTGCAGTCTGAAGGCTGATCTGATTGTTGTTAACTGCTGGATTTGAAAAAGAGAAGCAAGCAGAAATAAGGAAAAAAAAAAAAAGCTCTCTAAACGGCCCTTTTCAAACTTAGAGGACTATCTGTGTTTTTGAATGGCAGGCCCACAAACAGTCACCTTAACGTCAAGATATAACAGCAAACACAGATCAATGAGGGACTGTTCGGTACATAAATCCATCACAGCTAAACAGACAGTCGCTGCTTAAGATATCCAAAATTACCAGATTATTTTCAGAGTCAGGGAAAAAACATTATTCTGAGCACTTAACAACAACAGATTACCAGGCCTTTTACTTTTTGAAATGAATTTCTTTTATTTCTCTAGCTCCAAGCATACTAAGTACTACTACGCCCTCATTTATTTTTATTTTTTGAAGAAGAAAAAAAACATGCAGGCTTTTTACCTTTATTCAGCCACTTCAAAAGAAAGCAGAAATATGAATATATGTTTTTTTTCTCTTGTACATTGGGACAACCCCTGATTTACACGATCCCTGTAAACATATCACACACAGTGTCATTGTTGCATGCAGCTCTGATACCATAGTTAACTGGCAAAGTGTGTTGGCCACAAGTTTTGACATTAATGATGTTTTAATAAATGTGGCACACACGACCTCGACTGACAAGACAAAGCGATATGATTTCAAATTAACTCATGACCTCTGTTTCTATATCTGTGAGCTATCAGGCCTTTAGGGTTCAGATGAGAACACCAACTGGATCAGAATGTCCTCCACGATCATAATTATGTCTACATGCTGCCATTATTTATTTCAGACAGTCGATGGGCAAGTGTAAACATGTTGCAGGCAAACAGGGTTTGTTTTTTTCTCTCCACTGATCCGTGCAGGTAAAAACTAAAGTTTCTTTCTCTTTCTCTCTCTGGTTGTTTTGACTTTATCATTGCTCAAGATAATAAAGCCCCATTGTGTAACTCTTCTACCAGAAAATAACAGATTTTAAATCTTTTTGATGCTACACTGTCTTGTAATCAGGTGAATGATGTCTCCATTATTCCCACTGTGCCCTGTACGTCTGTTTCTGCATTATGTAACTTGTGCTGCAGGTACAATCACCCACAACAAGTATGTGACACTCTGCAGCATTAAGTCACACAACACAAACTATTATGTGACACTCTGCAGCATTAAGTCACACAACACAAACTATTTCACAGATTTTGTAGACGCTTGATCATTTTTTTTTATGGTTTTCTCTCTGATGTCCTCTTGCTGCTCCACATAAACTCTGTGATTTACAGAGCGTCATGATGGACAGTAAACTACAGCTGATGTTAACTCATGTTAGTGCAGTTTGTTAGCCAGACTTGGAGCTCTGAGCACAGAAGGGAATGTTAAGGAGCAGAACCAGTGTCATGTCAGAACCAGAGTTGGTCAAGTGAGCAATGTTCACAGAGTCAGAGCATGGCAGAGGCACAGAGGATGCCGATGGTGGAAGCTAAGAAGATAAAAGGAAAGAGTGGCCAAGCAAGAGAATAAATCCGGGACTGACTGTTGGCAAGAGCTTGGTGAAATAAAAGGCTGAAAGACAGACGCTGAGCTGCTTTTTGCTGTTGGACTAGTAAGTAATATTATCTGGCTGCTATGTCTTGTGTTGTTACACTTGCTTGATGTTGGGGCTCTTAGCAGAGTTGTCATCTCACTAGTTTTTAATCATAATAAGTAAAGTGATGTAATCATAGCAACAACTGTCCATATTTATGGCAGTGGTATCACTCTGATAGTGAAGGCAGAAGAAGAACAGGGAGCGTTCCTTCCAGTGGCTGAAACAAAAACATACTTGCTGCAGCGTTGCAGTTAAATCAGTTAAACGTGGGGCTGCATCTGTATAGTGACTATGTGTGAGAGAGCAAATTGCTTGCACCTCCCTCCCACCCCGTGACTCGGGGATGTGACAGTGCAGGCCCGGCCAGACAAATGACCATTTGCAAATACACACACACTTACACTCAGGGTCAAGTGTTGGAGAACCACAGATCCATTATCAAGATCAGCCTGCGGAGGGTCCAGGTGTCTAGACACACACCACATTACATGATTAAGAGGAGTTAAGATGCTGCACAGGTGGAGTGTGTATGTGCATACCTCTGCGTATGTGTGTGTGTGTGTGTGTGTAGTACAGAGCCCTCGTTGAGCTTTCAGATGAATCAATCCATGGCCATCCAATTTAGACTGTGGGGAAAGGCTGCATCGATCCAGGGGGGTTGGGGTTTTCCACACATGGTGATAGCTTTCCAAAAAAAAAAAGAAGAAAAAAACCTGTCCCTACTGCATATTTTACATCTTGTAAGACACTTGAAATTCTTCTTCCTTATTTTCACCACCTGACAAGTGCAAAGCCATGTTCATTTCTGAACAATCTGCATTCAGACCATGGACTTGGACACAAGAAGGACTTGACGGCTCCCTGCTTAAGTCATGCAGGTTTCATTTGCTGCAGTTGCTGAGATACCTATTTTTCTGTCATTTAAAGTAGTTAATTAACTATTTGATATAACAGCTGAGTCTAGCTATCAAATGAGTTGACCGGGTGTATGGGCGAAACCTCTGCACACTCATAAAGTCTGTACAGTGGCTGTAGTAGCGGGTGGTCCTGTGTAAGGTAGGTAGTGATAATGGTGATGTGGCAATGTAGGGCTAGCAATTTTATGCTTATTTAACCATGCAGGTTTTGCTTGCTGCAGTTTCTGTGATACCCATAACTGAGATTTGTGCAACTATCACAGTCCCAATACCAATTAATATCAATGATGATTTTTTTTTTATTTTACTTAACACACCAAAGAGTGAAGAGGGATGAAAGTGGTAATCCACAGACCTCACTGCAAACTTTTCCTGGTTGCTGTCATCCAGTTTAAAGTTTGATTTATTGGAGGCAATGTATATCTCTGCAGATTTGGTTGGCAAATTTATTTTATACCATGTACGCAAATCACAATTTCCCCACTATCCTTAGAACCTTAGAAAAATGTTGTAACAGGGAAAAAAATGGAAGAAACCTAAGTGAGAGCCACAGAGAAGGAATCCCTCTTCCAGGACGGACAGGCGTCACACTAACAAAGTCACATTATGTATAATTTTGATGACAGTGTCTGATACATATAAATAGATATATAAATTGATAAATATTTTGATTAATTGGAGACATTTAGTGAAGAGTATGGATCCAGGATACCCTGCCAAATAGGCAGAACCTCAGCCACATAACTGAGAAGAAGACAGGGCACATTTGGTAAATGGGTACAAAGATTTAGTCACACTTGTTGCTTGCTTTTTGGTTAGATAAGGAGATGAGAGAAACTTATGGAGACAGATGGAAAGACGGAGACTGACTGGATAGAGAGGAGGTTTAGGAAAACAGCAGAGAGGGGAGAGGATCACAGACTGAGGCAGCGGAGGAGCTAAACGTCCTTGTTGAGAGCAAAAATCGAACCACATATAAAGGTTTATCACTCTCAAGCTTTGACATTAAAAAAAACGCCTCCAGAGTAAACAGTCGCCCCCATAACCAATATAACCAAAGCTCTGCCTTTATGACCCTGTTGCTGCTGTATGTCTTATGTGTTGATCACCGTCAGAAAAATCAATCTCAATCTGAGACTCCTAAAGTCATCCGTCCTTTCGCACACTCTATTTACAATCAGCTGCAAAGGTCTGCAACATGGACCATGTCCTTTACTGCATTTAATCCACACACAGGTCTTTTTTCTTTCTTTTCTTTTTTTTGTTTGTTATGTTCGCAAAAACTTAAGGAGGAATGGGACTCAAGTCAAGATTGGTTTACCCAAATCACAAAAAAATATGTTTCATTATATCTCTGTAGGAGTTTGGTTTTATTTATTTTAGAATTCCACTATAATACAATGTATGCGAGAAAGCTGAGAAGAGATGGAGAAATTATTCCAGAAAGGGCTTTAGCATCTACCATGTGAATAATAATACTAATCTGATTATAGTTTTGTTTTGCCTCATTCTACTCCTTCTCCTTCTGTAGTGGAGACTTTTATGTAGGTATGTATGGTAAATAAACAATTTATATTGTAAAATATTTATATATTTCCAAAACAGCTTGCAGCTACAAATTGCATTATAGAAAGAGAGAGGAGAAAACAAAGGCTGATAAAAACAGATTGACCATGCCAGAACATAAGTCATTACAGAGCTCTCACGGAAAGGACAAAATCCAGATAATGTGAAAGAGAGTTTTATGTGAAACATAGTTCATGTGCCTTGTAAATGTATATATTCTGTGAAATTGTTGTTTTAACTTGTGTAAACTTGCATTTCACATGTGAAATGTGCTCCTATTCAACCAATACCAATGGGACCAATGTAAAACCAATGAAAACACTACCCTAACTTCAATTTCACTGTGGCCCCTTTACAAACAACCAATTCATGACCCATTATAACATGTCGCCTGAGTTGAAAATATTAAACAACATCAGTGGTAATGTTGGCAATATATTCATGAAAATGTTTTACAAAGGATCTCACATTATGGTAAGACAGAGCTGTTGATTATTTTGCCATCACAGACTCCAGAGTCTTTGAAGCTGTAATTGCGAGGCAGGAGAATGGCTCCTCAAGGGTTTTTCTTTCCTTTCACAGACAATTTCAGTTACATGGTGCCTATCTTGTCAGACTTCTTGTTAGAACATCTAATCCCTCTCCAAAGATTTACTGCAATCAAAATAAAGGGATTTTAAACTTTCATTTGTTGTATTGAATTGTGTTTACTCTTTGCATGACAGATTTAACTCATTAAACCTTCAATGGGTATAAAAAACAAAGTTAAATGCTGTTTAAAGGACAAATCAAAGGAAATAAATCATCAAACTGATGCTTTGTTTTTGGTCACTTTAGTAAGCTATGCTGTCATGATGTGAAGCTTGTTTAATGTAGGTAATCAGTGACTAATGAATCTGTATTTTGTATCAGAGGTATGTGATCATTGAGTGGGAAGGACTGTTCTGAAACTCCTTCTCAATAGTCGTACATTCAAGGACACACTGTCCATTGTTCATTGTTCACTGATCATAAAACCCAGACAACAACCAATAATCAAACATGGACTTGGGTTTCTTGCAGATGTCAGAGCATCATTAACTTTTAAGGGACAACTATGATTCACTCTGAGCCAAGGGGAGAAAGGGGAACAAGAAACAAAATGATTATCTGGAGCCTTTTAAAGGATGCAGACTCTCAATGAAACAAATGCTTCTCTTTGTACAACTTCACCTTTATTTTTGTTAACTTTCATTGTTGTTGTTGGATACAGCTAAAACGATATACTCCCTGGACAATGTCACCATGCCACTCACGTCTTTAAGAACTCTATTTAACCTAAATTGCATACTGAGATCTGATCACAATACAGGCTGACATAAGAAAACTAGACTTGTGATTACATTTATTACCAAACACAGAACCCAGACACTATGCCTTTATTTCATGTTTCAGGACAAGATTGGTTATGATATGTCATGTCATCATGAGTTGCAATCAGTCAAGATCGATCATGAAATGCATCGTCAGTCAGCAGGTTAACTCCTGTGGTCTTTACATCTCAACTTTCTGTTATCTTGGAGTCACACGTCAGTCTTCAGATAATAAATCAAACACATCACATAGGGCAAGAACATACATTAGTTTCCAGACTTCTCCATCCAACGGCTCCAGCAGCTTGTTGTCCTTGAGTTTCGGTGCCTCCTGCATCTTTGCCACAATCTGCTAAAGAAGATGAGGTTCATTTATCTTTTTAAGTGAGAGGAACACGCTGTGATGTTTTGCCGCTCGCAACAAACCACAACCTTCCCCCAAAACAAACTTGCGTGCAACATTTCCAAACCAATTAAGGACGTAATTAATGAAACCCAGCACCTGTAGTGCCAGAGCAATCACCAGAGAGGGGACAGTGAAAAATGTAGCAATCAAATTAATCAGGCAAAAGGCACAGGCCAATTACTCACAAACCATCTAGAGTGTGGTGCCGCGTTTGGAGAACAGGTGATAGTTATCATTAAATTAGAGGGAGATCAGTGGCTCAGGCTGTTTCATCATGAGGGACCTTGATGAACCGTGGTCCGGGCATTGCATTTGTTGTGGGCACAGTGCAGACAAGGCAGCCCATATGCTCGATTGTTTAAGAAGAGAGGAGGAGAAGCGTTGGAATAGTGATTAATGAAAATGTGAGTGACTCTGTAGCAGCAACACAACAACAACATCTGGTCCTCATGTACATATCCAGTGGATTCGCTGGTGGTCCTTTAGGTGAGCGCACACACAGCCACCAGAGAAGGTTGTTGGGATCAGAGGGTTTGAGGAGAAATTGCATCTGTCAGACTAATTCCCTCACCACCCACAGTGGCAGCAGAGGTGGGAAAAGTATCTAAATTCTTTACTTTTCATACAGGATTTCAGAAGTAGACCGCAGGCTCTTAAGACTCATTCAATAATGGAAAATCAGATCTGGAAGACAAACAGAAAGCCAACGTTGATATTGATAATTTACAAATTTCTGGCATTACAAAGTTCTTTACGCGTCCTTAAACTCATCATCAGTCTTAACGATTCCAACTGTGAATCGTTGAATATATGTATAGATTTACAGTAATGTGACCCTTGTATGCATGTTGCATGCATACGTAATGATTATGTCATTACGGAATTGATGAAGATCTAGATCAACCAGACTGATAATTACTCTGAAATGAACAGTTTCTCTAGTGTTAATCAAAGGTTGTAATGCTGTCAATTATTCACTTTTTTAAAATGTCCAAATGAACGAGTGGGTGTCTTGTCCAAACCCAATCAAAAGTGACAGATATGGCTGATTGACATCTGTCTATTCCTCTAATTTATTATGACATTATTAAAAGGGTCTGTGATATGTATTATAGCTTCCCTATAACTAGGGAACCATAAGAACGGGGTTCTGCAAGGATTCCCGGTAACAAATATTACAATCATCAAAAAAAACCTTTGAAACTGTCAAGGTTGGTGATTTCTTCTGGGACTGGGCAGGGATTAGTTTAGATATATATTTACTGATTGCACAATAGTATATTTCTGTTAGACCCATTAGTTTAGGAGTGCTGTTTGATGTGTTTTTGTTATTATATAGTAGCTTAGATAGTGAGGTTTTTCTTTGTCATTTTGGTTTGCTACTTAGATAATATAGGCTCTGTTTAGAGTTCTTTTGTTCGTTTAACAGCACTCGCTTGCCCTTAGTTCCCTTTTGCCTCACCTCCTTTTGTTAAATAACCTTAAAATCTGGTTTTATGTTTCATACCCTTATATATGGTCGTAACATACATCAAAAAAAAAGTTGCTAACCCCAAAACCTATATAGATTTTGACAGCCGACATCTGACAACCTACTCCAATGGTCCAACATCTCTAAGGGAGGATCCTGCCTCAGCAACCGGTACACCTAGAAAGCTGATTAAGAGTTGGGAAACAGGCTAGAGGAGAACCAAGGAGACGACAGTCAAGGTCAACACAACGGAGGAGCTTAGGACAATACATCTGCCACCACATTGTCAGTTCTGTTCACATAACGAATGTCCAAGCAGAGCGACTGCAAGAATAATGACCATCGCACCAACCTCTGGTTGGGAGTTGGAGTTGAGGAAGGTCAGTGGATTGTGGTCAGTATAAATTACTCCAGGCGTACTCCTGCCATCAACATACACATTGAAATGTTTCAGGGACAGAATTAGTGCCAAAGCCTATTTTTAAATCACAGAGCATTTCAACTGACATGAATTGAATTTCTTGGAGAAGAAGCTAACTCCCTTGTCTATCCCCAGGTCATCAGGTTGCACTGAGGTCAGAACCTTCACCTATCTTGCACAACTAAATATTCTGTGAACTTTTGCACACTGCGCTGGTGAATACTTTGCACATTTCTGTACATTTCTTAAACACATTGTACATATTTTTTTTTATCTTCTAGTACTTACATTCTAGTACTCCTTTCATTTTTATTTACACTAAGACAAATTCCTGCTAATCCTTCCTACAAGAACCTTTCTGATTCTGTGGAAGAGCTATCTATACTACACCTGCTTCCTGAAATGATCTCCTGAGAGTCATATTTGAGAGACAGGATGACAGATTTACACTAAAATACAACTTTCGATGTTTTAAACTGATGCAAGCAAGACATTTAGAAAGACATCCAGAATTTAGCAAAACAACATGTTGTGCAGTGACTGACCAGAGAAAACGTCGAGATTTCTTTTGATGCTCTATTTTAAAAGGTTTCCAGCACTGCCGAGACTGTCACCTCAACATCTATTCAATGCCAAAATGTGTTGCTGGCTGCTGTTTTTGATCTTGCTTTTACTATGTTGTGTACCACTGCAAAAAAAAAAGAATTGTTCTGTGCAGGCAAAACTTTATTAAAGCTTGTATTGCAATGGTAAATGAATGGTTGAGAGCTGCCCATGCATGGAGTGAAAACAAAGGCTGGACTACGTGCACTGGAGTGTGAATTGCATTGTGAATTTCAATCGTGTGTAGCGCTGCTTGAGCTGAGAGAAGTGTGAGAGGTCGTGTCCATGGCTCTGATTAGACTGGACATGCGTTACACGTTGGCCGAATGGAAACGGCTCTGATGGACTGTGTGTAATAAACCATGATGACCTCCTGCTAATCCAGACTCTGCAGCCCAGAGTCACTAAAGCACAGCCAATGAATGGAAATCTGCCCAGTTGAGATGCTCTACCTGCTTTGGTCATGTAAACTACAAAATCCAACAACTGAAACAGACTTCATTAGGCCATTGGCACCTCTAAATCAACCACAGAACCTGTTTCTTCTCTGTTAAATTGTCATTGTGTTAAATAATTTGGATGCTGCTTTTATGACCCATAATTTACTGTTTTGGTTGTCTCACCACACAGACAGCTGTTTAAAGTGGCAAATCTCCGCTTGATCCACTCTACTCAACATAATATCAAAGGCAACGGAAGTGAAGAGGAAGAACAGAAGAAGAAGCTAAGAAGAGAGAAAGAGAAACCACCAGACAGAATAAATCTAGAACTGACTTTTAGTTGTTGGCGAGAGCTTGGTGAAATAAAAGGCAAAAAAAAAAAAATAAAAAAGAAAAGAAAGAAGTTTAAAGTTTAATGCATTATTGAAACCCTGTGTTTGTTTTGGTGCAAATACTTTTGGCTTTTTATTTCACTGCAGTGACGGTTAGTTTTATCTCTCAGTTTGAGATGTCAAGGTTCAGTGAAGTCTGCTGTTCAACACTGATACCAAAATAACCAAATTCAGGCAGCAAGTGGTTTCCATTTGGTTTGGATTAGTTTCTTATCTGTACTGTACAGATGGATACTACAGTGCAGACACATTCGAATTTTTGTCATTTTTGATTCATGAGGTTCTCAAAAATTGGCCCAGCTCGGACACCAGAGACCCACAATCCCGTTATACCGAGTTGCTGATTGTAAACTACATTTGGAAATGTGACTAATTTTCTTTTTTTTCTTTTCTTTAAACAGCTGAACTGGAATAGGAACAAACACATCATTAAATCAGCAATGTTCCACTGTCGTCGTCATTATAAAACTCAGTTTGATGCCAACATCTTTCATTAAAAAAACATGCAGTCATTTCGGTCCCTGAGTTCCGTCGGTACGGAAATATGACGCTAATCGCGGACACAGTGCACGGCAAGCCCAGGGAAAACTGCTCTCTGCTTTAGGAGCGTTTTCAAAGAATACCATTAAAAATAATAATTGATGAAGTTGGCTCTGAGCAAAGGCACTAAGCACTTTAAAAGCCTTCCGTCGTCTTACAATACAATTTCCAAATCAATATTTCATTAACTGGATAGAGGTGCAATGTTCCTTGTTAATAAAGAAGGTTTGGCTCAGCACAGAGTTAACGTTTAGCTTTAGTGAATTTCAGGCAGGGAGGTGGGCAATTATGTTCCACCTGGCCTTCGCACAAACACATACATTCAGTGTATTCTTTATATGCAGCACACACACACACACACACACACACACACACAAAAACCTCGTCCTCCCTTGATTGTTTCTGTGTTTATGGGCCGTTTTATGACTGGAGAGCCACTGATCTCCAGCGTCGCCAGGCGTCAGGTGACTTTCCCCGCGGCAAACGTGGGCTCCTCTGACTTTGGCCCTAATTCAAGTGACAGAGAAGGTGCAGCCGCCTTGCTAACGACGCTGTAAATACAGAGTGAGATTCAGGACAGAATTAGCTCGCTGAGAGGCCATATAGATCACATTTAAAGAGCTTATTTGAATTCAGGTAGGGTTGGACTGATTTACAGACCACTGAGAATATTCAGCTCGGACTATTTGGGATGGGTGCATAATTTTAAAATAACCACACAGCCGTGACAGACAGCATTCAAATTTTATATTATTCAAAGTTAGAACGCCACTTGTTTCAGTTAATCAGATTTGACCTGGTTTTATGTTTTCCATTAATTCCCTGATGTCACGAGTTCTATGCACACTCACTCACATTTGTCTCTGGACAGAACGATAGAACAATAGAATTTGTTTGTGAAGGGAGCGTCAATATGATCACTTATAATTAATATTGATAATTAAATCTGGCCTAATCCTTGCCTGGTCTAGTGGTCTGTGGTTCTCAATCTTTTGGAGTCATGACCACCAAAAAGAAATATTGGCAAGCCACAGAACTCACACAGGAGGGTGGCTGCTTTGCCCTCAGACAAAACAACTAATTCAATTTTGGCTTCAATTTCTGTTTTTGTATTTATTGAAATAACGGTACCTTCACAGTCAACATGTCTGCTTTTCGGTCTAAAATAGCAATAATAACAGAAACACATTAACATATTACTGATGTAACGTTGTTGGTAACCTATAGCATACTGTCTTTTTAAGTTATTGTCCCCTATGTTGAATGTTGAGTTTATTTTATTGGATTTTGCAAAACTATTCAATACTTGGAAGTTCCTGGGGCTCTTAGGTTGTTAACAGACATATCACAACATGAAAAAAATGGCTAGAAAATATCCTGAAAAAAATCTGTTAATCCACTGTAAAAATGATGCCGATGAAGTGTGAATGTTCGCATAGCAACAGTACAACTGGTTGGATGTAAAAACACACTATTTTATTTATTTTTGCTCATCCATTAGAAATGATAGCAGCCTTGCCCGAGGCAGGTTAAAACAACATTATGTAACTTTTCTACCTTAAAATAACAGCTTAAAAATCATTTTGATGCTACACTGACTTATTATTGAGTGAATAGTGTCTTACGCACATTGTCATGCTATGTAACTTGGGTCCAGGTTGGGAGAAGTAATACTTTATGGCACAAAGTCACACATCACCAACTATTTTACTGATTTTTCTGTGAAATTGGATCATATTTTACAGAGAAAATAGTTCTGGTTTCCCCCCCCGATGTCCTCGGGCTGCTCTGCCTCAACTCTCTGTGATTTACAGACTTTCATGATGCACAGTGAAATGAACTGCTGTGAACTATAGCTGCTGTTGGGTAATGTTAGCTTCACTCCGTTAGCCGTACTGCCAAGAGAGTGAGTCCAGACCATCAGGGTTCATATGAGTGTTTGTCTTTACACTGGTGACACACACGTTTGGAACTCTGAGAGGAGGAGGTTATCGAGCCCAGGACAGGGAGGGGGATGCTATCTTAGAGTGGCAAGACATGAATGGGCTCAGAAGCTTCTATGGGAATAATGGCAGAAGTGAAAAGGCCAAAGAGGACGTTGATGAAGGAAACTGAGAGCAAAACAAAGAGAGAGTGACCAAGCCAAATGCAACAAAACAGAGTAAATCTGGAACTCAGTTTTAAACGTTGGCCAGATCTTTGTGACATAAAACACTGAAAGACAGATGCCGAGTTGGGCTTCTTGCTGTTGGACTGGTTGTCTGTTGGCTGCTATGTCTTGTGTAATTGCATGATGTACAACTGATGGTCACTAAACAAGAGCCAGTTATAATCATGCATGCACAGAGAGAGAAAACGTGTCAATAAACAGTTAAGTCATTTGCAAGCAATTTGCCATCTGTCACACTATGTGGTCCTCTTCATAGAATTCCCTTTGGAGTGAGTGGTGAATGAGTGACAGCCTCTTGTCTCTCAACTTACTTTTGCCAAGGAATAAATGACATTATACCACATAATATGTTTTATTGAGTGCAAAAATTTCACTTTACCACCCCTCCATGATGTTTTCACAGGCTTTTTTCCACACTGATGGAAAGGATTAAGTGATCAGTTTGAAAGGATACATTAAATATTTGGTAATAAATATAATTTTTGGCACATGTCTAATTAATGAAACCGAATGTCTTGTAAGGACCTTGAAAGACCAATATTTGCAGGTGTTCTTTAGGTTCAAAGCAGGAGAAGACACCTCAGGTTTTATACATCCATAACAGCTAGATGAAAATGAATGTCATTCGAAAGTTTGAGGTTTGAAGTTTTAGAAAGTTTGCTTGCCTTATGTTTTTGACTTTGTGCCTTCTTCACTTTGCCCAAAGTTTTGAGAAGTTTGGAGAAGGTAGAAAAAATAAAAGTAACTTTCAGTCCTTTTTCTTAAAGAACACCATTGTTTGGTATCTAAATAATGTACCTTCAAGGTCACCGCTCTCCATTTTTGTATATTTTCATATATTATATGGTTTGGCCACAGAGCATAGAAAAAAACAGTGACATAGAACCTGTCACATCACCCAAAGGCCTCTAAAGTGAAGTTGAATTTTATAGCTGGAAAACTCAACAATGGAAAGGAGTGCTGAAGGAGGTGGGGTGGAAAAAAATGGCTTCAAACTTATTTGTTTGCCTTGTGTTTTGACTTTGGGCCTTTGTCGCTTTGCAAAATGAACTTTACTTTGATTCAGCTTCAGATGGATTTGTGTGGACAGGAGTCACTGTGGGGTTCTGGCGTCAATGCAAATGCAGTGGTGCTTGTCATTCAGGGCAGTGCGCCTGGACATTTGATTAACCATTGTACAGCTGTAATGAAATATTGGAAAGCATACGGCCGATATCAGAATTACAGAAAGCCAATTTTACCATCTTACAGTCTTTAATGGTAGTTGTTTTCTCAGCCTGCTGCACACGGGCTCCCTACACCGCACAGCTCTGCGCCAACAGCTGCAGCAGGCGTGACAAATTGAAATATTGAAATTCATCTTGATGAATTGAAAGACATGCAGCGCACATACCCAGCAGGGTTGTATCAGATTGGTTTCTGGGTCTCTGTGTTTCAAGTGGGATGTGATCCACTGGAGGAGTCTGCAGACATGCTAAGGGAAGCCGTCTTCTCCCTCCTGTGAGTCATGACGCTCAGGCTTTGAGTTGCTGCTGCTGCTGCTGCTGCTGCTGCTGAAGCCTCTGAAATGCAGTGTGGCGCAGGAGGATTCAGAAGTGATGCAACAGTGACACCCAGTGCTGCTAAAATGTAGTCATATCATTGTGCAGTTGAAAACCTTGATGGAAATTACAGATAACATTACAATGATCATTCATTTGTAATATCAGTGTGTATCAATTTAAATAAACAGTACTGTGTCAGTATGGGAGTGTGAATTTTAATCAACTCCATCTTCTTGTGCTCAAAATGTTTCACCCCAAAAGCCACTTGCCACTTAACTGGCTTCAACGGCTAAATTATTTCAGACGCTTGATCAAATTAATTCCCCATTGATCAACAAAGCTTCATCATTTGAATTCCCGTGTATCGACCCTCCGCAGTTTCCTCTCTCAGCTTCTTTTGAGTTTGTGCACCTAATCGTGGTAATACCTTCTTTTTGCTTCCACTCTGCAGCGATGTCACCTGTTGCTGCTTGGCTTTGTCTTCTTGAACAAAGCATTAACACAAAGCGGAGTAGGAAGCTGCTGTTCAATGCAGATCTTAAACCTACAAGGCCTCTCCAACTCTAGTGACAAAGGAACAGCATTTCAATATTCCTTTAGTATTTACATGCATTTTTAAGTCTGGAAACCAGGTCTGGAAAATGGCCGTTTGGAGTGGGATCGAGATAAGTTGCTGTCTTGAAGTATCTTGGCCACTGGTTTTATGTTTATGAGTTTACCAAAGGTATGAGATTGAGGATACAAGCAGCTGAAACAAGTTTCCCTTGCATACTGCCTGAGTTCATTGCAGGTGACAGAGTGAGGAGCCTGGACATCCAGACAAAGGTCCAAGTAGAATTGTTGAGGTGGTTAAGCTGCCCTGAGGAGGTTTTCTGGACAAATTCAACTAGGAGGAGGTCCTCGGTGAAGACTCCGAACACACTGGAGAAATCAGATTTGGCCACTGGAAGTGTTCCAGGGACATTCTGTCTCTTATCTGACAGAAAGCCCTGATGATATTATCACAGGAGGAGCTGGAGGAAGCCTGCATGCTTCAGTATGCTTAAAACAGCACCAGATAATTGTTCTAACTTTATGAAAACAATCCAAAACACAGTGAATGGCCTGGTCTGCAGAGCTGAGAAAGAAAGCCAAGGTTTGAATGTCTTCCTCAAGCTCTCTTCTTTCATTTTTTTTTTTTTGTGTGTACACTATGAAGGCCCTCGAGGAAAGACTGTCCAAAAGGTTGTCTCGCTATCGGATTTTGTGTGATTCATAACTTCTCGCTCTTTTCTGTAACTTTTTGTCCGTCTTCGAGTGTCCGTCTTCATTCATACAGAAACCTTTAGGGAAATTGGAAACCTTCTACGGTCATCTTTCAAGACTCTGGCGCATGTTTGATACTGAAAAGATCTGAAAGGTCAAAAAAGTTTAGATGGTGTTGAAAAACTGGTATTAAAAAAAAAAAAAATCAACTAAAATATTGAACTGCAACAAGAACAGACAAGTACTTTGTTTCTGCTACTTTCTTTTCCTTTAGAAACAGATGTGTCCCTGTCAGAGAGATAAAGACTCTGAGCTTTTTCAGGGAAAAGGGGGTGAATGTGGCTTTATTGGAGGCTGTCCAGAGAGCTAACAAAGTGTTTCGTGTCTGGATTTGTTTCTCAAGGGCAAAGCATCCAGTGCCGGGCCAGCAGGCAGCCTGCTCTGTGGTGTTTGTGCTGGAGATTTCATTTGGGAGCTAACACCATTTTGCGGTTGTCGTTCTCTGCACACCGCTGCCAAAGAGAGACAGGGAGAGAGGGAAAAAAAAATGGAAAAGTTAAAAGGAAATGAATAACACCCCGAGGCACTCCCCACACAACTGGCTTCTGATTTCTATTTGTTTCTCAATCTGTGCCTCTGCAGGGCTGCCCGGCACGTTGACCGACAACCAACATTAAAAACAAATGAAAGGAAGCATCCTGACATCCCATTCTTTCATCCAGGTGTGTGTGTGTGTGTGTGTGATTCCACCAGCATACGCTTGTGTACAGAATATTTTCAATGCACAATTTCACCCGTCATGAATAATAAATTCCAGACTATTTGAATGGTTCCTCCAGTTAATTCCTAGTCTGGTGGCACGTTTTCTGGTCTTGTTTGCCCAGTGAGCTCATGCTTGGAATGAGACGACACGTAATTCACTTCATGTAAGCAATGAACTCCACCACGGTTCCCCCCACGGACGAATGGTGAGGGTGAGCAACAGAATTGGATAGTAGCTTAATTTTGTTTAATGTTTTATTCCTGTGACTTCTCATGACTATATGATTATAGTCATTTGACATTTATTGGACACACAGTGAAGAGACGTACAGGAAACAAGGGTAGAGAAAAGAGAACTTAGAGAGAACTGCGGCAACCAAAATCTCCAACTTGAAGAGAGAGAATTGCTTCTTGAAATCGAAGCCAAGCAGCAATTCTCAAGATAAACTGAAGTTGGAGAAGTTTTAACATGAATCTTCTGAGACTGCGGTGATTTATTTCTCTTTGTCGCATTATTTAAGAAGTTTCATCTACTAGTGCGGCTCATTGCTATTGGGGTTTTAAAGAGATAGTTGCTGATAGCTGTAGTATCTATTGTTAGTTGTCCAACTAAAGACAACTTTCCCATCACTACTACTAACTTCATTGTGCTTCTTCTGAAGGTCATTTTAACTCTTCGCAGGCGTGTTTGGTTGGTTTTATAGATTTTTGCCCCAATGCTAGCAGGAGCTGGTTTGACGGACAACTTGACAACCTCACTCTTCCCCAGATGGCCATTATGTTTATTTGAGGTACCACTACTGGGAATTTAAAGGAATAGTTTGCAAGTGGGGTTGTATGAGGTTTTAGTACCTCTTAAAATACAACAGCATTATTTGTAAAATGGCCAACAGTGGTGTAAAGTAAATGGGCAACAAATCAAAACAAGCATTGGTACGATTTTCATGAAAACTCATCAGTAGTAGGGCAAGAGCAGAGTGATAATCTACGGATTCTCATGCACACAGACTAACGTGGCACGATATTCACACATCTGCTAATCAGCAGTATTGCCGCTTCACCAACACGAATCACAGAAACATGCTCTTTTCTGACAGAAAGCCCAGATGGACCACAAGCCTCTCAGGTTTATTGGCCGTAGCTTTGCCAAACATTTTTCACTTCAATCTCAGTGTGTATCTGCGTGTCCGTAGCCGCCAGGCAGAGGAAGTCATCTGTCCAATTCTGACTAATTAGTGTAGACGTTACACAGGTTGCGTCTGTGTGTGCATGATTGTAGCCTGTCTTTGCATGATTACAGTTGGAAAAACGCAAGTTTGCTTGCGGAAAACAAATGTTATTGCGCTGTTTTGTAGTTTTCTGTGGTTCACCTGAATGCATCATTGCTCAGTTTACTGACTTCATAGATCCATTCAATCCTCCAATTAGTCTCAGTGTAGTTAAAGGAACACAAACAAACCATCCCTTGGATTTTCGCCTCATGTATCTTTAAAGAGCCTTGTCCATTTGTTTGTGTTAAGAGCCAGGGGGGAGAAACAAAACTTTAGCCATTTATTTTACTTAGAATATTTTCACTGATTTATCTTGCTGTCAGTTGTCCCTTTCCAACATGAAACTGAAGCATTAAGGTAAACTGGCGAAAATAGTCACCCACTAAATACAGTGTAGACTTAAACAATATATTAATGTTATATTTTGATCTTTGTCTAGGTGCTTCTTTAAATCGGAGGCATGCTGACTGCCACCTGTCTGTACAGTGACTATGGATAAGTAACTCATACAACCACACTTCAATAAATCTGAACCCTAACCCTCGAACACTGATACAGAAATACTGAAGATGTACTGTATGCTTGGGATAATTCAAAAACATGTGTTTTTCACAATTTAAAATTCAGTGAGAGAGTGATTTTCAACAGTGTTTTTAATATTAGTCTTTTTTTTCTCGATTATGATGTTCGCTCAAAAATCCAGTTTCATTCAGGCTGAATATTTTCTATATGTTAGTATTTGTGCTTGTAGAGCTTGAGTGAGAGTAAAGAGGGACGATCAGGTCGTGAAAGTTTATGTGAAGAAGGTGGGGAAAAAAAGGAAAATGAAGCCTGTGCTCAGGTCGGTGCTGCTTTGTGCTGTGGGACCGAACCGGCCGCCAACCTGAGATTGAGGGCACTTGTCTACTGAAATTGGGGCCAGCAGATGGCATTTTATTTGAAAATACACTCAAAGCTCCTTAGAACTGACAAGGGCTTTGGAGGGACGTGGTGACAGGCAGATACACTAGCCGGATTACTCACATCAGGAACAGAAAACTAAAGGCCAATGAGGAACAGCAACATAGAACGAAGCTCTGGGCCCTGATGATAGTGAGACACTGTGACCTTTAGAAAATACAAATTCCCAAAGCGGGCATGTTTTCATGGATCCTCCTTAGTTTGTTTCTCTAAAGATGATTTCTTTCCCTCTAAATTCAATTCATGTCTGCCTTCTTATACAGAGAAATCTTCAGAACATAATAATAATAAACGAGGCAATTATAAAAGCAGGTTTAATCATATTTTATAGCCACAAAAGAAGGCTGATGCTCTCTAGGAAATCACCATTAAGTTCTTCCTCTTTTTGCCTCCCTGCGAAGCCAGTCACTTCCAGCTTATCGTTTCCTGTGTTTTACAAAAGGCTTTGAGGCAGGTTTCTCACAGAGCTGTGGTGGGAGTGAAGGGAAGAAGAAGAGTGAAGCAGACAGATTTGCACTCGGGGGAGGAGTTGTGGTGACTGTTGTCACCCCAGCACGACGACCCATCACGGTGAAGCTTTGACAGCATAACAGACAAATTTAAAGCTCTATTTTTGTGTACTAAAACACAGATACTTTCCTCACCTGTGCCTGTGCCGGTGTCTTGGTAACTTGGTAAGTGAAAGATTGGAGTGAAAGTCAATACTGCGATTCAAACTCAAAGTGCTGAGGTCACAGATATGCTGCAGAGGCGAGCACTCACCTTCTGAGAGATGTTTTGAAATGACTTTCATTATAAGCAATACGTCTGAAGTTATGTTTAGAATTCAGAATTGGGCAGTTTCGGTGTACTATTTGCAGATTCTGCTTTCTTGTAAACTGTTATCTCCAAATGTATGCTGGCAGCAGTACAAACAAAAAGAATAAACCTGATATTGATCATCTACACTTGTCAATGTTTATCCATTCTTTATGATGTACTGAACCTGCTCTATCTGCTCCTGCTTCTTTTTTTATTGTTTGTGTTTCAGCCAATGTATAATTTTCTCCCTATTTCTATATTCATAAATTATATAAATTGTTAATAATTTAATGTGTTTGTTGGTACAGACATTATTAACAATACTAAATGCATGCTTTTCTAAATGTGAACATACATATATATATATATATATATATAAATAAAATGGCACCTAGGTGGCTCCTTGTATCTGATTGGCACCTCCAGCTTCTACCACATATGATCAATCAAGCTGTGCTTCATGAATCATAAATGTGAGTTGTTTATGAATCAGGGTTTCCACAGCTTATAACTCATTAAATTCAAAGACCTTAAAGGCCTAATGTCATGAATTTCAAGACCCGACATGGCTTAATTTGAGACATGAATCAAGTCTACTTACTATTACAACAATTAAAAAAAAAAAAAAAGAATAAATGCAATGCAGCCTATTTATTTCTATTTTCCAGGACTTTCTGTTTCTAATTCCTTTAAATTTACCGGGCCCACACAGTCAATTTTATTTTCAAAATCAGAATGAAAATATTAAAAAATGAACAATGTTGTAATATTTCATTATCAATGTATTTATTTACAAATGACACACACACACAGACATACATGTAGAATATTATCCAATCAGAAGGTCTATAGGCTGTGGATGATGGTTCGGTTCTTGAGGTTCTGGACGTACTCTTTGGCCTGGTCAAAGCTCGTCTTCTTCTCTGTTTTGGGTGGCGATCCCTCCACCAGCTTCACAAAGTAGTGACAGTAGACTTTGTCCATGATGCCAAACATCCCGCGGCCGTGGTAACGGATCCGCTTCAGGTACTTCCCTTTGCTGGAATTGGACTCAGCTGCAAGCAGGAGGGGATTAAAGAGGGGATGAGATAAACGGAGAGCGAGATAAAATGTAGAGAATAACTCATTTAATTTCTAGAGGTGCCTTTGAATGAAAACTGGTCAAAATAACAGAGACTGTGCTGAGTTTAAGCTTATCTGTAATAATGTCTGAAACACAACATAAATTACTCACTCTGCACAGCATATGAACTCAAAAGAAATGCACTGCTTTAAAAAATTCATTACCTGCTTTCCCTCCTACTGAAGGTCATTTCCCCAACTCTGAAATTTATTGTCTTGTTCTTTGGCAGAATGGCTGACAGGATGTGATGACTTATAGAAGCTTTTAGAGAAGTTTGGGGAAGCAGGAGTCTTTGAAAAACATTCAAGTCTACATATTCAAGTAATTACCGCATCCATCAATAACATAGCTTTTATCCCGAAAAAGATTATTTAAGATGCCACAGTTATTACCTCCACCAACAAAAAATATGGTTTCAGTTTTATCTTGTGAGCAGAGTTTCACAAAGACAATAAAAACGGCTTCATGTTGAGATGCCTCAAGGCATCCCAGAGGTGGGAACTTCACTTAAGCTACCGTGCTAATTAAAAACGCAAAACTTGATACTTAGTCATCCAGCTGCAAGGAGTTCATGTTGTGTTATAGAGTGAAACTTTTTCAGCCTTGAAAGACCCCATTTCCCATGTTTCTGTGTCTGATTAACTAACAACAGTTCTTGAAACTTGGTCCAGTATTGAGCCATGAAACAAGCTACGGTGTAATGTTATTGTGTGACTTTAGTGTTTTAAAGATCGATGCAAAATGACTGTTTTTGTCAATGGAGTCTGGTGACGTTGAACAGAGGGATACGGAACGGCTGATTCTCGTGAAGCAACAAGGATTTTACTCTTTAACAAAAAGGTTTATCTCTGTAGGGGTTCTTTCCATAATGGTGTCAGATACAATAATAATAATAATGTAAGCCTGTTGGTGGCAACACTTTTAGTGGATGTATGTTGACGGTGCACAATTGCCCCACAAAGGATTACATATTGCAGCTTTAATACTGGACTTATTTTTAAAAACTTGATGCCCCCATTAATCACTTACAAAAGTTAATCTGCAGTTGTTTACACAGTGAAACACTTACTTACCAACATACAGGTTGGATTTGTACTCTACATTGTGATTTTTCACCGCCATCTCCTGAGCTTCAAGAAGGACCTAAACAAAGGCAAATAAACACAGACCCTCTGACATCCATACATATACTTCTAGTGCATAAGAGTGATGGCGAGTGTATCAAAATATCAAATAGTGTCCAGCGGCAAAAGGGTGAACATGCAGCTCCAGACCTCTTTCATGATCTTCGCCCCTTTCTTGTCGTTGAACTCCAGCTGTGCGATAGCCTGGTCGATGCTCATCCCTCGGATCTGTGAAGAAGAACAAACAGTGAGATGAAAACAACCAAATGACTGCCACAGCTGTTGGGACAGCGGGGTGTTGGACTGCCTGAGGAGGCAACTTTTTAAATGCCTCCGTGCTTAAGTCAACCCTCACCACAGTGGATCTATGAACAAAACCACAGGAAGAAACATATGCTGATAAAACAGATACAATTTATAGGAACTCAAGGGTTTGTCTATTTAATTCATTGAAAATGTGAAGCGAGATTCCGGTCTGTATCAACACAACAAGAGTCATCCGTCTGCAAGATTTCTTTTTTCAGTCACTTGAAGGGTTCATTTTTTGAAGTGGGGTCATATGAGGTACTACTATCCATAGTCAGCATATGACTTGCAGTAGACGGCAGTCAGCAGTTTACCTTGCTGTAAGACAGCCCTACGGCGACAAACTGTATCATAACTATCTATGCGCTTTTCAAAGTGACCAGACTTCTTTGACAAAAGCGCTGATTTTATTTTATTTTTCAGGAGTTACTGGTCCAACACTGCCCTGATCAGTTACTTTATTTGACTTCATTGTTTTAACACATTAATATGGATCCATGCTGCGTTAGTTGCTGTGGATCTAGGCAGCAGTAGAAAGGCAACTCCTGTGTTCCGCTAGATAACATTACTTTTTTTTGTCGATGAAGTCTGGTCGCTTGGACAGAATGATAAGGCTGTCTGACAGCAAGATAAAGCAGTGAAAATATTTTAAATATAGTGTACACTTAGACTGCTATTCATTTTTCCAACATGTCTGTTTATTTAGGTAGCTAAAATACATTTTGTTGCCATCCCTGTTCACACCAGTACATTGCTTATTTTAATGCTGATCCTCCGGTCTGCCTCTTCTATCTGAGGATGTGTGGATGGTCATACACAGAATATGTGAATAAATGAAAATAAAAAAGTAAAATTCTTTCAAAATGTTTTCTCTCCTAATGTTAAGAAATCATTTTAAAACATTCCTGGATATTGTGACCACTTGACAGTGTGATTGTCCATCATATTTCATAGACATCTGCTCACCACCTTTTTACAGAAAGTCTATGAAGGTAAAAAAATCATTCATAAAAATGATTAAATCTGGGGTTTCAAATTGCAAATTCTTTCTAACAATGGCCTTCTTCGGGTTTCAAATTGCAAATTCTTTCTAACAATGGCCTTCTTCCATGTAAGGCTAATACCCGGATTTCCCCATCAGTCAGTCAGAACTGAAGATTCAAGACTAATTTACTGCTTGATGCAATTCAGTTGTTTGAGGATATGATATTTCTGAAGAAAAATCCACACTGTAGGTCTCACCATTTTGGCCAGGTACCACATCTTGTCCTTGCTGTATTTAATCTGCCTCCTGCTGTGGTGGATCTCCTGGAGAAAAGGGACACCAACATATTCAGATGTTTGTACCAACAAGAGCAGTGTAGAAACTTTGCAAATTCATAATATATCCAGGCAGAGACACTCACCGCTGGTCTGCGGGGCTCATCTGGTAGCTGAGGCGGATACATCTTCCGGTTCCTCCTCTCCCAGGTCTTTGCCTCCAGTGAGGAGCTGGTGTGGAGACATGAGAGCTGCTGAGGTCCACCAGCCAGAACCTGTAACCTGGACCCACATTTAGGGAGAAAAAAAAAGAGGTACTTTAGAGAGAATAGGGCTGTTGAATTGTCCCCATTTACATGTTCACAGTTTCCATGAAAGGCTAAGGAAAGCAGAATCTTGGCATACTGCACTTTGACACATTTTACATTGTTTAAAGTGTCTTTTTATGGAAATATACATTAACACATGTTGGATGCCTTAATATAAATCACATAAAATAATAATAAATGATTTTTGCTCGTCTAATTAAAACACGATTTAGCTGTGAGCAGAATATTATTGCAGACCAGGATATATAAATGAAGAAGAGCTCTTTGTCTGTCATTGGATCACCTAATATAATTGGCTGTTTCAGTTTAATTACCGTAATCCTTCTAAAACGTCCATATCTCCATTACAGTTTACAGTTAATTAATGATTTGCTGCTGCTGCACATCTGTGTCTCTCTATCTCTACCACAGGTTCCACTGCTACTGTAATCATTTTGTCAGTCATTGTAATTGTACAATATGTTTGTGTTGATTTGTCCTGTACACGTGACATCTATTGCACGTCTGTCCGTCCTGGCAGAGGGATCCCTCCTCTGTGGCTCTTCCTGAGGTTTCTTCCACATTTTTTCCCTGTTAAAAGTTTTTTGTGGGCAAGTTTTTCCTCACTTGAACTGAGGGTCTAAGGACAGAGGGTGTCACTCCCTGTACAGATTGTAAAGCCCTCTGAGGCAAATGTACTTTGTGACTTTGGGCTATACAAACATTTTTAAGGTTTATACAACACATACAGCAAAGTCGCACTGTAGTTCTTTAATTTCACGATGTTACTTCCCAGACATATTGTCATGAGCGTAGCATTTCTTACATTTAAGAAGAACAGGGTATAAACAGAACAACAATATAAAGTAAAACAATGGAAAGAAAGAAAGAAAAAAATCTTATAGAGGATCAATCAGAAGTAAAAGTTGATAAACTGTCATACAGCAATCGGGCTTTCTTTGATTTCATGAGTTTTAAAGAATCAAAGTAAAGGTGCAGGTATTTTAGAAAAATGTTGAAACGTGGGGTATTTTATTTGTGTAGAAAGTATCTGGCAAGTATAACCAAATTATTTATGTTATATTTTAGTTTTCCGTCCTGCATTATGAAACCAAATCTCACATTGTAAATCAGGGGTGGCACATCCATATTATTATTATTTATCATTATTATTATTAATTATAATAGATTAACCAATTTTTGAAGTCTTTCCAAAACAAATCAGATAGATTGCAAGAGAACATTATTATTTATTATTTAGGATGGCTTTTAACACCCAGTAGTATGATGACACTTTTATCATATCTTATTCGATTTTGTTGTATTTTATTGTTTTTATTTTGTTTTTTGTTTTTTACCTAGGGTTCTCGTTATTTATTATCTGCTGTAAAGCACTTTGGTACACAGACAGGACTGTTGTAAAGGGCTGTATACATAAAGTACATTTACATTTACATTAAATGTTCAAGTGTTTCTACTTGTGTTTTTACAAATATCACATTGATTACAGTCCAAACGTCAAACACATCGTCCTGTCTCAGACATTTGTCCTTCTGCACGGACAGTGAACGCATCACTGATATCCACGCGCTTACCTTGAATGCAGCAGCCCGGATATATTCCTGATGAAAGCGACACCTGTAACAAGTACAACCCGTTAAAACCTGCTCACAGACAGAGTTAATGTCTGGATATGAAACATTTCTGAGTTCGAGTCTCTCACCGCGTCCTGTCATTGCAGCCGCCATGCTGTAACACAAGCGTGTTCGCTTTACGGCAGTGAGTGTTTACAGCGTCGGTATAGAAAACAGCT
Source organism: Larimichthys crocea (assembly GCF_000972845.2). Lineage (NCBI taxonomy): Eukaryota > Metazoa > Chordata > Actinopteri > Sciaenidae > Larimichthys > Larimichthys crocea. Next base: position 21,407,588 of record NC_040032.1, read on the forward strand.
TCGTCATTCGCCGTCTGCACCTACTATTTTAACGCGTTTAGCGAGGATATAGTGTGTCAGCGTCTACTTTCACACATTCAAACAATTATTAAGCTTCAATTGCCGCGAATTTGAAGCGGTTTGACCCAAATAGGATTCCGTAGTGTGGGCACACCGGCAGGGATTTTTTTTTTTTTACGACACCACGCTGTGCCGTACGGCTGCTAGTGTAGTCGCAGGTGACATGTGAGAAGTTTGATCCCGCTTCATATCAGACTTTATTTCACATTAATCGGCGCGTTTACACAGACAGGAGGCGTCATGCACGAGCGGGCACTTCCCGCCTCTCCTAACTGGTACTGCTCCCGCTGCAGTGACGTCAGCAGCAGCGCTTTACTGGGCGTCGGAGCCAAAAACAACATCTATTTGATTGACGTGTCCGCGTCCTCCTGCAGGGTCGTAGGTGAGTCCGTCACATGCTGCTCATCGTCCAAGCCTCTGTGAGATCGTCCCAAGGTGTGATGATCGCAGCTCCTGTGATCTCATGTGCTGAAAGAAAAAAAAAGCTGATATCTGATCGGTAAAATGCTGATCAGGTCGTCAATCACTAAAACTAATTCATTTTTTTTTAAGTAACAGGACTTTTTGAACTGATTGAGCAACAAAAAAATGCAGAATTTCTACTTCCAGCCAGTTGTTGTATGTCTCATGATTGTAAACTGATGATCATAATCTTTCTTTAGGGCACGAGCAATTGTGATTGGTGTTTTTAACTGTTTTCAGACAATGATTAATCAATTAAAGTGATTTGTTATTGCACTTTTATCAAATGTCAGAACTTTCAAAAGTGTCAGGTGTGATGTGTGATAGAAGACCCAACCCAAAATGACACGTCACCCCACTCTTCAGCGACCTGCACTGGCTGCCTGTAGCTGCCAGAACTAAACACAAAGCTCTGACTCCTACAAAACCACCTCAGGATCTGCCCCTGCCTATCTCAGCGTCTTACTAAAGGCTCCCGTCCCGACCAGGGCATTACGCTCCGCTCATACAAACCGTCTAGTTGTACCCTCACCTCTCGCAAAGCGAGGTCACTCTAAACTCTTCTCTGTGGTCGTCCCCAAATGGTGGAATGACCTACCAACGGCTACTAGAACAGCAACATCCCAACAAAGGTGTACTGTGGTGAGACCAGTGATGTTGTTTGGTCTAGAGACAGTGCCACTGAGGAAAAGACGGGAGGCAGAGCTGGAGGTAGCAGAGATGAAGATGCTGAGGTTCTCTTTGGGAGTGACCAAGATGAACAGGATCAGGAATTAGTACATCAGACAGGGACAGCACATGTTAGAGGTTTTGGAGATAAAGTCAGAGAGGCCAGACTGAGATGGTTCGGACATGTCCAGAGGAGAGAGAGTGAATATATTGGTAAAAGGATGCTGAGGTTTGAACTGCCAGACAGGAGGCCTAGAGGAAGACCAAAGAGGAGGTTTATGGATGCAGTGAAAGAGGACATGAAGGTAGTTGGTGTGAGAGAAGAGGATGCAGAAGACAAGGTTAGATGGAGGCAACTGATTCGCTGTGGCGACCCCTGAAGGGAAAAGTCGAAAGGAGAAGATCAAGTTAGGGGACCTTCATGAGACAAAAAGCCAAAATCAACACAGCACAGTTTAAAATATCTTTAAAAACCTGCAACAACACTGGATCCTACAAATCCCATAATGCAAACTTGTTAGTTTGCAAATCAGGCTTTCTGTTAGAAATTAAAAATTGCAATCCTAAACCTACCAAAGTCTGAGAAATTACGTCATTGTGATGTCATCGAGGTTATTTTCTCAGACTTTGTCCACAGAGGACAAACTGTTCGTCACTCATTCAAAATATTGAATCTTAACCATTAGGGTTCTCTGTGTTTTATCAGGTGAGCTGGTCGGCCACAAAGACCTGGTGTCGGGCTTTTCATTCTGTCAGCATGCAGGCCAGAGTCACCTCTGTGTCAGCTCCTCCAACGATGGGAGCGTTCGCTTCTGGGACTCGGACAGCAAGGTTCTCATAAAGGAACATGCAGCTCATCAGGTGAGTGTCAGCGTTCCTGTTTCTGTTGCACCATAGCAGCAGAAATGGTTTGTTGAAGAGATGGTGACATTCCGGTCTCACATTTCTTTGCTGTCATGGAGAGAATGGGCTGCTTATCCAGTCTGTACACAGAAAGTAAACTGCCTGAGCTTGACAGGATGTGGAGGACATTTTTTTTTTACTCCTCTGCAGCAATTCAGTGACTCCCTCGAGGGCATTTTTAAAAGTTGCCAAGCTTATGGAGGGCATTGCTTATTTAGTTTTCACTATTTGCTTCAAATGATGGCTGCACATTTTCAGTGGTTTGATTTGAAAAAGTAAAAGCCATAGAACATAGATCTTTGAGCACAGATTCAGGCTCCAAATATCTGTCCATGAATAAGGCTGACTTGTGTCCCGTGAAGGAAGAAAAAACCCTGGCAACTGCTTTTTTGACTATCATAAGAAACTAAAACTTTCCACTCGAGCCTGACTAGTAAAATCTGTGACACTCAGCATCATCAGGATGTCACTAACAGTTGGTTTTTATTTCCTCATACACGCGAACAGACCTCCGTCACAGCTGTGCACTGGTCTCCGGTGGATAAAAACCTGGTGGTGTCAGGGGATGAGAAGGGCATCGTGGTCTGTCACTGGTACAACACAGGAGATACAGCCAGCTTCTTCCCAGAGCCCAGGACCATCTTCTGCCTCACCTGCTCTCCTCACACCTGGAGCACTGTGGCTGTGGGGTAAGAAGTGTTTTTTCAAATCTGAGATCAGAAGACTGTTTTACAAAGTTTAGTCAGATTCAACCTTCAGCTGCAAGTATCTAAATATCACTGTTTGCGATCATTTTTCTGTCTAAGGTACAAAGATGGGATGATCGTGCTGATTGATGTGAGTAAGAAAGGCGAGGTGATGCACCGTCTGCGTGGGCACGACAATGAGATCCACTCTCTGGCGTGGTCGCCACTCGCCAGCGAGGACGCCATCTGCAGCAGACTTGAGGACAGTGAAGGTATCAGAGTTCACTTCTACATTCTCAATGCTCAATTTCTCATTTTAGTGTGTGTTTAGTCTGTGTATATTATATAACTGTTTTTTCATCCTATAGCTACCAGTGGAGTGTCTGCAGGAGACGACAAAGGCTGCTTTCTTGCTTCCGGGAGCAAAGACCAGACGGTGAGGATCTGGAGCACAGCGAAGGGAAAAGGTACGAAGTTAAGATCAGCATCAGTCACTACGTTTACATGCAGAAAATGTTTTTTTTGCTTATTCCAAAAAAGACTGTATTCATACTAAGCCGTTTACACAGCTAATGAAACAAAATGTTCCCCTATATTCTATCCAAAAACCTGTTGATATCAAAGCCAAAGTCAAAATCTTTTTTTAAGAAAGCTGGACGAACTTGATGATTTTTATGTAAATCATCTCATCTGCACCCCGCCCCCGCAGGTCTGATGACTCTGAAACTACCGTACATGAAGAAAAGACGGTCTGCAGTCGACCCCGGGGTCAAAGAGAGACTGTGGCTCCACGTCCACTGGCCAAAGGGCCGGTCGACACAACTCGTGTCCAGCTGCTTTAGGTAGACGCACGTCTTATCAACCAGAACATCGGAATTGTTTCACAGTGTTTCGTCTTCATGAGTCATGATATTGTCTCACTGTGACGCAGCTGCAAGATGATTATTCTTCAATCGTTATTCAGACAATGACCTGTAAATGAAGTTTCTAGACATCGTTTTACAGTTAATTTTACTATTTGTCTATTTGTGTGTGTGTGTGTGTGTGTGTGTGCTCGTCCCTCAGTGGTGAGTTGGTGATGTGGGACTTGACCAGAACAGGGAAGCAGATGTGGACTCTGTTTGGGACGTCTTCAGAGGGTCAGAACCACAGCAGGATCATCTTCAACATGAGTTCAATCCAACTGCAGGATGACAGAGAGCTGCTCATCAGCACCTCCATGGACCGAGAGGTGGGTCAGCCTTCTTTTTATGTAACCAGCTGCAGTTTGTTTATCGGACAGAGTTTTGGTAATGTTTTATGTTATTTTGGCAGCCTTTACTTGATCAATTATCAAAATAGTTGGTAGTTAATTCAGTAGTTAGAACTACCAACTGCAGAATATGTATCGAGGCTTCGTTGACTTATTTTTATTCCTCAGATTAAATGCTGGGACCTGGCCACTCTGGACTGCTGCTGGACTCTACCCACCCTCGGCGGTTTCATCTACGCCCTGACCTTCTCTCCCGTGGGGTCAGGGTGTTTGGCGCTGGGCGTTGGTGACAACATGATCCGAGTGTGGAACACACTGACCACCCAGAACCAGTACGACACCAGGTCCTTCTGGCAGGGCATCAAGTCCAAAGTCACAGCGGTAAGTTTTTGGTTTGATTTGATTTTTGCTTATGTTTGTTAGTGTAAAATATTACTATTTTATTTTCATCTTTGTTGAATTTTACTCGACGTAACGAAGCTTTTAGCCATATTTAAAATAATTCCCTGTTGACGTGCAGAATTTACAGAATAGTTGTGTTTCATATTGTCTGTATGTTTCTGAAATATATTAAGAGGACCCAGAGCAGCGAGACGAAGAAACAAAGACATTTGTCTACTGTCTAAATGTCTCTGCTTTTTAATAAAATCCTCCACTGAGCTGCTGATAAGACCACACACGCTCCTATCAGCAACTCGCAGCCGTACAAGTCAAGAGGGACATTTGTGAACTCGCTACGATTTATCAGTTTTAACATCCTTTAATTTTTCACTGGAATCTTCAAACCCACATCGTGTCTGAGGTCGGTGACAATGGCTGAATGATATCAGGCATCTAATGAAGAGCCGATATCAACCTGCCATCTGTTTCATTCACTACGAGCCGACCGTGCTGTAAGAAATCTCATCCTGTGGACAGGATTATTATTATTCTGATTATTCTGACGCGTTCTCCATTATCAGCGGCCGTTACTTATTTCACAAACTCTTTGATGTCGCGAAAGAAGCACTTGAGATAAGATGAAGCGCATTAAGAAGTTTTTATTTTATTTTTTTTTTTTTTATTCACTGCAGCTGGCATGGCACCCAAAAAAAGAAGGCTCCCTGTCTTTTGGAACAGATGATGGTAAAGTCGGTATCTACGAAGTCTTCTCAAACAAGTAAGATTCATTGTTTAAAGTTGTTTTTTTTTATAATGGTTTGAATTTATGGTTTGAAAGTTTTAAACTGCACACACACTGAAGTTCCTTGACGTCTTTCAGAATGCTGTTGTGTCTGTCTCGGTGCAGACACAGTGTCGAGGCGGGCTGAATGAATGACAGGACCCACACTTTTAATTATGCATAACTTTACGCCTTAATATAATTTGATAAAAAACTTTTATATAAAAATCTGCCTTAGTACAGTCATGAAGGGGGAAATTAGCTGTAAAGACCAAAACAGTTTTTTGTACCAGGCTCTGAACATCCTATTCATTCTAACATTCTAACATGGGGACTCATGGAGACGGACTCGTTTTCGGGGCCAGACTCAAGTGGCCGTTTGAGGAACTGCGGTCTTTGGCTCCATATCTGTTTAATAGAAAGACTAAGATTCTAAAAATGTTCTAAATACCCTGGTGTAGTGTCATACCTTGATACCACATGATATTCTTACATAGCGGTGATAACACGTAAAGAAGCAGTGAAGAAGAAGACCTCTAGCGGGCAAACATGGATGTAAACACTGCGTTGTTTATGACATTGAAATTAAGTTTTACGAGGAGGGAAAACCATTCCACTCATTACACCTCAATGATTCACACAATACATTTTACTGAATTGAAACAACTTTAGTTTCTTTAGTGTAAATCTCCAAACTGCACCTTTTTAAATATGACTATAGGCACTGCAAAAATATGAGCTTAGAGGCTTCTCTGAAAGCCATGATGTTGCTTTTCTTTGCTGGAGACCCTGTGGATTCTTCTCATAATCCCTCAAAGCCCCCTGAGTCCCATTTTCTTCCAGCTATCTACGTCAACTCTTCCTGACTGGGCATTTGTTCTGCTTCATCTCCTCCCAGGCCACCTCAGATATCGAGCTCCTATCACCGACAAACGGTGTACACATTGGCCTGGGGACCACCAGTCCCCCCGATGTCATTTGGTAAGTTCCTAATGAACTCTTAGCAACTGCTGCTTGTTTGCTCCGAACACTCTGACCCAGCAAAAAGACTGGCGGTGGGACGCCGAAAAATCCAGCGCGTCAGCTAAAAAAAGCCCAAACATCTCCGCACGCCCTTTTTGTAATCGACTCAGTAATTGAATGAGCCAAGAAAACACTCTGCGCTCGCCGCCCCACCTCACTTCAGTCGCTCGTTGGGAAATCAAGACGTTGGAAGTTAATTTTACCAGCTGTCGGCAGATGACATTTTGATTAGCGTATCAGTCACTCGGCTTCGAAGTCATAGACGTAATTGTTGCCATGCCAACAATCTGCTGATGGCTCTTAATTGAACAAAAAGCTGCCACTAAGTTGCTTACCCGCAGCCTTGACACCAATCAGCTCAGTTCATGTTGCCGTTGGAGTTCTGCGATCTCATTGGTTCAGATCATCAGGATGACTTACTGCAGTGTGTACAGGAAATTAGGACAAGCTGCTTCCTTGTCTCTGTCAACTCTCACACTCACTTTTGTTCTTTATATTAAATCCGAGCATGCACAAATGCTGATTAAAACATATTTTAGATCACCAGCCCTCACAGTAATATGAGCTGAAACGGATGAATGCAGGTGGCAACTACAGTGCTCTCCACCTTGAATCTGTCTCCGGTGTATCCATCTCTTGTGTTTGTTCTGTGTGTGGTGTTCAGGAGTGGCAGGAGGAAAGCTGTCCTACAGCCTGTACAGCTGCGCCGGCGAAGGCGTCATCCTGCAGCACGATCCGTCTAAGCTGAGCGGAGAGGCGTCCAACATCGACAAGCTAATCAGGGACACCAACGACATCAAGGTGAGTGACGATGATGTTCGGACCATGTAACAACAATGTCAGCCCCCCCACCACTGAGCTCCTGCAACCCAAAAGCATAGAGAGCTTGTTTATGCTGCTGACACTATGATGAGCACTAAAACAAGTCATTATCCATCCACAGAAATGAATTGGTGTCCCGCACTTACATTCACAGACAGACTTTAGAAACCCTTTAGTGAACCAGGAGCGCCTGTCAGCCACGGTAACACCTGACACCTCCAGGTGGACAACAAACCCGGGGAAACAGATCACAGATTTCAGGTTCTCAGTGTCAAAGCTTTAATCGAGCGAAGGTATTACGACGGGCGCTCCCGGCTGCGACAGTTTGTGTCGGTGTTTGCTGCTGAATGTAAATGGAAAGTGATTTGAATAAGGTTATTAAGGTGAGCTCTGCTTCCCCAACAGCACAAGCTGTCTCCTCACACCGACCTCAGCTGGAAGCCAGATGGGAAGGTGGTTGCCATCGGCAACGAGGACGGGTGAGTGACTGGCCCGGGGCCCGACCCGTCTCATAATAGACCATCAGCCTGTAGACTCCTGCGGGGGACCAACTGTCCGCTGACAGTGTGTAGTCTTTAGGCTACAGGATAATGGATTTGGTGCTGCGTGAACTGTTGAACTCGGCTAACTAGGTCACATTCACACTGACTCATCTCAACACTTAAAGCTTAAAGGGATTTATTGACAGAGATGGAATTTAATATTCATAACTATGTTTTCATACATTCATTATGTTTTTGTTGGCGTTATATCCATAAAGTCCACCATGGTTCAACTGCCACGACATACCCTGTATTTAACTGAAAATGGCACAAAGGCAACTTAGCAAATGTTGGAACTGAGAAATGTTGTTTTTGAAAAATGATATGCCCGTTTTGAATCTGATGCCAGCATCACGTTGGGACAACGGCAGCAAAAGACTGGAAAAAGTTACCACTAAAAGAAAAACGCCTGAAAAACATTTCACTTTCAAGATTACACCAAGTCCCTCAGAGTGTTGTTGGTGATGCAACACAGTGGTAAACATGACTCTGTCCGAACGAGGGAGGGAGAAAACTGAAATATCCTGATAGTTATCCTTAGTTTTTTTTCCCCCACATGCTCTCTGCTGCAGGTGTATTGATGTGTATGAGGCTCCCAGTCTGAAGCTGCTGTGCAGCATCCAGCAGCACCACAAGATCATCAACACGTTACAGTGGCACCACGACCACGGCTCTCTGCCGGAGCTGCACTGCCTCCTGGCCTCGGGTTCCAGCAACGCCACCGTCTATGTGCACGATCTCCGCTCCGTCATAGGTGGGAGGAGACCTCGAACACGTTGTATTATTCAGTCCGTCTAAAGAGTTTGCCTACAATGCCTGCTTGTAGATGAGTTTGAGGGGTTAGAGCTTGGCAGTTATTGACATTTGTGTTTTCCCTTTTGTCCAGAAAATCCTCCAGAAAGCCCGGTCGTGATGACGGAGCCATATCGCAGGCTATGTGGTCATACAGCTAAAATCACCTGCATGGCCTGGAGTCCACACCACGACGCCCGGCTGGTCACCGCCTCGTATGATGGCACAGCCCAGGTCAGTACCAGACCGGTGCCATGATCTTCCTGCCAGATGTAGTCTGTCTGAACCAACCAACCATGTCTTGAATCTGTTCCGTTCAGGTGTGGGATGTACAGCAGGAAGCAGCTGTCTGCAACTACCGGGGTCACGTTGGTTATCTGCTGTGCGTGGACTGGTCGCCTGTTGATCCTGATGTGATCTGGACCGGAGGGAAGGACTTCACCCTGCAGGAGTGGAGAGTCTCCAAACAAGAGTTTACAATGCCACCTAAAGGTGAACATCTGTCCACGCAGCACGTCGTTCAAGAACAAGTTCTCTTTTTGCCTTGTGGCGTAACCCTAACATTCACTCATCCTCTCAGGGAAGAAGATGGTCGACCTGAAGGAGAAGATGAAGGCCAATTCCAAGCAGAAGAAGAAGAACAAGAAGGCGTCTGGGGCTGGAGGGCCTGCTCCAGTAGAGATGAACGGAGAATCGGTTACAGGCGGACAGAAAGCGGCACCTGGACTCGAACTGTCGGGTGAAGATGAGGAAGATGAAGTCAGCTCAACGAACAGTGCTGTACCACCAGGTAAAAAACAAACAAACAGCTGTGACGGACTTGGAAAAACAGTAAGAGTGTTGTGACTTTATTCTGAAATTCTGTTTCAGCCTCTTTTGAGACGCAAAGAAAATCCTCCACTGTCCCAAAGAGCAAAGACAAACCAGGTACACCATTTTATTCATCAACTTTAGCTCAGTGTGTTTCTGTATGTTTTTGTGCATAACTTGTCTTGTGTCTCTAGACTTACCTACTAACCTGCTGAAGAAGAAGAAGCCTCGCTCCATGCTGCCCCTCAGTACCTCCATGGACCATCGGCCCAAAGAAGATCTGCTGCAAGACTGCATCAGTCTGGCCTCTGTCAAGCACAGCAGCGGTGAGTCTGTTATGGAGAAGTTTGAGTTGAGGCGGTGATTATAATGCCAAGGAAGACACGAGCAGCGATGAGTTAGAATAACTGATGTTTAAGTGCAGTTTAGCTTCATAGTTGAGAGTTGAAAAACGTGGAGTCTGGGGGTTTAGGTCGAGGGATTCAAAGCGGGTTAGATTTAATCATCAGTTGCTATGGTAACAGGCCATTTTGCAGCTGTACTTCACTGTTCCCATAAAGTTCCTGAAAGACTGTGTTACGACCCCAAGTTGGTCAAGGCGAGTCACTTTGTACGTTTCCTGATTATTTTATTCCCAAAGCTGGAAGCGTCAGTTTGAACTTCAGTGTGAGCTCAGGCTAACGAGCTGGAAATAAAACCGCATTGCTGTATCAACTCTCCAAAACGAAAAAAAAAAAAAAGTTATTATAATACGAAACTTTATGCCTAGCTGCGCAAACAACAGGAGAAGAGAGAAGGAAACGAAATGACAGCACCCTGGCACGGAGATAAAAGAGAGAAGACAAAAAGAAAACAACAAACTCAAACGATTTAAACTTTAACAGCAGAACAGAAACCTGCAAATGAGACATGGACTAACAGCAGGTCAAACAGGGTCAGGGTGCCGCTGTGCTCTTATACTTTGGTTGTATTTTCAACAAAGACCAGCCAGCACGTAGCATATCTAAGTACAGGACGGGAGGAAGTTGACTGCTGGCTCCCAAGCTTGCTCAACTTCTATTAGAGCACAGAGCGAAATAACGAGAGATTCACCTTCCAGGAGCATCCGGGGAAGGGAAGAAGAGCCCGAAGCAGCAGAAGCTCTCATTAGCGCATTTTAACATTTACACATCCAGACAGCCCCTGCTATTCTACGTCAACCGTATATTTAATCCGAGAGGAAGTTGCTTATGTCATCATCTAGTTACTAAATTGCTAAACGAAACTGAGGCGAGACACATCAGGATCTGATGCAGCTCTGCAGATGACAATGATTGATCACAGCATAAGCTCACATTGTGGTAATAACTCAGAGCAGCGCATGTCAGTGTCCGAGTTTGGAAAATTAGAAGCAAACAGATCAGTGAGTCACATGGAGACGTCGTTGCATCAAGTGGATGGATGGTTTACTGTGTGTGTGTGTGTGTTTGTGTGTGTTTAGCACCCCTTGCAGGCTGTGTCCCAGGCCAGGGAGAGCACCTCCACCTGGGCCTGTTCACTGACAGACAGGCTCTGTACCGCATGTTCGAGGCAGAAGGTATGTCGCCTTTCCTTGTGTCGCATGTTCACTCTTTGATTAACAGAAAAACACATGTTCATGTCCTTCAGGGATTCATTTTCTCTCGTTCACTTTGTTAATCTGCCCATTTCACAAGTTTAATTAAAGCATCAACATAATTACAGATGAGATAGCCCTGAACGTGATGCACGCTTTGCCGTGTCAGTGTTCTTGTCAGCTCTTGAAGTGAGTATTTCACCTGTGAGGTCATTGTCTGTGCTGTCTGTCGCTCTTCAGAGGAGGGTCACGTGGAGGCGGGTCACTACGACTCTGTCGTGTACCTGCGGCTGTGGACCGGAGACCTGGAGGGGGCGCTGCAGCTCGCCACTGAGAAAGGAGAACTGAACGACCACCTGCTCTCCATCGCTCCTATGGGTACCATTCATATTTGATTCCTGTTGTCAAACAGAGAAAACGTAATAAATCTGCGCGTGCGCCACGATAATTCATGTTGGAGGTCTACGAAAAGACAGCATTGTGGATCTTTCCACATATCGCAATAATACTTTGTGTGTTTCCTTCCTGCAGCCGGGTTCGAGGTGTGGAGCCGCGCAGTGGAGGCCTTCGTCAAGCAGCTGTGTCTGCAGGAGCAGTACCTGAAGGCAGCGTCCCACCTGCTGTCAGTCAACAAGCTGTACGAGGCCGTCGACCTGCTGCGCTCTCACAAGTTCTACAGGTTCACCTCCATCCTTTTTAGTTTTTAATGGACGCTTATTATTTACTTTTCTGTCATATACCTACACACTGTTTTTTCAAAGTTTTTGTTCAGCAGAACAAAAAGTCATTTCATTTTTAAATGCAGCTAATGTTTTTTCATATGTTAACAGAGTAAGTGTGTGTGTGTGTTGTATGTCAGGGAGGCCATAGCTCTGGTCAAAGCCAGGCTTCCAGCAGACGATCCAGTCCTGAAGGAGCTGTACACCTGCTGGGCCGCCGTGCTGGAGAAGGACGGACATTTCTCTGCAGCCGCTAAATGGTGAGAGCGCGAAGGATTTCACGGAATCGCCAGTTGTCAAAGACTCTTCGTCGTCCTGTCGTGGGTTAAACAAGCATTGGCAATAATGAGTGCAGCATCCTGTTGCTCCTGCTCGCGGTGATGGAGACAATATTTTTTGCAAGCGAGCTTCCATTACCACCACGATGTCACAATATGTTTGGGCAGGAAGACGTAGAAGAGCTCATTTAAAGCTCACAAACTGAGCGAACATTAGGTAACAACTGCTACAGTTTGCAGCAGTTTACTTTACTGTCCTGTCACGAAACTCTGTTAGTCACAGAGAGTTGAGGCGAAACAGCTAGAGGAAATCTGAGGGAAAAGACTTTCTCCTTAAAATATGATCCAGTTCTGCCAAAGCCAGTGGATTGGAAATAGTTGATGGTGTGTAACTCAGTGCTGCGAAAGTGTTACATATTTCTCCTGGTTGATCGTACCTGGAACACAAAGTTGCACATTGCAAGGACAGACGTATGAACAGAATATGAAACATTCACTGGATTCAAGTCAATGAAGCATCAAAATGACTATAAAATGATGTGAATGTCTCACAATCCTATATTTTTAAATTTAAAAAGTCCTTTTTTACAGACACGTTACTTAAATCTGCCTTAAATGTTTGTTTTACGTCACTTCTCCCAGTTACCTGGCTGCCGGCGCCAATTTCGACGCCGCTAAAGTCATCGCCAGGAAGAATGACATCTCCTCGCTGAGGGCGGCAGCCAGCCTAGCGAGGATCTCAGGAGAGCTCGCTCTGGCTCAGTCGCTGGCGCTGCGGTGCGCTAAAGACCTGGCTGCTGCTCTGGACTGGGTCGGGGCCCAGGAGGTCCTGAGCTCACAGGACAACCTGATGGTTAGTTAGAAAAACATCATGGACACGGCACAAATGATCGTTTTACTGTCCTTTGTCAATTTGATAAAGGTTTTAGAGATTCGAGTGTGTATCGTATGATGACAGAAGTGTCTGTTTTGACACCCCTGCAGGTGCACAGGCTGCACCTCTGTGTCGCTGAGCTGTTGGCCGCGATGCTGGCAGACTCTCAGCCCTGCGTTTCCAGCCACCCGTGGGCGAAAGCGGGTCAGCGTCACGTCAGCATCCAGGACCGAGTGAGGGACGTGTGGGAGCGGCAGTTTGGGGTTTCACAAAAGTCCGAAAGACACTGCAGCGTCGCAGCTCTTCTGCAGGAGCTGAAGTCTGTGGAGAGTCCAACGCCCACCGCCAGCATCCCCCTAACACAGGTGCAGAGTCCTCAAACTGCTTTGTGGGTTTGAAGCAGCATGTTTTTTTTTTTTAGATGTAGTAAATCGATCCCAGCAGTTTATCTGACTCTGTTGTCTCACTCATCCTCAGGTCCAGTTGTATTCATCCCTCCATCTGACCCGCGCTGTGCTGAGCTGGTTGTTGGACGATGATGGACAGCTGATGAAGGAGCTGTGGAAGGCGGTGGCCTGGCTCAAAGACGCCGGACACTCCTGTGTCTCTGCAGAGCTCTGCAGGCTACTGTTCCCTGACGGTACGTCTGTCAAACATCATTTAGAAAATGCTGGAGAGGAAATAAACTGTCTATAAAGCAGCCGAGAGATTTCTGTTTTTTAGTTTATTTGGCGACATCTTGTGGTCAAATCATGATTTAAACTTTTTTTTGGGCCTTTTATGCCTTTAATGGTAGTACAGCTGAAGATAGACAGGAAGCAGGGGTCAGAGAGAGGGGGAGTGACACGCAGTAAATGGCCGTCCGATGCGGGATTCCAACTGGGGCCAGCTGCAGCGAGGACTGTAGCCTCCACACACGGGGCGGCCGCTTAACCCACTACGCTACCGACCGCCCCCAAATCATGATTTAGATCTCACATTGGCTGTCCATTAACAATTAATGTAATGAACCGACAGTTTGTGTATTTGTAAAATATCAAGCTCTTTCTCTTTCATCAGGCGACGTCAGCGTTTGTTCCAGGAAACATTCCAAAACACTTCACCTCACAGACGATGAAGGCAAAGCTGCCGCCAACAGTCTGCAGGCTTACGTCCATTACCAGCACCTGTACGAATACTGGTGGAGCAACTCCACCCGGACCCAAAACGGACTTCCCCTCTCAGCGTCCGGTCCCGTACATGAGGGGAAGGGCAAAGCGGTGAATGGAGGTGTATCAGAGTCAGAGGAGAGCGTCTCCCCGGTGACTGGGAGGGTCGATCAGCTGGACTTTGACGCGTCTCTTCTTCTGTCTGAGCGTCACGCCGCCTGTCAGGCCACGCAGAGGTCAGTGAGAGACATACAGGAGCGGCTGGCAGCCATGGTGCGGCTGCACAGCAGAGCCCAGCCCGACTCCGGGGAGAAAACAGACGACTCGCCCACGCAGGTCTCAGAGTCATCAGACAGCCACGCAGATGCTCCGCAGCGGTGAGAGCTCTGTTAATGATGATCGACGACAATTATTTTCCAGTTGTTTGTATCTGAAGCTATAAATACACGGTTCATGAATTCTTGTATTTGTAACGGACGGTTTCCTGCAGTCATCAGTCCGTTGAAGCGTCTGTGTTTTCTCTCCCTCAGGCCTGAGGACGAGGACACCCTGCTCACTTTGTCTTCCAAGATGTCAGAACAGCAAAAACAGCTGGCTGACCTGCCCGACACAGTCAAGGTACACCTCCCTCACAACAACACACACACACACACACACACACACACAGTTTAAAATTAAATCACAACAAAATGTTTCTTTTTCACGCATCATTTCACCCCTCTTTCGAGTTATATTGGCGAAACGACAGGAATGAGAGAGTTGTAGTATTTTTTGCCAGTTCCAGTTTGACTTCAGGGCATAAAATCACCCCCATCTTCCACATATGCTTCCGCATTGTGTGGCCCATAGAACAAATGCTCTCTGCTAACATGAATAGGAATAAAAACTTTATTTTTTGCAACTTTTCTAGACTTTAGAAATGTTATCTGATCGAATACATACCAAAACCACCGTGCATCCAGATTATCACCAGTGCTGGTAAACGTTTCCGTCTGTGTGTGTGTTTCCTCTCAGATGTATCCTCAGCCAGACGTTGTTGAATGCTGCTTGGTTCTCTTGCACATCAGCAAGAGTTCACCATCCATCCCCGAGTCACTCCAGCAGGAGGCCAAAGACCTGCTCCGCAAATACGGAACGAGCCCCTCCTTCCTCAAAGCCTCTCGGCGATTCCTCACCTGAATATTTCATTAGTGGACTTAAAAGAAGCACTTTGACTGTACAGCTTTTTTTTTTGTTAAATAAAAAAAAACAACTTTGATTGAAAATGAGGTGCAAATGTTTCTGTTTGAAATTCACATCCAGAAAACCCAAAGGAGCCTTGAATTGATTTTTGTCTCGGCTGGAAGAGATTGAACTGAATTTCCCTCAAGTAAAAATCTAACAGTTGAGTGATGTGCCTTTTGTTGTTGAGGAAAGATTCCAGTTTGTTAAACAACTGCCTGGTGATAAATATTAATATCCACAGTGCTGGTGTGGGCCCGAAGTAAAGACAGATTTCCTGAAATAAGCAACAAAAGAAGGTTGTTGGAAGGTAACGATATAACTAGGACTGAAATGAACAGTCAAACGTTTGGTAACTGATGTACACAAAGCAGTTCACTTAGCCTGTTTTGTAGGTGTCTCCATCAGAAGCTCAAGCATCCTGGTACATGTAGGCACAACTCTGTGAGCAGGAGAACTCGTTCATGGGCAATATAGCACACTGAGAAATCTATTTTCTCTAAAAATGACTCCATTTGACTGGACATCCATATAAAACATGGTGAATATTCCCTGTTAATAATCAAGCAGAAGTGTAAAACATTCTCTGCTTCCAGTTTCTCACGAGAAGAGTTACTGCTTTTTGGCAAAGCTGCTGGTAGATAATGTAAACTCAGTTGGTTAGCCGGGTTGGAGACTGTTGAGTGTTTGCACAAGAGGCGTTTTGGACCACCGCAAAGAGGTTTTTAGGACTGAGGTCCAGTGAAATGCTGGCGGGCAGCAGAGCTGTCGTCGTGCCACAACCGGACTCAGCAGCTTCTATGGACATAATGGCAGAGGCGAGACTGAAGAGGACACTGACGATTGAAGCTAAGTAGAGCGCTTTAAGCCTCTAGAAAACCTAAAATGCCATTTTCCTGAGGAAATAATTAAACGGGGCCTTAAACATCTTAAGAACTTTGTTTCGACTGACCAACCTTACTTAGTTATCCAATTCGGGCTGTTATGAAAACAGAATATTTTGCTTAATATATTTTCTTTGAATTAACTAATTAATTATTTTCAGCTTTTCTGAAATTTTGAAATCTGTAGACAACTTGACAGCTGAGAAAGGTTTGGGGGAACTTAAGTCTCATAGATGCAAGTTCTGAACAAGGTTGTCCAAACTATCAATACTTTTGTTACGTGCAATGCTACAATACAAAAATATCATTCAATAGTATTGAAAAGTACCAAACGGAATAAAAAAACAAACACAGATCTACAATCAGATTTTAAACCTGGGGTTGCACAAAGTTGATGAAACAAGGTGGAAGAACATCAACATTACTTTGAGTGTTTTGTGCCGAGCCTTCCATTTCAGCCTCGGTTTCTAAAGACCTGGAATGAAATGAATGAACTGAAGCAGCCATGTGTCAGTGTACGGCTAGTAAAAAAGATCAAAATGCTTAACGTTTACATTGAAAATACAAAACAATTTAATATACAACTGTTTAAAACAATGTAGACTGTAAAAACAACAGTAACCACAACATCTGTGAACCTGCCGGCGAACAGTTCGGTTTGGTCGGTGAATGTACAGAACGACAGTAGTTTGCTCATTGAAAACATGCATAACCAAGCACAGTTATACACCTTTTTTTCTTTTTTTGACGCTCACTGTTAAAAGTTTCTGAAAGTGGAAAAGAGCTAAAACATTTTTATTTTCATCAAAATTATACATTTTTAATTTACAGGCCCTTCCAACATTTAACTTAAAAAAATTGAAATCCCTGCAACAAGAAGTGAGTCCCAGCTGATGAAGGAAAGTCTGAACTGAAGAATCGGACTGTTTTTTTTTTTGTGTGTGTCAAGGTTTCGTCTGAGATCACAGTATGAAACAGGTGCTGGTCCCATGCTGTTAAACAAGGGTGTCACTATAATGCTGTAAAAAAAAAAAAAAATCCAACAGATTAAAAAAAAAAAAGTGTTCTGAATATATGGCCATATACTCAATAAAAGCGACTAAAAAGAAACGAGTGAGCCAGCAAAGGATCCACTGCCGACAGAAGGAAAACTGAAAGAAACGTGTTGTCGTTTTGTTTCGAGTGTTGAGGGAGATCAGGAGGAAACAAATCTGCTGGTTGGGTGTTTTTTTTTCTTTTAAAACAAGTGCGTAATCCACTTGAAGAATCGAGCGCTCAGTCAGTGCTTGTTGTTCGTCTCCTCCTGGCCCGAGCTGGAGATGCCGTTCTGGGGTTGGGTTGAGCCCGAGCCCAGGCCGTACAGTCTCCCACAATACTTTGCGTCGTCAATGTTGTCTTCAAAGAAGAGCTGAACGAAATAGAGCAAAAGATTTCCGTTAGATTACTACTGTGAAATACACCCGCTATTCTCGTATGTGATCAAATCAATAAGAAGTGGACTGACGGAAACTGATGTGTGTTCCCATAATAATATTTTTCCTTCAGCACAGCCGCTGGATATTTGTGTGACTTTACCTCTTTCATCCTGAAAAAAGCCATGCCGGTAAGCAGCGAGTCTGATCCAGCCTGATGCTGCCGCCCAATCCTCTTCAGCTCCAGCTGGTCTGCTACTTCCTGTAGTCCTCCCTGCACACACACACACACACACACACACACACCACGTTTCATGGCTTGTTTTGACATGATTTTGTTTGTCTCCTCTATATAAAAACAACATGAAGACAGTCACAAACTAGTCTACCTTCAGGTTCTTGCAGCTCTTCATCAAGTACTTGACGTCGTAGATTGCGGGGAAGAACAGGTTGAGGATCTGGAAGAAGTCGTGTTCCTCCTCGGGGAGCCGCGCGTCCGTCAGGAGCTTCACCAGGTAGCCGAAGTCGTAGCCGCTGAGAAAAACAGAAGAGGACGATTCAGGTCAGGATGGACTGGATCACACTGATGTTGGTGCGTTCAAACTAATAAGCAAATGGCTCTGAACGAAGCTACAAACATTTCAAATCTATATTTTTTAGCTGTTAATTTCCACTGGAATACAGAGACTGAAACAAATAATAAGTCACGGTTTGAATGACATTTGGTCGCAGTGATGTGAAGGAACGGACCTGTGAAAGGACAACCACTTGACGTTTTCACACAGCACCAGACCAGACGTCATGAGGAGCTCAGCGAAGTAGAGTGTGTCGATTCCTTCTTCTTCATGTTTTTTAAACTGGAGGCCGGAGTTCTGTAGCAGGTCTATGGAGTCCTGTGAGTACATGTCTTCTCTGTAAAGAGCAAAAAAAAAAAAAGTATTTAGATGTGTTATCACCAAACAGCTATTAAACAAACAAAAATAAATTTTTTTTTAGAAAGTGTTACAAGAACGACAGTGTGCCTACGTGAGGTTAAACTTGAAGTTGAACTGCCACGTCGTCGTGCCGGGAGGATAGTCTCCGTCCTCGTTCATGAACGTGAGGCCGAGCTGGATGATCTTCAGGAGGTCGACGTTACACCTCAGGAGCTGGTACTGGTAGTCCACTGTGCTGCGAAACTCGCCGATCGGCCGGACGACCACGCCGGGGAATTCTGTGTCCTGATGAAAAAAAAAACATGTTAACACAAAAACTCTTTAATACCCCTGTGCTTCTGTTTCACATGAGTGTGTGACGGCTTTAAATCATCTCCATCTAGATATTCTGATGTTTACAGACATGAAATGCTCTTCTAATCATAATCTAAGACATGTAAAAGGAAGTGAGAAGAAAAAAAACAGAAGGAACAGAAGTCCCTAAGAAGTTTAAATGTAATAAAACGTACTCCTCGTGACTCGAAAACACGAGAAACTGATTCTTTAGACTGACCATCATTTATTCTCTCCAAACCGCCTGTCACTTACCATGGCGATGTAATTGTAGCTTTGAATAATCTGCCGGATTTTCCTCATTTCCTCCTCCACATTGCTCGCCCAGACCTCACAGATTATCTGACTGGAATCTGTAAGTGCGGCTGGCATGTTGGCAGGTCGGGAAGAGAGCTAAAACCCCAGCAATCCTGCAGCGTATGTGGGGAGGGGGGGGGACGAAGGGGGAGGCAGTGTGATGAAGAAAGACAACCCTGGAAGAGAAGGAGAGGAGCGGCACTTTAAACCTCGCTGCAACACCGGTGGAAGGATGAACACAAACGAGGACGAGGCGAGGGCTAAACGGCTGATTCTCTCTTTGTGCAGAAAGCTTTTGTTATTTAAATAAATGATGGAAATTTAACCACGTGGCCTTAAAGTGTTATGGCGGTTATATCACACTTAATACCAGGTCGCTCATCTTTTTTACAGAGAATAGAAACGACAGATTTCAGAGCCGGATCACCATCTAATGTGAGCGCCATCTGCTTTCTGCAGAACCGCAGAGATTTAAAGTCGTCTTACTTCTGTTTGTTTTGTTTTTGAGTCTGGTTAAACTCCAACATCAGCCTATCGGCTTGTATCAACACACAGCTTTCGCCTTCATCTCTCAAAAATCAAACACTTGGGCAACATGGGAACCACACATGCAGACTATCTGTAACAGGCCGATATCTGCTCATAAAGTCGCTCTAGCTCGATTAAACTTGTACTTAAAAGGTTATTGGATTCAAGCTGTAATAAGTGAAATGCTTAAAAAAAAAATTATTTGTTCAAACTAACCCATAAAAACAGAGACAGGAGAAAAGTTGAAACTCTTCCAGAGAGTCCGTGCTGCTGTTTTTTAATGTTTAATGTTAATTCAGACACATCTGGTTGCTCGTTAATGAACCGTGTTGCCATGGCATCAGGAGGAGTTCCGCTTATGTAAGCGCTGCTTGTTTATAACATCGTGCTAACTGAGCCGACAGACAGCTGAAGAAGAAAAACACCGAGTCAGACAAACAGTCCTCTTCCACCAAAGTCTTTGTGGACAGTTTATAGTGTTGGACATCTTTAGTTTGAAAGTCTCAGACACACTTTGTGTCTCGGTGACGACGCTGCAGCGAGGGAGCTGCGGCTAACGCTTAAAGCTAACCGCGGAGCTATCCACGGAGCTAACGTCAGCGGAGAGTTAGACCCGCTTTGTTCCGACACTCAGCGGGACGCGGCGGCTACGCGCACCGCGGACACGGCGGTGTGTTGTTGTGGAGAGCAGAAAAGTGTGAAAACAACAAACAGGTTTTACCTCTGAATATCCTCGATGTAGCCTGCCAAGCTAGCCCGATAGCGCCTCTTGTCTTCTTCGTCTTCTTCGTCTTCCTCTTCTTCCTCTTCTTCTTCTGCTGCTCCGGCCTCTTCTTTGTGTGCGATGGCGGGTCGCGTTTAGACGATGAAAGAGCAACAGCGCCACCTCCTGTGCCGGAGGACTAACGGAGGACTTCTTTTTAAAAGAAAGAAAGAAAGAAAGAAAGAAAGAAAGAAAGAAAGAAAGAAAGAAAGAAAGAAAGAAAGAAAGAAAGTTGTTCTGGAAGCAATTGCTTAACAGCAATCTCTGCTATAGACCGTAATAGTTATTACCTTTGGTGTAATATAAGACACATAATTGTGTTATATAAATGTTTTGCTCATTTTAGTCAATTTTTTTCATTCGTAGGTCTAAATGTCAAAAGAACACATCCATCTCTACATGGTACCTTAATGAATATAATGATAAGTATCATTATCATTATTATTTTTTTTATTTATTTTTTTATTATGCTTAATTTATCTTTATGTATTTTTTTTTTTAAGGCCATACTTTGGAAAGCTGTTTGCACTCTTTGTTTGGCGAGTGCTTTGTAAATAACCTTTAGCATTATCATTATTATTAAATTATAGTCCATAGTATACATATAGTAACATTTTGTCTACAGATAAATCTAGACTGAAGTTTACATCTAAATGTTTGCTCAGATTACCAGTTTATACCAGCTTGCAGGAATTTGTGTTATTAATGTTGTCAGCATCAGTGAGATGGGGCTGAAGCATAAAATCATATTTTTATCATTTCTGATGACTGTTAATCATAATAAAACTAGTCGACTAAATCTGTAACTTTCCACTCGCACACACAAATCACACATTGGGCCTGTATGGAAGCACATTTATTTGAAAACCAGCTCAAATACCTGACATACAGTACAATATACTGCTTAAAAGAACAACACACAGCTGTTCAAGATCGGGCAGACAGAAGCTCCTTCGTTGATTTAGAAACACCTGAAGTTAGACTGAAGTTTCATGAATGATGAAGAAGAAGGTAGGGAGGGAGGGAAATGTAACTTCTGGCAGAATGTGGAGCCATCGGCTTATTAAAGAAAGTCTATCAATGAATGAATTAATCTGAAAGTAGGATTAATTTTGAATTAGTTTTTACTGCTTTACAAATATCATAACTGTTTGGGACCGGCCTACAATACCAATTATCAATACCATTGTTGTTTTATAATCCTTTTAGAGCCAACATTTCAAATCCAAACTGACACAAAATAGAAAATCGGTAGCTCAGGATTGATTTTTTTTAGCCATCTTATCTTTTCCATACCGTCCTCTCTTATCGTTTTTAGCAAGCCTGTTCTAGTTGTGTGGTTTTATCGTGCAGCATCTGCACCTGTTCTCGTCTTTTCACTCTTTTGTGAATCACTTTTGATCTACACCCTCTGTATGAACACAAAGTGGCGTATAAAAGAGCGTAAGGTTATGTTCCCGGTCTTTCAAGACTCTGAAAGGAAAATGTCGTTTGAACAATAAAAGAACATTGAAAACTGTGAAGATGTCTTGTACTTGCAGATAACAGAAAAATACTTATTTAAAGCCGATATTTGGATACAAAACTATTGAGTATACAAGGGAAAGCAACAAAGTCTTCAGACCGACACTCCTGCAGACTGATTACAGCCAGCCTGCTCATGTTTTGCGGAGGATACCAAAATTAAAAAAAACAAACCTTCAAGGCTTTTCAAGGCTTCTTGAAACAGCTAGAATCCAGGTTAGATTAGCGTGTGAGTTTTGTCAGTTTTACGTCCGAGCCTACATGAGCAAAGAGACTCAGGTCCTAACTGTTCCAGGACCAGCAACATGTTTCATGGCAGTGTTTTAGAGCAGTAATACATCGATATATATCTTATTTATTATAAGACACCTGTTTCAAACTAATTCTGACTAGTGTTTCCATCCTGTATATATTTTTTAAAGTGTTCTTCGAGGCAGAATTGAAATAGTTATGAGCAAAAGTGCTATCAGAAGAGAAAAAAAAAGTAGATGGTGTACATGTGAGAACCAAACGGAGAACAATAAGTTGCTCTCTGTTTAACACATGATGCAGACTGTCTCAAGCCCGCACTTCAACGAGTCCATCTACTGGGCTTTACAATTATAAACCTGCAATGCCAGAAAAAGGTTAACACTGTTTGACAAAGACACGCTTCTCCTCCCCGGCGTGAAATTGATTCGTCCTGAGGCTGAAAACCAGACAAGAGTAAGAGCTGACGCAGACGATTTTTTTTTATACACAAAGTTTGAAAGACGTGTCAGTTCTCTGCTGTGACAAAGAGGCCCGGCTGGTCACTGCTCTGAGGACTCGGCTCTCCTCTGGATGTGGGAGATCTCCAGGATGGGCATCAGGAGCTGGAAGGCATCCTGGATGTAGGACGCGCTGTTGGATGCCTGAGAGCAAAAGAAGATCGTCAACATGTGGAAGTGCTGCGAGGGAAATGAGGACAATCCACCTGCTGTAGGACGAAGACACAAACCTCTAAAAAGACTCCTGTTATCAGCGGGTTGAGGACATCGCCCTTCTCGTTTGACTGTAAATAAAGAACGTTTAGATTTTACAGAGACATTCAGTTATTATATAATATTGACTCTCTTAACTCTTTCATCACACTTACCCCAGCTGTTGTTAAACAGGACGTGAACCTCTTGGAAAGCAGTGAGATTTCTTTACACAGGACAACAGTTAACCTGAGGACAGAAGACAACAAAGACGTTTAGTTAGTCCAGAGGTCCAGGTGAAAGCGTTCCAGCAGAAAGCCTGTGCAGTCTTACTGTGACAGAACGCCGGCCTCGGTGCTGCTGTTGGCGAAGAGGATCATCTCAGCCAGCTTGTGGAAAAGCTCGATGGATCGAGCCGTCAGCTCGGCCAGACTCCTGATGGCTGCAGCGTGAATCTCCTGATGGAATTCAAACACATTCAACATTTCGGACTAGAAAAACCTGACGCACAGTTCTGAGCTGCTTGTATCGCTTCTGCTGACTTGCTGCCGCCCTCTAAAGACCCTCTGCCCCCCTAAAAGAGATAAAAACGTATTTCTTAAAAAGGAAGAATGGAGTGGAAGAGGTTATACCTCGACAGAGAGCGCCTTCTTCATGTCCTCTTCACTCTCCTCCTCCTGTGGTTTGATCATGTCAGTGATCTGGCTGCAGGTGCTCTTACAGGCCTGTAGGTTAGAGATCACACGATTAACACAAATGCCACCACAGAACTCGACACAGTGATTTCAAACTCAAGGGCGGATCAAGGTTAAATACTGTCACAACACTGAGAACGTTTTACGCTGACACAGAAATGTGTAGTTGGTACCTTGCTGAGTTTTTCAGCGGTGGCAGTGATGCTGAGACCCTCCAAGGCCTCCATTATCTCCTTCTCAAACTCTGAGCCGTCTTCGTCTGGAAGTACAAATACAAAATCGTTTCAGGTGTCACGGCGATTCTGGTGAACGTGATGCTGCTGTAACCGTTTCGCAGACGTCACCTTTCTTCTCGTCCACTTCCTCCTCGTCAAACTCCACCAGGGAGAAAGACTCCTTGATGAGTTCCAGCTCTTCTCTGAGCTGAACCAGCTCGTCTCCCGACAGGGTGGTCAGCACCGACTTCACCTGAAACACACACACATAAGAATGAGCGACTCCGCTGGATTATAAAGTGTAAAAACGATGACTCAGTGTGTATATTAAACCACAGCTGATGTCATATTTTAGAATCAAACGCCCGTCGTACCTTAGACTCACTCTCTCGAGACAGAATCTCCAGCGCCTCGAGGTGGGACAGACCCTGAAACTCATCAAACAGCATCCCGTAGTGAGCCACCGCCTTCTTCTCGGAGTCAGACTCTTTCTCTGCCGTCTGCTGCAGCTCCTCTCGCTCCTTCGCCTCCCTCAACACCTGCGAGACAGACACAGATCAAAAAGATTTGAAGTCACCTGTCAGAAAGTCAGGAAGAAAACTCCTTGAAAGAAAGCTCCTTGTGTGCTGATAAAACATCAAAGTCAAGGATTGGAAAAAAAAAAAAAGAAATCACTTTTTAGTCTCACTTCTTCGTCTGTTTACTTCTGCTGATCGTCACATGCTGAAATATCTGACCTCTGCCTACCTGAGACAGAGTGGAGTTCCTGTTAATCAGTCCTTTGGTCTTCTTAAAGCCCGGATCACCTTCTGCTATCACGTCCATCGTCTTCTTCCCGATGAACTCCAAAGCATCCAGACCGCCTGTTATCACCGTTTTCCCCTGCAAGGAGAAGAAAATATGAAGGTTTAGTTTCGGAGTAATATCCATGATGACATCTGCTCTTAGAACAAATTAGAATAAATATAACATAATGAATCAGTCCATTAATTAATAAAATATTAGTGTAACTAGGGACATTTCTGCTTACAGTACTCTGGACGACGCTGGTGAGGGACGTCAGCATTCCCATCGCACTTCCCATTGCCACCGATCCTTCTCCTGCCGCTCTGTCCGTCTGACTGCTGGCCTCACCTGTATGTGTGTGTGTGTGTGTATATTACACATACAAACTACATCAGGTTAATGTTTTTAATTTATATCCGCGATGATTGGACCAGATAACTCACCCTGCTCTTTCTGCTCTTCCTCAGCTTGTGCCGACAGCTCGGTCGGGCTGGGGATTCCCAGAGACGTCTCCGCCTTCTCTATCACCTGAGTGAGCCCTTGACCTGGACAGCCCGGAGAGACAAGCGGTGATTAGATTCATTTAAAACGAACTATGAACTATGCATGCTGTACATAAAACAGAACGATTCGGTCAGTCAGGTGGTCTGTACTCACCCACAGTGGCCACAGTGGCTGTTGCTGTGGATAGGATGGATTTCCCCCAGCTGCCCCAGTATCCCCACCCACCCTGAGACACAGTGGAGTCACTGGGTGTCTGAGAGGGAAGACACGAGGACGGAAGAAGGAAAGAAAAGACAGAGAGTTGTCAGTTAATGTCCGGTTATACTAGCCGACGACGTTTATAACCATCATTTGTGTCATTGTCTATAAACAACAATTATCTCATCAGTGCCTTCGCCGGCTGCTCCTCCACTTTCGGCTTCTCCTCAACTTCAGCTGCTGCAGGTTTGGGGTCCGGTCTCCTCCTGGCTTTCCTCGTCGGGGCCACGTCGGTCGAGATGTCGGGCGTCGTCGGCGGGGAGCTGTCGGGCGTTTCGCGGGCATCCTGAAACTCTTCTTGTGCCACCTCTGCACCCTCTGCTGCCGCTGTAGCTTCGCTGTCTGACATCTTGACGTCTTTTAGTGCATGCCTGCAAAAGTCAAAAGTGTGCGACTATTATCCAGACAGGCAACCGACTACGTAAAAGAGTGACCAGAACAGAGGACTGCCTGAAGTTTCAAATCACTTTTGATGCCCCTACTGACGTGTAAGTCAAGTGAAAGGTCACTATGTACTTTGTACTCCTGGTATGATGTCACATTGTGCAACACTAAAGTCAGTCACCACGTTTCCTGACGCACAGCCAAGTAAACTGCTGTGAACTGTAGCTGCTGTTAGCTCATGTTACCTCAGTCTGTTAGCCGGGCTGCCTGAACTCTGAGCTCAGACGTTTTGTGCCGCAGTGTGTCAACATACTGTATGTGTGTGTGTGCATAACACACACACACACCAAGAATATACATCATAACTACATGTCAACATGACTTACTGTCATATTGACATTCATGCTTTACTACGAGCAGCCAGCTCGTACTTTTGGCAAGCTAAAGACTCGTTCATGCACTTGTTAGTTTATTTTAAGCTTGTATTTTCCTGTTATTAGTTGTTTTCGTACTTATCGACGCAGAAACAAGGTGAACTCTTACTACAAACTCACCTCTTGATGCTAGCTAACGTCAGCCCAGCCTGCTACCGGTTTCCGTCCCAAAGTTAACGGCGGGAAAATGTTGATCTTCTTTTTTTTTTTTTTTGTCGGTTTGTACGCCTTAAACGCTTTTTAGTTTCCCAGTAGATACTTTGACACTGAAGGTTTTCTCGCTGTTTTTCTTTCTGTCCACCAGGATTAGCCACGTCACATTTTGTTTTCACTCACGAGCTCCGACAGTTAGCCACGCTGAGAAAGACCCACTTCCGGTTATTGTCTTCAAAATAAAAGCATGTTTACGACCTAGGGATTTGAACAAAATTGTTGTGTAAAGTGAAGAATGCGTTTGAGTAAGAATATATATATATAGCTACAAATGTTGAACGACCTGTGTTGATTTATTTGTTTTAAACAATAAGGCACTTCTGAGTTTTTTTGTGCATAGATAAATAGATAAACGTGTACATATTACTGTAAATACGGTAAATGCTGCCCATATTACCATCCTTATACTTATATTTATACTAATAACTCCGTTAACACTGTGCCACATTGATGTCTTTCAACTTGTATATATTTTTAGATTTGTATATATTTTTTTACCTATATTTTATGTTTATGCTGTTTGGGATAAGAGGGAAACGAAATGTCAATACTCTGCATGTCCTGTACATACAGCAGCATTGACAATAAAGTTTACTTGACTTGACTTCGCGGTTGTTGTGATTTTATTTTGAAGAGAAGTCCGTCATTACTGATCCAACTTGACGAAATGTTTGGTTTCACAAATAAAATTAACGCAAGACTTCCGAAACTACCAAAATAAAATTATGTTAACTTCCGGTAACAAAAAAGTTGACTCTCAAAAATAAATGTTTATTTGCCGTTTGTCTTCCATGTCACGATAAGTCATTTATGTATTCTGGAGAATACAAATTATAATTGGGACAATCAACAAATACTTACTACTTAACATCATTGTGAAAACATAAACATTGTAAAAAAAAAAATAAATAAATCATAGGCTTAGAAAAAATAGTATGCATGTTTAGAGCAAAATGCAGAAGTGTCCACCTTGTGATTATATTGTTTGTTCAGCCTTTGTAAATGAGTTATCATTTGTAAGTATTACATAAGCTGTATTTGAAACACTGATTACACTGTAGTCTGTATTTTTCCCTCCGCCAGGTGACGTCGCCTGGGAGAATCAAAAACAAAGCACGCATACTCCCTCATACCTGAAGCAGGAAGTGAACGGATTAGACGGATCGTGTTTGCTTTGCTTAAACACTTGGATAAAACCTGAGTAACTGACTAAAATGTGAGTAAAGCAGATCTCCTTAAACATACAGCAAATTACTAAAACTAACTGACGCTCAGTTCAATGGAAGATTTGATGTTTTTGTCGCTGTCGGTGCGACAGGTGAATCGCTGACTCAGAGCTCACCTGGGGAATTGTGTGTTTTTTTTCTTTCTTAGATACACCAACATTATGCCAAATAAACTTTAAAAAAATAATATTAATTATTTAACTAATTTTATTAATTTTATTTCAACTACTCCTTGCTTATCTCCTTTACTATCACTACAAAGCCTAATTTGACCAATGAGATTTATAGTTTGTGAATATATAATTTTAAATTAAAATATAATTCTACTAATTTCTTTCATTTATTTCTACAGGACCAGATTATTAATCTTGATTAGCGTTAGCATTTTGAAAGTATGGCTGCTGACTTCCTCTCTGGACATAATGCCACAACTCAAAATGATCTTCAATACTTCCAGGCACAACAATATTGATCAATGCTCTCATGAGACAATGAAAGGTCAAAGGAACCAGTCAAATTAACATTATTTCATCTTAAAACTGTTGTTTATTATGTGACAGGGGTAAAGATAAGCAAAAAAATGGGCGTCAGCCTTCAACTTGAGTTTGAAACTGTGGTTTGAATTTCACAACTAAACTCATTTCTACACTGAATTAAAAAAGTGATTAATGTCAGTAATGTGTCTGCAGATGCAGATTCATTCGTGTTGATGTAGGTAGAGATTTATCAAATATGGACAGGACTCCAGATTGTGAATACACTAAAAAGTAAGGGTCTTACAGTCCTGTCCTGTCCTCGACTCTTCCTGTTCTGCAGGTTTATCTCGTCTGCAGGTGAGCTGAAGCTGTAACTCGTTTCGACATGTTACCAACTCAAAGACACCACCTGTCACACCTGCTGCTCACAGTCCTGCTGCTTGGTAGCTGGACGGCACATGGAGCTCTGAACGGGTCGGAGACAGAAACGGCGGCCTGCCTCCGGCTGGACAGCATCTCGTCCAGCAGGTGCATCGTGGTCAAGGAGGGATCCAACGCTCTGATTGAGTGCAACGTGACCGGAGGCCACAATGACATCAAGTGGTACAACTCTAAAGGGCCTTTGCTCGGTGAGAATGATGCTGTGCTGAAGAGGTTCATGAATTGTTTCATGTATCAGTTTTGACATTAAGTCCAGTTTTACATACACAGAATACAGAAGCAGCAAAACACAGCAACAGCAACACAAGAATGTTCTTTGTTTACTGAATAAAATTTGATATATAAAACTGTTTTTATCTCATCAAGTAGTGTTTGTGTACCACTTTGTGGAAGAAATTAAATTACATCAAGTAAAATTGAAATTAAATGAGAGATAACTGGGTTTCTTTGCCAGTGTAAATGTTTCTGATGCTGCATTACAAACTGCTTGATGAAAGAACTGATTTCAAATCTGCTATCAATGAGAAGGTCTCTTCCCGCTTTCCCCAATTCTCAAGTCGTATCTCTAAAGCTTTTAGTGAAACTGTCTTTGTCTTGTTGTCTTTTGTGTTGTGACTCCAGGTGGGAAGTGGCTGATTCAGGAGAATGGCGTCCTGAACATCACTGCGGTCTCTTTCAAAGACCGTGGACGCTACACCTGTGTCACCCCTGGGTCCAAAAACTACACCGTCACTCTGCGTGTAGCTCACAGTGAGAGCGGCCTGGGCCTGTACTTTGTCATCGTCTGCTTGGTGACCTTCACCATCACCATGATCCTTAATGTGGCGCGGGTCTGCATGGTCAGCAGTCACCTCAAAAAGACAGAAAGAGCTATCAATGAGTTTTTCCGCACCGAAGGCGCAGAGAAGCTGCAGAGGGCTTTCGAGGTTGCCAAGCGGATTCCCATCGTCACGTCGGCCAAGACACAGGAGTTTGCCAAGGTCACACAGTTCAAGACCATGGAGTTTGCCCGTCACATGGAGGAGCTGGCACGGAGCGTTCCCCTGCCACCACTCATCCTGAACTGCCGTACGTTTGGGGAGGAGGGGGCAGAAACAGTCAACCCGGAGCCCCAGCCTGCAGATCAAGCCAAGCCTGGGAAGAGACAAGCTATAGGCCCGCCATCCTCCAACAGAAATGAAGATGAAGAGGAGGGGGTGTGTCAGGCACTGCTGTCGAGTGAAGGACAAGGGAACAATGGAAGCAGCGTTGACACCAAAGCGTCAGTCCACACAGTTTCTGAGGTCACCAATGAGGGTAAGGAGGCTGCCATGTGCCTCCATGTGCTCGCACCAGGCTCACGAACAAGCGTGTCCTACGAAAGCAACATATAGCCCCCTTCAGTCTGAATCCATTTTCCAAAGCGTAGAGTTAAAAGAGATAAAAATCATTTGCCAAATTGTGGGGTTCACTTAGATTTTGGATATTTTTGTTCTGCTTATGGAATCCTGGCTCTAAATCTTGTCCTAAGCTGTTTAAAGCGAAACACCGCCTTATTTCAAGGTGTTGAAATGCTGATTGGTAGAATACCCAAGGTCAAATAAAGGAAAACATATATATATTCTATCTTGCTGTGAACAAGTTGGATTCTGTTTCTGGTTTCCAACTTGATATGAGAACATCGTCATTGGACATTGTGACTACATCTGTCTGTGGTCATCGAAATGCTACATTCTTATACCTGCTGAGTCATGTTCTTCGTGAAATGTCCATGCAGTGATTACATTTTACTACTAGAACAAAACCAGACAGATCAAACTGGTTTCTTTTAAAAGAAACCATGAAAAATTGCACTTTTTTAAAAGGAGACACTGCAGGTGAATAGGGTAACGTTTTTGACTGATAGATATCACCATGGAACTTCCTGAGTGGGTTATTTACAATTACTAATTTGTATTACAGGTTTTCTGAAACTTTATGTTTCAATATGTAAATAAGACATTGTCTCATTATCGCACTGCATACATTTCCAGAACAGAAATGTGAACATTTGATAAAGGCAGGTTCAAAATTCTTGTTTCATTTTGTCGACATATTAAACTGAGGGAAATCTGGTTATCTCTTTTTATCCCTGCATGAATTGAAAGAATACTGTTAAATAGCTTTTGGGGTGTTTTCTTGGCACTAGTCTGAAAGTAGACATGTTATGGAAGCAAAATCTCAGAAATCAGTGTCTCAATCATTGTTTTTGTGCTTCTTTCAGCAATATAGAATTGGACAGGAAACCTGGCGGCAGACAGAGGATAACTCACCATCATTTCTCAGCCAAATTTTTGTATCTGTGACTTTGCAGTTATTTGATGTTTGTCTCTGTGACGCCGCCCACTTAGCAATGTTTGTTTGACCTGAGCCAAACTGCATCCAATCAGCTCAGAAATATTTTCCCTCTCGTCTTAAATAATTTTTTGGTGTTCATCTTCATGTGGTGGTTTACTTTCTCTGCACACATCTTGTCTGTCAGTCAGGTTCCACAGAACAAGATGTTGTAACAAAACCCCTCTTGTTTCATTGTGTCGTTTGTTTTCTTGTCACTGCTTCCTGTCAATCAACCAGATGCTCACAGGAACAAGTGGAAGACTTGAAATAATGTCTCAAAAACATGTCACTTGACAGACTTGATTGCCATCTACATGCCTCTTTATTTGGGTCTTTGTCAGTCAGAATAGCAGTTGATTACAGGTTAGTTTAGTCAGAGTGACTGTTTCAATAATAGAAGCAAACTTAAAAAAAGACAAAACTCAAAGCAATACAAAATGTTTGAGAAAATAGTTGGATATTAAACACAAAGCTTCCAGCGACTTCCTCCTTTCAGAGGAACTGAAATATGAATGTGATTATTTTTACACTGGCTTCAAACATATCTGCTGTGAAGGAAAATGCTTGAAATTGTGCTCATAAATTTGCAGGTCACCATCATATTTTGGTGTGTGAATGCTTGAAAGATTCAGGGGCTTTATTTGTTTTGTTATGAAGGTGATAAAATGTTTCTCCTCTGTATTTATCGTGACATGCATGAGTCATATTTGTAAAGACTGGTTTAATAATTACATTAACGATGTATGGAAGGTGAATACTGAGTCACTTGAACAGGTTTGTGTGTTTTTACATAGAGGTTTATATATAGGTGTAAATCTAAATACGCATCCCGACAGCAGTCACGCTACGTGGGCTCACCAGGCTTGAGGTTTGCAGGCCAGCTTAAGATTTGTTTGTATATTCAAATATGAAGATGGTTTAAGTGTTTGATGTTTTAAGTTTGTTTCAAGCTCGTGAAGCAAAAGACAAAAGAAAGTAATTCTCAAAATCACATGAACTTGGTGGTTATGAGGAGTACTTAAAACCTAAAAACTAAAAGAGTCCAAAATTGGTCAAGAAAACTAGACACACGACTTCTTTACAGCATCTTAGAGAAATATGTAAGAAAACTGCATCACGTAAGGTTACTTAACTGTGAATTGGTTGTGAAACTTGATAACTATCGTTTAATACAAGGTCACTGTAATACTTTAAGCTGAATCTTCCCATTGTATAACTGCTGTTGCTGTGTGAAATGGTATCATATTAAAAGGTGTTTAAAAATTGGTTATTCTCAGGAATTGAAGTAAATTGTTTTTTTGTTTTGTTTTTTTTTGACCACAGTTTAAAAAAACATCCTGTAATAGACAATAAATCCAAAAATCTTGCAAATGTCTGTTTCCTGGTTATTTCTGCTCTCTGGGTAACACTGTTATTAAGCCACTGAGTGGAGCTGTTGCGTCAAACATCACTTCTGTATGTCAACACTCGTGAAAAATGAGCCTTCGCCAGGGGTTTCAGGTGGCGAATGCACAACAGCTGCAGATGAACACTCATCATTGTTAAATGAACAAGGAGAGATGAACTGCTGAGAGCTGAAGTGTCACCACATCTCAGGACCAAGTTTCGCTGTAAATCCCACATTTCAGTGTCTTACTTGTTGAAGTACTGTTTGCTGTTTAAAATACTTTATTTGTACTTCTGTGTCCCTTTTCTTAGTAACTTTAGATAAATGTCACAACGATATGTACTGTATATATATATATTTCCACCTGTTCTTAAGTCAGTAACTCAAGAAAGAATACAATTTTTAAGAAAATTATTTTCTTAGTTAAACAGTTAAAACAAAAAAACAAAAAGGTTGAATTCATTCAGGTTGAACTTTTTGCTTGTTTCAACATTTAATTTATGCTATTGTGCTTTAGTTGGGATAGAACAGTACTTGTCCACCCAGAATGAGTTGAGTCACCAAAACTGAGACGTATTAAAACATTACATTTAAAAAATGAAGCCTCGTTTTACTGTTTTCCTCCTCATCTATAACCATAAACTTTTCTAATCTAAAAAAAAAGAAGTGTCATAAAGTTTTCAAAGTCCATACATTAATTTCCATAACTACTAAACCAATCCCAGCTGATATTGGGCGAGAGGTGACACCCTGGGTACACTCAGGGCAAGCCACCAGCCATTCACTCTCACATTCAAACCCAAAGTCTGTGGGAGGAAGTTACCGGAGAGAACCCATGCAGACATATAGAGAACATGCACTCCTCACAGAAAGTAACCCAACCAACTATGGTGTTCAGAACCTTCTTGCTGTGAGTCAACAGTGGTAACACACACACACACACACACACACACATGTTCTGGCATGTTCTACCTGTGTGAGTAAATGATGCTTCATAGAGCTAATCCCATACAGTGTATGCTGCTGCTTTGTACTAGCAATACTTTCCCAAAGGTTAATCTCCTGGAATACAGCTACCAAAGTGGAACAGCCTGCCTTACCTGATCAGGTTGGAGAGCAGCCCAAATAACAATAACCTTGGGCCTCTGCGTTGAATAACTCAAAGAATCCATCCTTCTTCTCTTTCCCATCCCCTCTGGAGGCAAGCTTATCTAAATAGAATTGATTGGCCCGAGCAATCATTCATCATGCCGAGCCAAAGCAGACATTTAAGGAGAAAGGGAAGGAAGATTTTACAGATAGGATATTTTCTGCAGGCGCTCGGTGTCATCGAGGTAAACTAAACAAATTGATCAGGTTAAAGAGGACAGACACTGCACGTGTGTGAGCGAAAGAAATATATTGAACTATATATATGAGAGATTGATTATCTTAAAGGACATGCTTATACCATCCTGTGTGCATGTTGAGTATGTTTACGTGCAAGACAGAGCATTTCTTGAGTGTGTGTGTGTGTCTGCCATCAAGGTTATTCATCTGTCATTGTGCATCCCAGGATTGGACAATGAAATATAAGTTGTAGTCCCTTCATACTATGTTACATAAATGAATGAAGCCTCTCTGCGCATACAGTAAATTTGAGCATCTTGAATTTAAATAGCTCAAATTGTATTTTATATCTAATCAGCCTGGAGGAGCAAGATGATGAAAAAAAAAAAAGAAGCCAAGGACAGTAGATGATGAATTAGATGACATGATGAGAGAAGTGCTCATCATGTCTGTTCATTAAATGAAAGGACTCGGTGCAGATGCTGCAACCACAATTAGCTCTGCAGTTACGACTTTGTGTGTATGTGCACTTTTTTTTTTTCATTGGCACGATTCCATACATTGTTTTGTTCTCTTAGCCTTATGCTGGACTGTACACTGAAGGACAAACAAACACTCCAAAGTTTTTTTTACCCCTTTTTTCTCTGCAAAGAGACGACAGCTTTACTTTTGTACAGTGAAGATTTGTCCTGGCTCACAATCGGTGTTGTTCCTTGAAGGACACTGATTGGTTTGAACCATTGTGGTATCGACGTGATCTTGTCTTGCAAGGTTACAATCATGGTATGCAGATGATTAACCTTAATGACTGAGTTAAATTTAAGTTTAATTTGCACAGCCTTACTAGCATGGCTATACACTCTTGTTTTCCATAGTCTATTCTATCTCTTCTATTTTCTCTCCTTTTCCCCAAAGCAGTTTTGAAAAGTTTGAAAAGTAGAAATATAAATCAAGTTTACAGTCTTATTTGTTGTTTGGGTTTACATTTTCAACCGTACTTTGTAGTAGCAGCAAATGTAGGTTTCCAACGTATGTCCTTATTTCCAAATAACCTCCAATAAAAACTTGCACCCAGGAACAGTCCAGGCTAGGTCAGTGCCCCTATGCCTTTGTGCTAACAAAGGGATGGGGGCACTGTGGCCGACCTGATTCTCCATACGGTCTTACTGCTACAAACAGCCCCACTGTCAGGAACTAATGGGAAATAATGGCTGCAGAAGCATCACAGCAGCAGGCTGGGCTCGCTAGGGACTGGGGTGAAAGTATTGGGGTCACATCTTCTGACAGCTCCTTGCATGCTTGGACAGATACATACCGCACAGAGAGAAAACATCTGCAGGCAAAGTGGGAAAGTAGCGAGTGATGACGTTTTCCAAATGAGGTCGTACGGAAAGGTTGTTAGGCTGAAGACTGATTGTGCGTCCATGAAGCTTGTGGGTAGGTCTAAGTGGTTGTTTCTCTTCCTTCATTGATGTGAAATGTCATGTGCTAATGGGTCTCTAATTTCCTAATAATTTTGTGGACAGAACCACATAATTTGGTACTGGACAGGAAAACGTCTTGACATAAAAGCTTTGTTTTTCACTCATTACTCATTTACTATTGGAAAGTTTCTATTCCCTAAATGCTGAAATGTGTGCTTGCCTGTCTACACATTTGTAATTAATCTATTATAAGGATGGGGTGGGCGTGACTCAGGCGGTAGAACAGGTCATTCCACAGGCCTGTGTATTCCTTACTGCTGGTCCTGTTGTGGGGGGTCGTATCAGGAAGGGCATCCAGTGTAAAAAGACTATGTCGACTCAAATATGCAGATAATCAGATCAGATGCCGGGTAGGGCAGTTTGATAGTGAGATGGAAACAGATAATCACTGTGGAAGTGATATATCATCAATGCACTGTATAGTTGCATTCATGCAATGAGCTGTTCTGACAATGTTACTATAAAACATTTGTACAATATGCTTTTATTTTGGGAACATAATCCCTTTACTTTCATAAAGAATTGGTTGTGGAAGTAAAAAAAATAAATCAGTAAATCAGTTTTGAACATTTCAGATACTCACAGTGTGACTCTAAAAGAAGGAATGAGAATAAGACTTTGTTTTGTGAAAGTCAGGAGTCCAGCTTATGGGAGTCTTACCAAGACTTTAAGTGCATGCATTTAAAGCTATGGGTTGTGTAGAACAAAGGTCCCTTCATTTCTCTTCAGGACTAAGTCTTCGCACACGGGGCGGCTGCTCTACCAACTGAGCTAAATGCCGCCCCAGTCCCTTCATTTCTATTGTCATTCTTCAGACCAATGAAAGCAAACGTAATGATTTCTGCGATCTTGTCCTCAGCTCCAGCGGCCAGCAGGGGCAACTCCACTGGCTGCAAAAAGACATGCATTTGAATGTAATGGAAAAATGACCCAAATTCTCAGTTGATTTATTACCTTATTAAACAGTTTCCTAATGAGTTTGTGGTCTCAAACACTAGTTTCACTAGCCTAGTCATCTTCCATACAGCATTATGTTGCATTTAGTCAGTTATAGTCCCTTTAATCGATCTCCGCTCTTGCTGCTCAAAAAATATTGCCACGGCCAAGGTGTCCTTGAGCAAGTGTGACACATACAAAACCATGTAGTAGTTATACCAGAAACTACAATTATATTTTTCTTTCTCCACAAATATATATTTGTCCACAGAGGGAAAAAATAATAATAATACTAACCTACTAACCCACCAGTGCCTCACTTTTTCTCAAACCACAAGAGAGATGCCTAATATTACTCTAATAAAAGTAACATTTCACAACTTTCAACCACTTCCTTTTTTTCATATTGCAAATCAGTTCTGCATCACGCCTTGCGAATCATGTTCCCAACTCATTAAATACTGCTGTTTGGTCAGTGGCCAAAATATGATGATGAATTTTCTCCTGTCTCACAGAAAATGAAAAACTTAAAAACCGTAAACTTTCTTTAAAGAGGCGACAGTCATAATATGCTCAAATAGTAAGGGTTGTTGGAAAATGTGAACAATGTCTTTGTGTTGTTGTTCAATTATTAATGAAATGATTTTAATTGGACATTTTGACTTTTGTTTGGCGACAAAAGAAACATGCCCACAAAATGGATTTCTTTTTAAGTGCTTTTTATTTTACTTTTTAATTTCCGTTATATTGAGCAGATGCACTTTTAGCAGACACTTTGCAAAACACTTTTCTCAGAGCAATTTTGGGGTTCTGCTTGCCTCTGCCTTTTAATAAATCAAAACTGGGACACTGGAACTTCCACTTTCCTATTTTGTCTTACTTTTATTTTCTTTTAAACTCATTTTAATTTGATTTGTGTGTGTGTGTGTGTTTGCTTTTACATTATGTTTTGTTTTTCAAATTTTTAACTTTGTATTTTAATTTAGCATAATTCCTTTGGCTCAGACACTGATGATAATGTGTGCTGTATGCAGACAGTCCTCCTCCCCCCAAAAAACAGATTTGCTCAGTCACTGAAGGCTTACAAAAGCCCTTTCCTCTAATATTCAATTTACACTTTCATATTCCCATATCATTCCCCCCTCGCTCTCCTGCTGAGCAATTAGACATGCACTGCATAAAGCAGCAACACAGATAAAAACCCAAACTCATCATCATTTACAAAGTTCATTCCCCTCATTTGCTGTGGCTTTTCATGTTGCACATATTGTGTCCTGATGCCCTCAAAGACAAACTTCCCACCGCAGTAGATCAGCTAACTAGATTCTGCCCTTGTTGTCATTTCTCTGGCAGTAACGGCTCTGCGGGCTTCACTTGGCAGGACAGTTAAATTAGATGACTCGGTCTCATCGGCACTGCACGGCTCGACTTTGTGCCTGTTGGGTTAAAGATTGTTTCACGGCACGGACTCAGACAGATTTACTGAGTGGCAGACACACTATAAATATGCAATAATGAAACTCATGAAATATTTATTGACCAGCTCCTTCCTCCATCTTTTCCCAGACAGGTAGGATGTGCTGCTCTCGTGAAATAAGACTGGAAGTTACTGGATGACATTACTGTAATGACTTCAAGTTACTATTCAAGCCACTATTCAAATGGCGGATTTTAGCTCTGGTTATATTTACATAAATCAGTTTAAGACAAGCTGTCACAGTCCCAGGGCCACGGAGCATTATTTCAGGGCTTGCCAATATCCAACATGGGCTTCATACGAGCTGCATGGCAATAACATTCTCTCATATGTAGGTCATGGAAACTGGTAAGTCAATTTTACAGTCCCTGCTCAATCTTCAATTACATGACACACTGCGAACAAGCTAAGTATGAAGTGTGAATGTGTGTTTTGGCATCACAGATGTCGCTGTAGGCATTTAGACTGTTTTAAAGTCAGACTGCGATTTTTATAGTTTTGTCTCCATATTGCAGCATGTTTGGATTTAAAATTAGGCTATAATCATGTTATGGAAGTGATGTTATCCAGCTTTAATTTGAGGTCTTCCACATTGGATTGAGCCCTTTTTATACACAGTCCCTCAGTTGTAGTGCAATGCAGCAGGACAGTGATCCTAATCATACAGACAATACCAACAATGAGTCACTGGAATATTCTTGGCTGTCTGAATGGGATTCACATGACCCACAAAAGCCTTACCTGTTAACCTTTATGAATGGGTACTCACTTTGTTTATAGACAGACAACTTCACCACTAGGTCCCACTAAATCCTACACAGTAGACCTTTAAATGGCTTTGGGTTCCTGGAAAGGCAAAGTCATAGCCCAACAATTCATAAAGACAATATATGTTTATCTATATTCACCCATCAAACTTCCTCAAACCGCTTTGTAAAATGTTCAGCAGCATTGCACGTATACAGTAATACCT
This sequence comes from Larimichthys crocea, assembly GCF_000972845.2. Lineage (NCBI taxonomy): Eukaryota > Metazoa > Chordata > Actinopteri > Sciaenidae > Larimichthys > Larimichthys crocea. The sequence continues at coordinate 21,445,795 of NC_040032.1, forward strand.
GTATGGCTGATTTGTACTTAATGGCCTAAGTTATGCAAAATGGAAAAATAGCTCCAGCTCATCCTCTGTGAAATATAGAAGTCGAACTTTAAATTCCATTAAAGTTTACTCTAATGGAAAAAACCTTAAAACTTTGAGTGGAAAAAAAAAGAGCTGGCTGCCCTTTTCATCATGACAGAACTATTTGGGTGGACTCATGCAAGGAAGATGGCTGCAGATGAGAATATGTATGAAGCTTGGCTTTTAAGATTAAAAGATAGCGTCCTTGTCTTACTCAGAAAGCTGAAAGAAAGCTGTCTTTTCCTCATCGCACACACGGGAAATCGCACCATTTTAATGCTTCATTTCTCTGCCGTCTACAGCCTTGGGTTCATTTCTCTGATGTTCTCATTAAGATCCCCCTGAGTGGCTGCTCTTGTATGACATTGTCAATTTATGTAACGTCTTATTTCATGTCAAACTGTACTGAAAACCTGGGAGGATTCTCTGTTAGTGACAATTAGTTTACGTGGCAAAAGGCCGAACCAAATCACAGAAAGAAACCAAAACCATTCGCTTGTGTAGAGAACCATCTGTCCGTTTTTCTTGCAGATTGGATGTTGAATTTCTACCCGTTAGGACATTATTTTTACTCAAGGTTTTCAACTGCCTCAGAGCTCTAGTGACTCCCTGAATGAGAAAAGTCACACCCTCAAAACTCAAATGGATCTTGGCGAAGATGCGTCTCATCTGCCGTAACGGCTTTGTTTTATTGTTTTGAGTCCTGCAGCTGAATGGCGCCGCAGTCAAATGCTGTCAGTGTGTGTTTGCTCATTTGGCAGCACTTTTAACACATTGAGAATTTCAGAAAGCTTTTATACAAGCAGAAATGCCACATGGGAGCAACAGCTTGTGCAAACAAAATCTTAAGCAAAACCACCCACCCGTAAACGGCAGACAGCCTCTAACTCATTTACACACACTTATTTCTGAACACAGACACACTTCCTTTGCCCTCCACCACCTACAGTGCATCACAAGAATAACACTTTTCTTCATAAAAACACTACTCCAGGAACTGTCTGATGTCGTCACACCACAGGTTTAGATGTCATTAACAAACTACTGAGCTTCTGAGATAGTAAAACCAATTAGGAACCTGAATATGCTCATCTAAAAGAGTGGCAAGAGAAGAGGACTCATGCTGTGGCAACTGGTGCCAAGAAGAGCTTGGAAACATCCATCCATATTTTTGAAGGGTTTTCAAAGACGTCTCCCCTGTGCAAAGCAATTTTGATATTTCATCCTAATTTTTGGTAGATTTTATTATGGAGCAGACATCCTCTTCAAGGAGCTTTCAAGAACTTTCAGAGAAAAAGACTTTTTTTATCACTGGAAAACAACCTTAGTACAAAATAGTCCTTTTCAGTTGGCTGGAACAGATCATTTTAGGGCACTTACAAAGCTTATGTAAACCATTTTCATCCAAACACCTCTTGTTCTCTAAATAAATACTTTTTCATGGACCAAGAAACCACAACTGTTTGTTGGTCTGACTTCGCTTGAACAAACTAGTACGGAATTTGACTGCACTCAAATTATTACTATGGGTTCATGCAAAATCAGAACATCATCTGTATACTCTCAAAGGAATTAATGTCCACCTGTCATTGATAACGTGCATTTCTCGTGCTGTTAAAAAAAATTTACAATGTCAAGGGGTTACGGTGTAGCTTCAAAACTTTCCCCTTAGAGTGTGTTTACCTCAAAAGCAAGTCAGAGATACAATTCTCTCTATTTGTTTTCCTTTGTTTGTCTGTGGTGACAGCAGTTTTAGCAGGGCAAACATCCCTTACTCCAGAAAAGTTTTCCACCTCCACCTGGGTAATCCAATGCAATATGTAATCCTGAAGCAAGGACATGCCAGTAAGCTACTTCGTAATGTCTGAGCTCCTCAACCAATCGCTAAGGCTTTCCAGGTACCCTACAGAGGACATTCATTTCCGTCACATTCACCCACAATCTTATTCTTTTGTTCACTAAAGGTTTGGACGCCGTCAAAAGCTTTTACTTCGCAATCGATCCATCATTTTCCAGCAGAGAAACATGGCCTAGAGTTACAATGACTACAGAGAAACCACACGGAGACATGGTCACAGTTGCATTTTCTCCTACAAGTTTTTGGTGCTAGTGGAAATTGTTGATAGGAAGACATCATTACTTTTGAGGAAGATGTCAAATCCATCTCAGATACTAACATTTTGCTTACTATTTGATATTATTTAGTGATGAGACAAAATGAGGTGGAAGTTACCTGGATGCAACTCTAACAGCACAACTTGCCCTGCAATACTTCTCATATGGAGGTCATACCCAGATCATTCTCAGCTGTGTTTTTTACATTTAAATTACATTGCTCAGTGACAGCTCTATCTTAACTTGAAGGTCCTGTCTCTCGGTTGCCTTGTCAAATCAACTGCTGTGTGGTTTAAGTGCAGATTAAGGTGGTATTAGCTTCTCTGTGGTGTCCTGGATTGCTGTAAACTAAATAGAGAAACTAATTTAAACTACTGAACCATTCATTTTAGCCTATACCATTACAAATTACACATTTACTACAAGATCTGAAATGCAAACCCTCTAAAAGATATAAACTATGCTGATGTAGGCATCATCGCCTTTCTGTTTACCTACAGTACGGAAGATCCTGCTGTCTTTGCACCTTGTGTCAGCATGCACAGTCAAACTTATTTAGTACAAGCATCTACAAGACCATTCCTGTGTGTTTATTGCATTCTGTTCTCAAAGTGATCCTGATATGGCAAACATCCTCCTTTCCCTCTCTGACCGACTCACATACTGATGTGCTTCATATTGATTTCTCGACCGGCTGGGTTTCCTTCTCCTCCCAGTCCGTGGGCATCCTGAGGAGCCAGTTAATGGTGCGTTACTAAATCCAGCCCAGTCATCCTTTACATGCTGCTCTCACAAGGACCCCTTCACCCTGAATATCCATTACTGCCGGACTGTATAGTAACGGTGGGGCCTGCTCATAACATATTTATGAATTTGGCCTGAGGGGGGCCCGCACTCTGAATGCTGATGTGATGTTCAGACGTCACCTTTTTTATCCCTATGCCTCCTCTGCTTTTTTAGCAACATCGGTGCTGGATTAAAGTGTCAGTTCAATCATCCCAAAACTGAATTTCCATGAAATCTTGTACAGATGCTTGTTAGCAAGTTGCAAGCTAAACAAGTCAGTGTATCCCTAAAAAACTGACCTCAGGAGCGGAGCATAAAACTAAACATGACAGAATTCCTAACAGGTAGAGAAACATCCCAACGGCAAGACTCTCTGTTTGTTTGAACCCAATTAAAGAGGGATAACTTTTTGGTAAAATGGATCTGGGAGGAGTTGAGCTGTAGGCTATTGTGCTTTTTGTTGAATTCTTCAGTGCGGCTGTAGAAAACGGTACATCTGACCTTTTACAAACTATTACTGTAATTCTCCCTGTAATGGGTGGCAGCTTTTGTTTTTGATTTTTCCACCTTGTTGAAGGATCCTGTGTGAACAGTGTGAATGGCTGAACATTGTGTAACGCCACCAAACTGACATTAACCCTGAAATGCATCCCTCAGATCTTTTCGCCACATGATATATTAGGTGTAATTTATTTATTTTGAAGAACCGAGCCCCTCAAATTTAATTCAGATGTCAAAAAGGATTGTTAGTTTTATGTGTTTCTTATTATTATGCTACAGTATAGTTACTATACATGTTTCCATCGAAATTTCACCACATTTCAAGTAAAAGCAAAAGAAAATGCACGCTTTCTTCCATCTTGACTGGGTTCATCAAGATAAAGCATAAGTGGTACCTGTCTTAAGGACAGAGGGTGTCACTTCCTGTACAGATTGTAAAGCCCTCTGAGGCAAATGTACTTTGTGACTTTGGGCTATACAAATAAAATCTGATTTGATTTGATTTGAATTGTACAGCTGAAAAACCAGAAGATGAGAGTGCAACAAGATCATGTCATTCGCTGACAAGGACCACACCGTCAACAAGTTCTGCTTAAATCATATATTAACAAAATGAAAAATTGTGAGTGTAAACTTAAACTTGTACTTTTTCAGTCTGTTGCTGTGTTTTGAGGAATATTCTCACAAGTTTACAAGCCATTTGATAATTAGTGTATGCCCTAATCTGAATTATAAATGCCAGATTACTAAAGAAAGGTAAGAATGTTAGACAAAGCACCCATTGATTTAAGGGTTAATCAATTAACTGTTAATTCCTTCCCTTCTATCTCCCCTCTTTAGATATCTTGTAGTTCTTTACTAAAAAATGAGAAATGCTGCCTTTTAAAACAGCCCAGCAGGATGCAGATGAGTACAGCTTGGAGGCTGATAACAAAGCGGATGTTACATTTCTGCTTTTGCTACTGTATACAGAGAGATTGGATAGCAGGATAACGCTCATCATGGTTAAGGACCTTTTTAAATAGAATGCTATTTTCATTTGCAATTCATTTAAGAACTGAAGGACAGTATACACGTAAAAAGTGAGGTTTCATTTAGCTGGAATTTACTGAATTTACTAGTTCCATTGTGGAGACTAGAGCTCAGCAGTACAAGAGGAGTCACTGATGCCAACCCAATTCTGGAGGTTTCATCCTGGCAGGGAGTATTTTTTCACTAGACCCACTGAGATTCACTATGTGTCCAAAGAAGTCCGTACTATGTGTGGAGATCTAACTTGGGCAAAACAGGACATTATGGTTACCTAAACTAGCCTGTCGTGGTTCACTTCAGGCCACATACAACTTCTTCTACAGAGAGAGTCATTCAGTCTATCTGAATCAAAATAAAGCTAATCTCAAACTTGGATTTGCCAAGGACATGTATCACCTACCTCTTCATAAAGGTTCATTCATTCTCTGCTATGTTGGAATTAAATGGCTCTTCAAGCATTCACTTTACTGTGTTGTGTAGATGTCAGCACTAGTATGGGAGTATTGAAGTTCTGTGACCTCCATTGATTTTTCTTAGTTGCAAGATATGTAAACTGAAGCTTTTTTATAAATCGTGGAAAAAAAGTCCCCAACAAAGCTTTTCTTTCAAAAAGCTGTCACTATTGCATTGATTAAAGGACTGCAGGTCTTTCGTGTTTGGTTCCTTAATCAAAGGGTTTGAATTCTCCTTTGATCAAAGCATGAGGCTTTTTTTTGTTTTTTTTTAGATAACATGCCAAATGTATTAATTGAAACAGCAATCGAACAGAGCCACACTCTGAGCAAGGATACCATCTTTTGATGTTATAAATTGCTTCTTTCACGGTTAAGGACGTAGCGCCATCGGGTGAACCCATGGATGCTTTTCTTTTGTAACAGTCACTAGCCAGGACCACATTACAACAATATTTCATTTAAAGGTTTAATGGAAATGTGGAAGAGGGATGTCGTCTGTTAACACTCTGGAGTCTCAGAGACGGGGCTCCGTCTTAAGTGTGTTTCCACCCGTGTGTTGCTTACAGGCCACCAGACAATACCTAAAATGAGATGTGGGAGAGGTAATCCAGTGGACTGAATAGGAAGGGAGGAGGAAAATAAGGATGAAGGGATGTGGGTTGGGATGAGGGAGGAAAACTAAGAAAACTGAGACGGTATGCCAGGTATAAGCAGTTTGACAGATGATTTTATAAAGATTCTCTCTTCTGTCTACCACTGTGCATGAGTTGTGTCATAAATCAGAGTCTAACCTACAATATGGATAAGAATAAGAAAGTTATGAATGCAGAGATAGTCTTATAATACTCCTATAGTCTAATATATCTCTGATTATGCAGTCTGTGTTACTGAAAACTGTGTTAGTGCTCCCCAAGACTGAGACATCCCTGTAAGAAAATATTTTAAAGGTGGTATGACTATGTATATATTTTTTTATGATAGATGTTTTCAGAGTGGAGCAGGCAATGTGACTTCACTGAGCTGCTACAGTTACATTATTCAAGTTTTTGTCGCGTCAAACACACTATGGTGTGTTTTTAAAAAGTAAGCATGAATAAAATGCTGGTGGTGTGGGGGTAAGGGGGGACTCCACCACTCTTTGAGACCTAAAGGCCTGAAAAGTGGCTGAAAAAGTGAAAGTTTGTTCTTTCGTGGAGGATGGCAGCTGTTGTCAGCTGTTATCACCATGGATTCCAATGTGGACACGGATGGTTGCTCTCATATCTCATGACCATTGAATATAAAATCCAATATTTTATTAAGAAAACCCTGATGTGTCACTGTTCATTGTACTGGGGCATGAGAGTTTGATAAATGTGAGTTCTCAGCCAGTTTGTGCTTGAAGAAAGGCAAAGCTGTTTGTCTAGACTGGTAAAAAAGAGTAAAAATTGAGGCAGAATTTGCGTATAAGTGTGTGTTCTGGCCCCTCTGACCTTTAGGTGGTGTCATTTTATCTCCCAGAGTTAAACTATCAAAGGAAGACAGAGGCAAAGTTGAGATAACTATCAGCAAAAACTGAAATGACAGCTGGATGTTTTCAAGCACTTCAGCACCGAGCAGCACCTGCAGGAAGACATATGGTCTGCTAGCTTTTGTTTACTTCGGCGCCATATGTGCCGAGAAGTGCACACGACTCTAAATATTAATATTTTCTCAATGCACAAAGACACAAATAAATGCATCCAGTACTAAACACAATCACATGCATCAGCTCACACGATTTTCTGACATTTAAAAAAGCAAAAAGGAGGACAGTTATGTTTTCATCACCAACACCCAAATCAACAGGAGAGGAAAACAAAGCCAGATGAACACTTGGTGCTAAGAGCGGTGATGGATGACAGAGTGGAGCACGAGATAAAGGCACAGAGGCTCCGGAGACCAAGATTTTTTCTCTCCAGATGCCGCATGACAGACAACCCCTGCCTTTTACAGAGACACCTTTTCGTCATTAATTAAACATTAACCACCTCAGCTGCTGAACTACAGGAAGTCTTGGAAGTTTCTTATGACAGATGTCAGTGTTTGCGATGTGCCACAGTGCCATAATGTCACTCAAGGACGGAAGTGAACTAGGTGCGACTTTAAAAGCAGGCGCAGTTCAACTTGACTTCTGTGAATGTTTTCAGATGAAACTTGGGATACAGAGGCACAGCGCAGAGCACCAGACCGATCCATTCCCTCCCTACAGAGCTTAGGAAGCAGGGAAACTTGTGCGATATTTATAGGGTCAACAGATTTGTCAAAAAATAAGTGAGGGAAAAATCTGCAGCCTTGTCATTTTGGTCTTCGGAGTCTCTTTGCCTCTATCTCCTGCTCCATTCCCTGCCATCCATCACCGCTCTCTGCACCATGTGTTCATCTTTGTTTTCCTCTCCTGTTGATTTGTGTGTTGGTGAATTAAACGTAACTGTCCTCCTTTTCACTCTTTTTTCAAATGTCATAATACGTGTGAGCTGTTGCATGTGATTGTGTTTTGGAGTGGATGTATGTATTTGTGTTTCTGCGCCAATTTGTCATCCAGCAACCATAAGATTTATGTGTGTTTATGATGTTTATCCCTTTTCAAAATGACAAATCCATTTTTTATTAGACTAAAGGAAAAAAAAGACCTTTATATTTGTAAATATAAAGGTCTGAATTTAAGGTAATAAAACACAACGGTTTTATTCTGTTATATTCGCTATGATTAGTAGATTAGAAAGATGCTATAAATACAAGTCCATTTACCATTTCTGCCATATTCTGCCAACATATGTTACACACTGGCCCTTTATATGTTAATTCCTGTTTTGTTTAGTCTCTGAGAAGCTTGGATGAAAAACAGAATAGAAAAAATGAGCAGAATAGGAGAGAGATATGCCCAGAGCTGCACTGGGTCTGTAAAAGGATTGACTACATCCTGTTTTGCTAAAGCCTTGAAACCTTGTATAATTGCTGGGGAATGTTAATGATTCCCTTACCATACAAAACCCACAAACAACACCGCAATTTAGTTTGAGCAAAGGTAGATTTTGATAATGTCCAACAGCTAAAAGGAACGCAATTCTCCAACCAACAACAGTACATTAAACAAATGTGAATTTTAATTATTTCCTTAAGAGGGGGAACATGCACAACATTTCTCGTTATATTTGTATTATAGCCACTTTGTTTTTATCCTACAGTATAACATACTGTACAAGGTCTCTGTGATTTGGTCATTTGTCGTACCTACACACATTATGTTTGTTTCTTCTTGTGTATTGGGCTGCTGAATGACTTCTGGATTTTTTCCAGAAGTAGACTAGAAGTAGTAGTACTTTCAATATCATCGTCTTTACTTATTGGATGGTAGATATGTTTGAAGAAACAGAGATACTCTTTGGCAGATTCCTTTGTGAATTTCTCTTAATGAGTCGAGAGATTCAGCCTCGATGGAGCAGACACGACGGGTAAAAATAACTGGATATGACTTCTGGCGATTAAAGGCACTTATTCTTGGAAGTGATCTTCATTTGAGGAGCCAGGTGGATTTGACCTGAACCTGATGGGCTTGTTAAGTGTATCACAGACTTTGAAGGCTGGTTATTGATTAACACAGCAGGTGGTGAAAGCAGAGATAACTACTATGCAACACTGACTGCAATGATACTTTGAGCTATAGGTAGAGCTACAACTATTGAATATTTTCAATTATTATTTTATCAATGAAATAAGTAGGAAAAACTGCCCATTCACTAAATATTTGTTATATGTCACAGTATCCTGACAGTACAACCCCGATTCCAAAAAAGTTGGGTTGCCGTGTAAAATGTAAACCTCCATGATTTCCAAAAACGGATTTGTCAGACCGCAGCACACGTTTCCACTTAACGTCCTTCTCAGATGAGCTCGGACCTGATAAGAGAATCCTCCAGCAGCTGTGCTGGTGAGGTGGTGACATGGCACTAACAGCTTAAAGATACACAGGTTTTGTGTTTATATGTGTGGTATTTATTCAGTTTGAAAAAAAAAAATCCCCTTTCTCTCTAGAAAGCTGAGACAGTGATGCTCATGGACATTGGTGCAAGTAGGTCCAGGACAGGGATTCCGATCAGTTCAGGTCAGATGCACAGAGAGGGGAAATTCATCCCACAGAGGTCAAGCCTGAAAAGGTGGGTGTTCCTAATAGGAGTGCAGTGTGAAGCGCTGTAACTTATAATAAAACATGTCATATTAAATCATCTCAGCTCCCCGCGACTTGGGAACACTTTGTTTTACTTGACTGCTCGTGATTGATCTCCCCGTGCACACACACAAACTCACACACACACACTTATACTGCACTTACCCTTCGCTCATGAATGCTCACCTAGAGACACCTCCCACCACCGGTAGGAAATGAGTGAGAAAGTGAGCGAACAGCAGTGAAGTGTTCTGTGAAACTTGGATTTATGACAAGAAAACATCAAACTACAGAGTTGTTAGAGTAAAATCGAAATTCCAATTTCTTTTAATGGAACTCTCAACATTCCTCAACATAGTTTTATGTTTATGTTTACCTGTCAAGCTCCTTGCTTTTTAGCTGTATGTCTGTATCTGTATATACGTTGGGGCCAGCAGAGATGGGAATAATGGCGCTATAAATAACGGCGTTTGTAATGGCGTTACTTTTTTCAGTAACGAGTAATCTAATTGATTACTCTTCCCATCATTTTAATGGCATTAGCGTTAGTAGCACGATAACAGCGTTATCATTACTTAGCGCGTTACTATGATTGAAGGCAGCTGTTTTTCATCAGACCAACTAGATCTCTGAGCTGAGCAGCAAAGATTTTTCTTGTTCCTCCTTCCTTGGTGAGGGCGGGGGCACGAGACAATCGCATGAATGATGACGATTGGCTGAGGTTGAGTAAAATTCCATAGTAAGCCAATCAGAGGTGGGGTTGGTCGGGTGTTGCTTACACAAATTGTCAGACACACAAAGACGACACAGGACATTCACGTGAGTCAACGAGAAACAGGAATGGTGCCCGAATAGTCCAAAATTAGCCTTCTTTAAATGGAAGTATAGTATAGTATATATCATAAATAATTGAACACACACATTTTTTTTAAGTTCCATCAAAAAGGGATGGGGGTGGGGTCCTCCAAATTCTTTGACACATTTGAGCATTTAAAAAAATACTTGAAAGTAACGCAATAGTTACTTTCCAAAGTAACTAGTTACTTTTATTATTTGTAACTTGGTAACTACTTTAGTTACTTTCTGGGAGAAGTAACTAGTAACTGTAACTAGTTACTTTTTTTTAGAGTAACTTGCCCAACACTGCTGGCCAGTAAAAGTTAATCTGAAAATGCTAGTTTCATGTTGTAATGCTGACAGGGATGGAAGGAAAGGAATCAGATCTAGAACACATGCACAAACCCACCATTGATCTGTTGGTAATCTCCCTCTCCAGTAATAGGAAGAAGCTTCTATATGGCTGTTGGAGAAATCATGTAGAAAAAGCTGGTTTGGGCTCCTGTGACCTGCCTGCTGCTTTGTAGTTCACCAGCATCCCAAGGTCAACACATCCCAGGGAAACAATATCTAGGAAGGAAATTAGAACCAGAATAAATGTCTAGAAAAATGTAAGTATATCATAGTGGACCGCAATCCACTATTACATTCACATGCTCACAAAATGACACTGCAAACAAGGTAATTTCTTATCCAAATTTTACGATGCTACAAGATCAAATATGTTACTTCTCGTAGCAGTCTGTTTTAATTAAATATCAGTAGGCCTATTCTTGTGGTGCTGTCCTGTCTGCATTTTTGCCATTTCGTTTTTGGGAAGTGTTGCCCTAATCCACTGGTTCCCAACCCTACTAGGGGTCACCAAACATTCATATCCAATGCTATACATTGAATATTATATAAAATATACATAAAATATGCCACTTATTCAGTTTACTCAATGGTAGAAAGGTCCACAAAGAAAACACATTGTAAATCACTGCGCCAATCAATCAGTAAGTAATGCACTGTATCCTGATGGAGGAATAAAACATAATTTTCTTCAGGTTTGCAAAGCTGATTTGTCAAGTATTGTGAAATTTGTTTATCTGTGTTTCCATGCCTTTGTTGGCACATTGCTATGTTTGTCTGTTGTTGAGTAAAAAAGTAAAAATACATGTGCAGCTTTCTCTTGTCATTTCTGTATGTCACCTTACAACCTGCAAAGGCTAATAAACAATGATAATTTAGCTAAAATGTGTCTAGATACTCTGCATCCATGTCGCACTTTAGCGGTCTGAGACTTATTCTGACAGAAGTCTGACTTCTGAGGCATTTTGTTGGGTTGTTGTTCTGATTATTAATGAAAAATCAGTTAAGGAATGGAATAAAATCTGTTTAATGTATTATTTACTATATATAACCAGTGTCAAAAATAAACAAACAAGACAAATCACTTCATCTTGTAGTTTGAAAACTAGTTTAAAGTTCAGCGATTAAACAGATGCTGCATGTTCAAGTGTTTTTTTTCTCCCTTCCTGCAGTGATGCTGATTACACTCTGAGGTGAGCAGCGAGCCTAGCCTCCGATACAACTCATTTAATAGCATGCTCTATGCTTTCATGGTCCCATTTAGATGATTGATTCTGGGTATCTCAACCAGCTCAGCTATGCATTAGTGATGAATGGCGCTGTGATTTAATGTTCTCTTGTCGAGGCACTTGGCAATCAGCTAATTTCGTAAACACCACAACACCTGCATTTCAGCGGCCTTTCCATCAGGGGAAAATAACAATGAATGTCACAATAAATATGATTTCACTGACGAAATAGCATTCTGATGTTTAAAATATTGTCTGTACATGAATAACTACATTTTTTTTTATTGTTGGCATCAATCTGGCCTTGTTGTTGAGATATATTTCTTTATATAGAACACCATCAGTACCACATTTGTTGTGCAACATGACATTTTATGTTAAGTTCCTCTTCATATATTGTGGGTTAAATAGCTGCAGGCTTGTAGGAGAATTCTATAATGTCTTTTGATAAAAGTAAGATAAAAGATTAACAACAAGACCTTATGTTGCATTGAGAGTCACCCTGATTGTGTATTACACGACATAATTCCTTGAGAAGGAAGAAACTAATTCTCTGTCTCCAGCAGATGGATAAAATAACTGGAGTAGTATATCTAGTAGTGCAGACTTATATGTGGGTTTTTTTGGACTAAAATATGCAGATTTGCTGGATTTTACAAATAATATAATCTTTGGCATTGCCGCCAATGTTTAGTAATGTTTTGTTATACTTATATATGCTGTATGGTGTTTAGTAGATGTAGACATGTTATAGTTATACATGGCTGAGGTAGAAAAGTTGGTCCAATGATGAAGGGTCTAGTGTCTTAGGGTGTCTAGGGTCTTACTTAAGTTCTGGCAATGTTGTGGAATCTTGAGGTTTTCCTGCCAGCCAAAAGATTAAATCTAAATGACATCTTGACTCGACTCAAATATGTATCATTACGATGCACATTTTGCTTTAACATCTGCTGTCTCCTATTTTTGACTCAGTGAATCGGGTATTCCTGATTATATTACTCTGGCATTAATGGAATGATTAGCATTACGCTGGTCCGGTAATACCTGAGCTGGTAGAATAATATCAGAAAACAGACTGAGATCGCTGATCCTTGGAAGACAAAGACAGGGAGCAAAGTCATTATCAAAGTTATTAACTAAATTTATTGCTGGTAATTAATGCAACTTTTCAAGCGATCTTTGGCAAGAACACACAAGGGCTCAATCTATTATCCCAGGGCATTTGGAGAATATATCAGCATATTAAGTGGTTGACATTATAATTCATTATCAACACTGATTAGTGCCTGCATCTCACAATACATTTGGAAGTCATAACAGACATCATTAAACTACAATTTGACTAAATTAATAAAGAAACAAGAAAAAAAGTACCAAAGAGGATGCAACATTAACATTGACCTTTCCCAACAATTGACCTCTTATTTCTCTTTAAAGCCTCATTTGTCACATTGGAACTTCAATTGAAGATTTATTGTAACTCTATAGATAAATGTATTACCCTTGTTCTGGATTAAATTTACTTGGTAATGTTTTTTATGACTTGTACAACTCATGTTCCTCTTATTAAACTGTACTTCCACTCTTGATGGGTTAAATTTTTGAGCCAGCAATCTGCTTTTAACTTCACTACATTTGCCATTCATACCTTTGTTACAACGCTGCTATATTGCTGGAATTAAGTGGGAAGAATGGGTGAGGAGCAGATGAAGTTGCTAGCTGCCTGGAAGACACTGATGCAATGATGTTAAGCTTGTGTTTGGCCCGACACTGAACCCACAATGCAGACCAAACAGTAGTTGACTTAGAAGGCTTTTTATTTCCAAGACAAAAAAAACACGAACAGACAAGACAGGAGGAGTCCGGAGGGGAAACTTCGGGGCAGGATGATGAGGACAGGTGAGCAGACCAGGGTTGGCTGAGTGTGACTTGCAGGGCAGGTGAGTGTGACTGGGCTGTAGACAGAAACAGGTGAATAGTCAAAAAGAAGCTGCAACCCAAAAAACATCTACAACAAAGAATCTGCACAGACAGTTTCTTTGGAACCGGTACGGGAATAGTTACCACGTGAGGTACAACGACAAACTGGCGGAGTCTGGAAGGGTGAACCAGAGTTAAATACTACAGGAGCTTGATGAGATGCAGGTGTGGGAGCTGAGCAGGTGAGAATCAATGAGGGAGTGGTTGAAGAAGTAGGTCAGCCACGCTCAGCCTGCACAGACAGGGGAGACCCACAAAAACAGACACAGAACACAAAGGGCAGGGAAACACCGGGAAAACACAGGGCAATAGACAAACCTAGCACATCCTAACAAATGATGATGGAGTAAAACTTACAACATGAGACAACTTCCAATGACAATCCCTGGCCACACTTTTTATAACAAAAACTGTACTTGTGCTGGGTTGCAGAGAACTTCTTAGAGAAGTAACACATTGAGTGATCAATGCTGAAGTAATCTAACTGTAGCAATATAACACTACCGCCAACAATTTGACTAACTTGAATGTTACTGCAAAGTCTTAAGCCATATTTTTACAATCTAAATATCCTGATTCCACTTTTCTTCCCAAAGCAAACTCTTAGCGAGGCTAAGGAGGTCTGTCAAAGGGGACGCAATGGAAGCAAAGTTACAGCAAAACGCATGGTAGTAACATAAAACAGTAAGAGTAAGAGAAGATTATAGTGCTTAGCATCAACTAGACGACTTGGCCCTGACCGAGCAGCTTATTATGATTGCCAATTTCGCAGTGTTCAAGGGGAGAAAAGTCTCTTGCAAACACTGAAAAACAGTGTAAAGACTTATACCAATTCTACCTATTCTACCACTGTACCAGTCCACTCTCTTGGTAGACTGCCACATCTTCGAGATATGCCTACTCCAAGCAACATCCTCTGCATTTGGCATTGAAAAGTGGTCAAAGCAATGCACAGTTTGAATACCATGACAGTATACTGTCTTGATAGTCTGTCTTGGTTAACGAATGCAGAGATTCGAAGCACAGGATTGTCAGTATCCCTTGAGCAAGTCTATCTTGGTGACAGAACGAGCATCTCCACCCATGCAATCTTCTACACACAAAAAAATGAATTGAATTTGGTAACACTGTTTCCTTTCCGGAAATCAGTACAAAACTGTGGTGTCCCATCAGACTTTGGCACTAATAAATACAGAGAGTTCCTAGGACACCAGAGCCATTCTTTTGTACAGGACACAAAATGACACAACAGTAAGCAGTAGAGGTAACTTTTATCACCACTGCACTCTTAAAAAGAGTTTAAAGACACTTCACTTACCAAATCACTATTACCCAGTCATGCAGATCACAGCCTTTAGATGCTCTGTGGTTAAATGAGGCAGGTTGAATTGTAAATCAGAGCCTCGTGGAGCAAAGACCAGAGCATCCGCAGTGATCAAGAACAATAACAAACAGCAGTAAACACATGGCGAGCAAGACAACCACAAAGGAGGTAATAGAGGTAGGAGGGAGTGAGGAGGACACAGTGGAAATGTCATTATGGCAAAGTTTGCTTTAGAGCTGCTCCTAGAAAACAAATGGACCTTCCAAGTCTACACGGCTGAGGGGACTGTTTACACAATTTGCTTATGCGTGGCTAATGTAATAACTCACAGCAAATGTGCAGCCTAAATCAACACTACCATTTCTCACATGTGCAGAATCTGCAGAGATTTAAGCAGTTTCAAGTGACAAATGGTCCCTGCTTTAAATTGTGCAGAATCAATAACTAGAGAGACAAGCTAATTTAGCTGTTTTTTTCATCTATATTATCAACCGACTTTGCCATCTGCATTTCATTAGGCTCTATAAAACCACTCTGATTGCAATATGTAAAAGATGAAAGAAAGTTAAATCAACATGTGGTCATGTGATGTGCAGAATAGAGAGCAGCTGTTCTTACAGAGTCTCTTGTTCATAGAGCCGTGGAAATTGATTGAATTTGCCTTGCAGCGTGTTGCTGAAACAAAGCTGTGAGTTGTCTAGGGACACACTGTGCTTTCTAACGTCAATCAGTGATAAATATGTAGATGTGCTTTAATATGGTGAACTATAGCAATGACTTAACTACTTTTCTTTCTTTCTTTTTTCTTTTTTTTTTTTTTTTACAGTGCATGAAGCATTAAAGAAACTAATGTAATGGATGTGTGAAAGGGAGATGGAAGTCCTCATATGCCTTGCACATACATTATGTATGATTGGTTGAAAGTTTGGCTTGACTGTGGAGCAAAAAGTACAGAGCTAATGACTGGATGGGGTCATGAATGTTTACTGAATTGTCCAGATAGGAGGACCCGAAGCCTGGGCCGAGGCTCAGTCACAAGTTCCTCTGAAAAACTGAAGGAATAGCCTTCACACTGATGTGAGTTGTCCCAACAAGGAGAAACTTCATGAAACCCTCAAAGTGAGTCTGTATCCTCAGGATGTTTCAAGGCTGCGTAAAGGCAATTCTGTGATTTTTTTTTTTTCAAAATACATTGCATATGTTGAAAAATGGTTGCTGTGTAAGAGTAGAAATAGACATATAGATAAATATGAGAAATATTAACAAAGCATCCTCAGTGAAAAGAGAGGACAAGGACAGACAGAGTTACACACACACACACACACACACACACACACACAGCTTGGATGCTCATGTACTTGTGGGATACATAGAGGCTTTACTTAAATAATTAATCTATTTATTTATTTTTGCCAAACACCCCTAAGCAGTTGTTGTTCCAGTTCATCCCAAAGGTGTTGGATTAGGCTGAGGTCACAGCTCTGTACAAACCAGTCAAGTTCCTCTGCACCGACCTGGGAAAAAACATTTCTTTATGGACCTGGCTTTTTGCACAGGGCATTGTCATGTTTAAACAGGAAAGGATCTTAGTATTAGTAATTGGGTAATTATTAATATGGTGATAATGACCCCCACTTTGGTTTCAGACAAAGTAAAGAGTCCCTTAAAATTTAACCTTCAAAATGCTACCTACAATGTATTTAAATAAAAAAAAAATCCCAAGTCCCATTTTTATCACCTGCACTCATGTGGTCAGAGTCACACTCTACTTCAATCACAGCTCACATCTCAGTTTTTATTCTGCTCTTTGCCTCCCCCACCTGAACCGTCTGTCTGTCTCCCTGAAAGCAGCTTCATCACAAGCTCTGGCTTCCTCTAAATCTGTTGTGATGAAGACACTTTATCATCCCACACACACTAACGGATGGGGAGGAAAGAGAGATAGACGGGAACCAATTAGCATCTCTGTGCCAGACTTAAACCCCAGAGAGTCTCGGGTCATCTCAGGGTTTTCATTATGCAGAAGATCTTGTTCTTTTCATGCAACTTGCTTTAGCTCAATTCAAGAAAACTCAACTTCCTCAAAGAAAAATTCCAAAACTGTTATTTCATACTTTTTCAGAAGGAGAAAGACTTCACCTGTCAATCAATGCCAAGTGCCTGTACAGAAAAAGTAGGTTGCTAAACATTTAGTGTAATATTAAAGTTTTTTTTTCTCCACTCAATTTTAACATTACATGATTATAATTAATATGTCATGTCAATCTTAAGTGGGCTGAACCAGTAAAACCGTTACATAATAACCTATAAATAATAAATAACGCCTCCAAACGTTTCCCTTTATTTGAACATAAAGATGTACAGGCACATTCCAAAAAAAGTTCATAATTAATCAGTCAAACTTTATTTAGATAACTGCTTTTAAGTCAGATGCAATTCAAAGCCTTTGACAAGTGATTGACGGATGATAAAAAGGATTTAGAGACTAAAGTTAATTAAATTGAATTAGTTTATGTTTAATAATATACATATCTTCAGCTCCTCTGGCTGTTCCAGTGGCTTGGAGGGTAATGGCTAAAAACAGCATCACCAAATGTTTTTGTTCTGTTTTGTGTGACAACTAAATGAGAAGACCCAGAGGACCTGATGGGCCTTCATGGTTCATAAACCAAAAACATTTGTGTAATTAATGAACCATCCGTTTACAAAACAGATGAGGAACAGCCTGAATCTTAAGAGTAATTTTCACAATATGTTTCAGTTTTATCCCATGCAGTCAGTCTGCTGTCATCACAGTAGATCTAGGTTATCTTCTCAATCAAACGTTTTGGGAGTACCTGAGCAAAAGGCATTCAGGCATTAAATTAATGTTTGACACCACTGAACTAAACATTTTGCACAAAAGAGAACAAATTATGACATTTCATAGCATGAATTATTGTTAAACTTAAACCCATGTTCCGTACATTGGTATGTGTTTGTGTGGTTTATGTTGTCTGAGATGGAACAATCAAGCCTCTCTGTATCAAGGACACATCTTTTATTGGAGATTCAGCTGCCAAACAGCATTTTTTTTTAATGCATGCCCAAACACATATTTGTCTTTTTGACAATGTCTATGGTTACTTGCTTGATTTCAAGGTTCAAATTTCTTACAGTATGACCTGTGAGTTCAATGATTTAGGAAAGCTTACTCTTAAATAATAGATGCTGGTTCTGTCTTTGAAAGCACCGTCGAAAGGAGTTCAGCAGGTTTCAAGCCTTGCTTGATTTTCTTAGAAATGAACTCAAACAAATGACTTCCTGACTGTTAATGCATATAATGCAGGCACGACAAAAATCTTCATTCTGTATGTTTAGAAATGGTGTCCTCTAAATCTAATTCACAATCATTTCCACACATTCTACATTTGATTTAACAATGAGCTAGTCATTTTAGACATTAGTAAAAGGGAAATTGTGATTTTTGTCACACTAAAGGTCCTAATATGTTCAGTCGATCATTTTCACATGATGAATTATTTCCAAAAAACCCATGGAAACATGGAATTATTTAAAGGATTACAGGGTTGTTAATCAAGCAACTGACTGAAAAATAATCCCTAATCTTTATTTCACTGTGTGATCAGAAGAGAGACTGTTGAGAGTTGTTGGCAACCATCCACAACACCAATGCAATTGCATTTAATGTCACTTAAGTAAATATATCAATCAAGATTTTAATATCACTTCATAATAAAAGGTCCTTCTTATTATGCTGCTCTGTACTCAACATGTGTATATATATATTACAGTATGTACAATAGCTTTTCCACAGTTTTCACATACAGCCAAACTAACTTGATACATTTTTAGCGCTAACTGTCAAACATTACGACATACCACAGCTCTCTGGCCACCTGGCACTCAAATAACGCAGGTTTCATTTTTTTTATTCCATTTAGAGAACAAAACACATTAATCAACCATTCTGTGAATGTATCAGTGTGTGCCAACTGGCTAATTTTCAACTGCTGTCTTTTGGCTAAATGTTTTGAAACCAATGAGGTGATCCTTGAAAGCTACAGACAGAAGACAGCGAGGTGCCAAGACAGCAACAAAATATGCATTCCCAAACACAAATTGACCTAATCACTAACCATAGACACTTTCTTTTGGTCTTTGCAACATGGTTGCATGCACCACTCTGGTCAAGTATACATGGAGAAATGTGGCATCTCCAGTGTTTTTGTAGGTTCCTTCATCAGGCCTCTCATCAGTTCTCTTGGGGCTGCTACTTGGACGATATCTTGACTGTTGTCCAACAACAACTAATTCCTCATCATTTCCAGCTTCCGTCAAAGACAATGCTGCTGCCACCCAAGTGCAGCACCATAAAGTTACTGTGACAGGAGGCCAACATAGACAAATATAGAAGTTTTTTCATCATCATTGTATTTATCTATTTATTCACAGCTATAGTGAGTCAAAAATACCATCATGAGGCGTCCACCATACCGTGATTAGAAAATGTAACACTCACATCTACATACCTTGGGTTTTTAGCGACCAACTTTTTAGAGAAAAACATTAGAAAAACAATGTGTTTTATCATTGTTGTCATTCTGACACCAGAACAATCTTAAAAACAAGTACCACGTCGTTGTCATGCTCACACAGAATCTTAATAGTAGTGTCAGATCAGAAAGTATGGCCATGAATAAAAACAGCTTTGAAAGGCACTGGCAAATGATGTGAGTTTATAAAATGCTTATATTGGTCATTCTGGAAGACAATGACAAGGACCATATGTTGTTATGGTAAATTAAATAGCTAACCCACACACTGTTTCATCTTAGTATCATTTATATCAAACAAGCAGATGAGCAGAGGAGATGCAGGTCTTCATCAAAGTTGAGTTTGATTCCAGGCAGTGGAAGACAGAATTGGCTCCGCAGGCAGGAAAAATAAGAGATAACTGTACAGAAAATTGGTAACAAACGTGTTGAACTTGCTGCTGCTTAACTGCACACAAATAACTGACATATTGCATCTGTAATGAGATCCGACATCCATCAGAAAAATAACACCACACCACCTGCAGACACAGTCCCTGAAAGCATTTCATTATCCTCCGATTTTCTTTCGAGCTGTGAAAACACGCGAGTTGAATTAATCAAAAACAGCAACAAAGCTAAAAATGGAACGTCTTACGCACATGGGCATATAGGGAGACAAGATGCAACTTTCACAAGTAAACAGGAATCCAAAGATCAAAATGAAATGTTCTCTGCTGCAGCTGAGCTGAGATGCTTCTCCCTCTTTGCTTTTAGAAATCTGCCCTTCCTCCCAAGTTTTTAGTTTTTTTTTCTCACCTCCTATCTCTCCTTTGTTCCACCCTTCTCTCATCTTCATCGTTTCTGTCTTTTCTCCCACTACCTCCCACTTCTTGCCTTCTTCCTGCTTCTTTTCCTTACCAATTATACTGTATTTGCACACACGGGCCCCATGCAAATGAATCCTTTCCTACTTTTAGACAGTATTTATACAAATTGCATGGTGTGCTGTCCTTTTGTCTTGCATACATTGATTTGTTTTGTTATATATAGTTAAACCGGATTTTAAAAACAAGCCATGTTTATTGTCAAGACCACAGTATCCATTTGCTTCCATTCTATCACATATATTATTGTATATACTTGATATTATACATTTTGTATGAAATGTGCCAAATAATTCAAACTTGATTACTGAAAAGAGACCAAACAGTGAATGTACTGTAAAATAAAAACTATTACCTAAAACAGGCTAAATAATGTAAAGCTGCAGAACTTGGGGTAATTCTCATCCATCAATATGTTTTCCACTTCTCTGGCATCGGATCACAGAGGCAGTAGGTAAAGCAGGTTGTTCCAGATGTCTTATTTTCTTGCTAGAAAAAGCATGGCAACTTCACAGAAGGCAGCAGTGTATTTGGATCTGGTTTATATATGATTTTGTCTTTGAATGTTAGAGTTTCAACTCGCAGTCATGGATGCAGCGATGAACTGTGTTCACAGATGATGGTTTTTGAAAGCGTGTCTTAGCCCATAGTGCCATCTGAGAGCCCAAAGATCACAGCCATTTAATACGGTCTTTCAGGTTTGTCCCTTGTGGGCAGAAATTACTTCTGATTCTCTGAATCTTTTAATATTGCAACCAGTAGAAAGTGAAATCAGATTCTTTGCAATTTTATGTTGAGATTAAATTGTTGTTCTATTGGCCAGCATAGCCTTTCAGATCGGTGAACCTCTCACCCTCTTAACTCATCCTCCCTGTGATGCTCTATTTATACCCAAACATTTTTTTTATGCTGACTTTTAGAACAAAATTGTGCAGAATCAGATATTTTTAAAATGAACATCGTCAGTACGTTCTGACTTTTCCTAAATGTTTGTCTTTGAAAAAAGTTTGTAACAGCCAAACCCCTTTTGGAAAACTGCTTCCTCGCATGATGATGAGGACTTCTAAGAAAGCTTTCCTCACTGGGACTCTCCGTCATGCTGAAGACTTTCTCCCTTGACAACAACTCAATTATTTATATATGTATGCAGACTTGAAGGTGACTGTCGAGGTCACACTGTATTTCCATGGTAGAGATGACTTCCTTCTCATCCCCTTAACCTTATTCCACCGTTAAAAGAGTCGTATAGCCACATTTGGGAGGAGGAGGCGACACATTGAGGATGTTCTATAAGCCGACTCCTTCGCCTGTCGACTCTGTTGATTGTATTTTGCTGCCAGTGAATGTACATCCTCACTTTGCTGAGCATCGGTGAACCCAAGGAACCCTTCCCTCCCACTCTGTAACCGACCCTTTGCTGTTGAGCATGATGCATGGTGGATGAGCTCCAGTGCCCTCTATTTCTCTTTTTTCCACCCTCAATCCTCCTTCTTTCTCTCTCACTCTCTCTGCCCCCACGTCCCCCCTCTCCATCTGTTAGTCAGATGAAAAATTGGAGAAACATTGTTCTCCCATAACCCAAAATAGACCTGGCCTACTAAAATGGCCTCTTCTTCACCTTCCCATCGGAATTGAGCCAAGAATATCTCTTTGAAAAAAAAAAAAAAAAAACGTAAATCTCCTGTTCTCAAGTTTTTAATTATTTAAGGACTTTTACAAACTCGTGTAACATGTTTAAACATTTTGTGGTTACTTTATGGTGTCATCATTATACATACATTTTAAACAAATATGATGTTAAAGCCACCAACATCAATCATAATTTAAAAGTTAGAAGTCCCTGACCCAAGAAGTACCCAAGTAATGAATACATGAACTGTCAAACACAAATTTTCTTATGTAATTACCTGGTTGTTTATACTTTAAACCTAATTTATTTCTTTCATGACTGTATTTCAGATTTCAAGTCAAGTCATAATTTTATTGATTTAGCACAAATCAAAACACGTGGCATCCTCTGCTCCCCTACTTTATATATTGTAACACTTTATATTAAGATGCTTGTAATATCCATTAGTTAATAAGTTAAAACTGCCTGTGTGTTAAGACTACAGTGTTAATAATAGCATCACAAGTTTATTGTTAGTTTATAAGACATCATGCACACTTAAAACTATTTATACATACTTTATGCATTTCTTAACAGTTAACAGTATTAATAAGGTGCATAATTACAGATTTTAAACAATTAAAGATAACTTATGAATCTCTTATCAACGTTAAGCTTAAGCAGTCTAAACAGTTAAACAGTTTTTTTAAGTGTTTATAATATGTTTTAACAATAAATGTATTTATGATGTTATTAACGTACTAATGTCAATGAGCTTCTCATAAAGCCTTTATTACCTATAAATGCTTATTACAAGGGTTAGGGTTATCTTAATGTAATATAAAGTGTTTGTTTTTTTCTTGGTTGTGGTTTGTGTGTCAGACACTTAATGAAGAAACAAAACAAAACCTTCAAAGAGACATTAAATATGGTGAATAAGGGAAAGAAAATATATAATAATCATATGAAAACAAAGTTATAATGAAAAAAACTGTAAGTCTGAAATCTAAAAATTAGCTGCATTTGATTAAATTGTGTATTCTCATTGTATATTCTCATAATTAAATGTCTTTTTTCAACCATATTTATTATTATGTCCTTCACTAGGATAAAAAACAGCAAAAATATGTCTAAGATTAACTTATGGCCTGAATGTCATAATCCTCTAATTAAATCGTGAATGCTGGAGGAAATTAACATGTTTTCTCTTGGAGCTGCACATATTTTGTGGGTGTCTCTTTTAACTTGCTCTGTAATCTTGAGTGCACATAACCCAGCACTGAACCTGAGCAGAAAAATGAAAATAAATAAGTAAAAGCAAACATTTAATTATGTATTATTCAATAGCAAACATCTGATTTCACGTTTTCTGCTTGTCAGACTAGAAAACTGCTCTGAACAATGTATCTCCCTGAAGATTCATTACTTCAGGACTTTTCGTCCACAAAATAGAAATAGAAACTCTTACCCTCTTTATCTCATTCTCCAACTGGAAGATTGCATCACTTTCATTACCCTTGATACTTTTAATCTGTGCAAGTGTAAACACTGGCTTCAAAGCAATCCTCCTTCCAAATTCTATCTTTTCAAACACATCTTTTCAAATATCAAACACTCGCATTGTCAACTTTAGAGACAGATTAAAAATGCTGTTTGCTCCCTCACAGAGCTGTGGCTGTAATCACAAAAAATCTAAATGATCACAGAAACATCAAACTGCAAAGGTGCATTCGAGTTAAACTCATCAGATCATGTCTGTCACATTTCAGCCCAGTATCACTGCACCTCATAATTCATGTCCAGTCCAATGTTTAATGTATTTACAGGAAGGAGCGTGCTCTTTATTTGAATTAGGAATGTGGCAGGCATGGTGTTGGATAGGAATTTAGCACGTCTGATTATCTTGCAGGACCAAAGTTCATAGTCCTGACACAGAACTGAAATTAGTGTTTGCATTTTTAATTAAGTTTATCCTGTCCCTAACCTTAACAACGTAACCCTCCTAATCAGTTTATTTGCAGCAACCACAATCTTTCTATAACCTTAACCACAACTGAGTTGTCAGGCCTTGTTATTGCAGAAATGTTCGCATTGAACACTGCCACTGAACACAACCTGGAGTTTTGTAGATTCATCTAATCTTGTCTGATGACAGGGTAGCATATTTCGATGTCTGTCTGGCTTCACTCAAACTGTGAATTAAAAGGGAAAAAAACAAAACCAAAAGAAAACCAACAGTTAAGTTTAAAATCGGCATTTCTTGAATTTATTCATAGACTTTAAGCTACAATTCTAAAATTAAAGTGAAAATAAAATAAAATCTTAACTTCAACTGTATATGCAAAAATGTATGAGAGAAGTATTGACTGTAAATTCAAACTTAAAGCCTATTGTCAAATTTTTGTTAGAATGTTGTATGTGTATCGTGTGTGTGTAACAGCCTGTTATAAATTTTAGTAGGCAGCAGCAACAACTCAGTTGCAATCAGTAAAAACTGTGTGTGAAAGAAGTTGTTGACTCCAAATCAAATATGAATGCTTATTTTCAAATATTCCATAAAAGCTTCATAATTAAATGAACACTTGACTCGTCAATGTCAGAACAAAGAGGCATGAATGCCCAGTTAAAATGGTAAAATTCATTACGCTGACAGACATGCTAACTCTGGCATACACTCATACATATTCACCACCTGCAGTCCTTGTATAGAACCAGCGGACCTAATCTCTGCCACATACTGTTGTGTGTAACACGGCATGAAAGATGCATGCGCGACATTTTGGAGAGAGGTTACACCCCGTGAGGGAATGACTTTCATTCTGTTTCGTTGGGATTGGTTCATTCTTTCTTTTTTTTTAATTTTAAAAGTACTAGACTTCTCTCTGCAGGGCCGCAGAGTTTGAATGTGAACTGAAAGTCGGCTTGTCGATCCAGAACTGAGCCGTGTACCGTTTTTTTAAAAGAATTGAGTTCTATCAGCCAAGCTCAGATGGTCTTTTACTGTAGGGGGGGAAGGTTATTTTGTGGTTTCTAACTAGGTTTTGCTGAGTAATGAAGGTCACTCTGTATCTTCACTATGAAAAGGCATGCAGTTTTATCTCTGAATTGCAAATGGGAATGACTGGAAAATTAAGGTCACCCTGTGGGTCCATAATATTGTGCTGTAATGTTAAAATGAATTGAGTGCTCTTCCCAAGGACCTGGATCTGTTTGCCAGCTGAACTGAATCCATTGTTTATTTCAAAGTAGAAAATAGAAAATTTCTAAATGAGTCCAAATATATTTATGTGCTTATGTCAACAGCTGACAGGAAGAAAAAAACTCAGGCTCAAGCTGTTCGTAGCTCTGTTTTTGCCTCACTGCTTGGATAAAAATGGTCTGTAAAAAAAGAATCATGAGGAACACTTAAAGCCCTTGGGGCTGTTTTACAAACACAAATTACAAACACTTTTTACACCCAGATTGCAAATGGTGGCAGTGTCACGTTTCACAAATAATTCTCACCCACAAATTTAGAAGTCCCTGATGGCTTTTGCACACTCGCCGGCTGCAAGTATGATGTTAGTTTTGATTTGTGACAGTGTTTTGAAATGAGAAAGACACGGCTTGAGTTGTAAATTTGGTGCAATGAGCCCCCTGGTTCTCAGCCGTTTTGGCTTGTGAGTCTTTCATGCATGAATTATGACAGCATTACTCAGTATTGAAGAAGTGTTTTTATTACTCTTTTGGTAATAAGATTTTTTCACATGTTCATTCCAGCAGAGTTTTCAACTGTATTCAAAAATTTAGAATGGTATTTTATGTAGAAAATCAAATAAGCGTCGGTCCTGGGGAAAACACCAAAGTTCCCTTTTGGGTCTTGAGCTGATCTACAGCATAATGGTTCCATTATGTGTTTGCAATCAATACTTTTTAATTATATATAAACATCATAATAACATTCTACACAAAAACATCATCATTAATGCCATATTACCACACCCACAGTTTGATGTCTGGTTTGTGGCATGGGATCTTCTATCTAACTAATTATGGTTGAGACTAATTTAGGATCACGTGGAAATGAATAAATGTAGAAATACAGAAATAGCCTTTTCATGACCAGGTTGTACTTATTTTTATTTTTGTGTATTTACGAGCTGCAGAGTTGGGAGACGTTGGTTTTATAAGACTGGATGGGGAACAAAAGCTACCACCATGTGCCACCTGCCTCAGTTTAAGTTTAAGTGAGGTCTGCTGTGTTTTTTTGCTGGTGCCTTTTTTATGTGTTCAATACAATTTATGCATCATGCGAGACTTGTCAGACCTGCTCCCAAGTAGCCACATTATCACAACAGGAACTGACAATGATTGCATAGTAAAAAACTCTCAGAAACTGGCTTATACTGGCAGTTTACTATGGCTCCACCAATCACAGGCAAAGCACAGGACGGAACAAGGAAACTGAATGCTCAGCATCAGTAAAATTAACCTTGTTAAATGGCAGCTAACAACAGCCAGAAAATTGCAGCCACTTAAATCCTGCAGTCTGGTGACTCTGAAAAAGATTTCATTATAGCACTGACCAACCGACATGCCCGCCCACTCATACATCTCTCTATGATAGTCCAATTAAAGTAATGCTTTCTGCCTTAATGTGCAACTCTTGCTATATTGCAAAATGAAACAATAAAACAAGAATAATGTTTTTTTTTTGTGTGTGTGTGTCTCAGACAAACAAATCTTTCGTTTGGCTCTAAACTGGCACAGCTCAGCCAAGTACTTGTTGACTGCCAGCAAATCTGTAGCTTGAAGGCCAACATAAACATAAAACTTGAAAAGCAGAACCCACCAGCTTGTAACATTTACAGGGAAGCATCCTGGCCCCCCCAAAAAATAAAAATATAATGAATAATAAATTCTTGGACAGATGTAGCCTTTGCCCTGCCAGAGTCCCACGTTTTTTACTGCAAGCCTGCAGAACTACAGCTCAACTTTAACCCTCAGAGGGGATTCGGAAAGTCAGGATTGGCCTTCTTTCAGATGCAATAAAATGTGATTTGGCAACTATTGAAATAGGAAACACTATTTATTTTATTTTTTTGTTCAATTGTACTGTACAAAACCTTCTTTCTTTCTTTCTTTCTTTCTTTCTTTCTTTCTTTCTTTCTTTCTTTTCTTCAACTCTGTTGCTAAGACACAAGTGGGGTCCAGGTTTATTACCCGTCAACTGCAATAAGCCCTAAATTATAGGCAAGGGGTGGGTAAATGTGTTATAAAAGCGTTTACTGGGGGACAATGGCAGACAAGCTAACAGATGGACCTTCAAACTTGAGTGTCCTTGTAGATAAAAAGGGTATTACCAAAATAATGATGCAGTCTTTTTCTGTAACACAGCACAATGTTGAAAACAATTGAGTCTCTGGAGCGTCATTATGTCCAAGACCTCTTTTTATAATTGCAGACTGCAATAGAAAATAAGCCTGGACCCATTTAGGATGTTGAAAACTCTAAAAATGGGCTGTAACTCTCAATGAAAATGTACCATGAAGCATTAATACTAGATTAATTATTGAAATAAATCTGCATCGAACAGAAATTGCATTTCCCAGCCACTCCATCCTTCTATATTAACGAGAAAATAAGAAAAAAATCAACATATGGTGACCTTTCCGTGTGTCTTCCATATCCCTGTTCCTCTCGGCTCCATGTACAGCACATATGGGAGAAATACGAGTGTCTCACCAGATATAATGTTAGTCACTGCGGTTGGCTGCTCATCATTGTGTCAGTCAATGCAAAGAAATACCACAGAGACCAGCATGGGGCTAAGAATATATAGTTATAGCAGTGATCGGTATCCATAGCAACAACCCGTGTTCGTCATTATATCCCCATCAACAGGACACTGATGACCAATCTATATCAGTTGATATCTGTTAGGAAATGTAGCATGAAAGCAAGGAGGAATGTCTGCTATAGCAAACACCAACAAATATTTGATCATTTCAGCTGATATTTTTAGAATTTGAAATATAAAGACTTCCCGTACAGCAGTTGTGAGTGCCTCCATATCATAGTGAACATAGAAAGAGAAAAAAAACAAAAAAAACATGACTTATGCTGCTTTCAAATTGAACTTGTGAGGTTGTGTTGTACTTGTCGTACACAAAAAGCTTTAAGTCATTTCATTCTTGACGACAGGTTAAGTAGAAATATTTTCCCCTACATCCAATAATTTTCAACTTGTGCAGATGTGTGTGCAGCATGCCTCCGTGCATGTCTTTGTGTTGACTTTAAATGTTTCCCCCTTGAGTCAGATTACCTATTGTTTTTGACGTATGTCATACACAAAGGACGATTCACATTTTGCATAATCCGGTTGAAATTTATGTACATTCTTATAAGCGCTTGAATGTTCAATCATCACTAAAGTGCACGCCATGCAAGACAGGCCAGCTTGGGCTGCGTCCACGAAATTAAAGGCTCGCTTAGCTACATTTTCATAACTAATGTTAGACTATTGGAGCTTGAGCTTGACCTCTGTCTGCACTGCAAGTTTTTCTGAAAACGGATGTTTTAAATGCAGCTTTATTTGCTCAGCACACTTACGTAAATTAAATAATTCAAAATACAAACTAATTGTGTTCATTCACCTATATTGCTTAATGCCAAATGTCAAAACAAGCCTCAGAAATTAAACGTGCATGAACGCACATCATAGGTACACTTCAGTATTTAAACAAATACCACTACACCTCACACAAGACCTCTTCTATCTGAAGACAAGCAAACTGAATTTGCTCCATGCTGTCAGGGATGTCAGAACTATTTTCTGGGAGGGGGTGCTGTAAATTTTTGGTGCATGCACAGGGTTGGACTCGGAACAACCACCTTGCTCGGCAGAGTTGACTTACAGCCAACAGCACAATAACTACATTCACCTGCATCTCAGCAGGATTTATAGTACAGGAACACAAAGCCGACAGCACAATAAATTCACGTGTATCTCAACAACTGAGGATTTACAGCGCAGATACACTCAATTAAGGCCTACGGGACATGAATATATAGATAAGGTTAAGCCACTTCTAATATTAACAAAAAATAAAAACTAAGAAACAACTGACAGCAAGCTGTGGTGTCACATATCGCAGACAAGACTTTATAAGCCTAAATTAATCATAACATAGTCTGCGATTCAATATTTTTCCTAGCTATACTTTGTGGTAAATCATCAAAGATTTAATCAAAGTTCAATGTATTGATCAATTGGCATAAGAAAAGGTGCCTTGAAGTGTTGTATCATTACTCAGACATAAAGAAGAAGATACAGGTCCATTCAGACCCGGACTAAAAGGCTGGCCAACAGCCTATACCCCAGTGAAATAAGACTGTTAAATTCACAAGGCTGCTAGAACAACTGCTTGTTCATATGTGTAGTATAATGTAGTATCCTGGAGCTATTTATTTATGGGGAGCCTGTCTGTTTGGCACAGATGTCACTTCATCTTGTCACTTTGCACTTTAAGGGGAACTGGAGAGGGGGGCACTGGCACCTCTAACTTTTAACTAACCATCTAACTACTGCTCTGTGTTGTGCTCCACACACAATTTTGTTGCCTGTGGACAATGACAATAAACTCTTGAATTGAATTGAATTGAATTGAATTGAAAGTTATGTGTATTTGTGCATTATGAACTGTGATAATAGCAAAGGGATGCCTAATGTTTCCTCTAACCGAATAACCATGACTGTAGCCAACAAGTGTTTGCAGTTTCGAACTCTGCTCTTTCCGTAGAAGGTAACAGTTGTTGGTTGCATTTGTCTTAAATATTTTACCTTAGCTGCAAACTGTTTTAGATTTAGAATGAGACAAAGTTGAATGTTGTACCTGCACAGTATGTACCCCAAAAACACAGATTTTTGTATGTATTATACTATCAAAATGAATTAGACGACACTGCTTTGACTGTTCTACATGTTACAGTTTTAAACATATCAAATAAACATTTGCACAAATCCAAGACTCTGGAGAGAAGCTTGTTATTTTCAGCCCCCACATCAATGCATAATTATATTCACAATGCAGTTTTGCTGATGCAACGCCGACCCAATCACTGTCTGTCAATTACCTCTCCACTTTTACTTGTTTTTGTCTTTAGGGGGCTGCAGGCTGTGATTCGTCTCTCTGCTCTCACAGCCCCTCTGGCTCCCAGTTATCAGCCATTTATTCTCTAATCTCTCTGTCCAGGAGCAGCCTTGGTCTGAGTCCATATGGCAGGGAACTGAGGTGGCAGCTGGTCCTTTATCACAGCGCAGAACACAGCCAGGTTATAACACCGACACACACCAGGAAAACACACACATGCAAACAGAGACAGTACAGACTGCAGCATTCACCTCCACTCCTGCAGACCCAGTGTGCCAGATTACACACTGTGCGACAAACACACACGTACAGTAGAAAAATGTACATGGAGCGTGACATGAATTAGAACAGAAACACAGGTTATGCAGGGGAAACATGTACAGGAGGACATTCAACACATACAAAAAGGCATTAGAAAACAACACTGGGGTACATTCTTCTGCAGCTCTGTCACTCTCCCCCTCAATCCATTTATGTTTGTGTTGTATTGAAAAGATGTAAAGCTGTCGGAAGTCAAGTGTCTTCTATGGTTGCTTGCTCTGTCATTTTCAGCAGCTCCACATTGTCCATTCAAATTGATACAGTGCTCTTAATGTTCACTTTGTCAGCCCTGCACAGTTTTATTGCAACAAAGAGACACATATTTTGGCCACTGTATCGTGCAAAAAATACAGCCATGGTTGTTTATCACGGGTTTATGTTTTCGGGTAAGCAATGTTTTGTGGTTGTGCAAAATAATGAGTCTCCTTTCTCAGAATCTTCCATCTGAAGGTAATAAAATGTTCTCGAAGAAGCACCTCTAAAGCTCTCCACTGTTTTATCTCATTTGTTTAATCAGTGCAAAAACTGTAAAAACGGCAATTTAGCGTTTTATGGGGAAGCAGGCAGGCAACTGAGACTTTTGTTAAGTTTGGACAGAGACAAGCTCACCGTTTCGCCTTTTCCAGTCTTTGTGCTTAGCTAAACTAACAGACTGCTGGCTGTGGCCTTTTATTTAATAGACAGATATAAGAGCAGGATTAATCATCCCATCTAGGTCTCTGTGAATCAATGTATTTTCCCAAAATAGAAAGGAAGTGCCTGCATATGCAGTCTGAATTGAATGGAAAAACCCAACTTCTCTTTAGCTGACAAAAGAAAAAAAAAGAAAAGAAAAAGGGAGATAAACTCATTATCCTGAAATATTTCATCATTGTGAGTTTCACCCATTACATTTTGACTCTAGGATCCTGTGATTATCTGAAAAGTGGTCTTTACATCCTCTTTACAGGATGATACAAATATTACCTCCAAGGCGTCGGCTTGTATTTACAATCAATCTACTCGAGCCTGGTCCAGCCTTGTCACACTGACTGGTTTGTGTAATGGATGGGACAGAAGCTGAATCATCCAGCAGTCTAATGTATTATCAATTACTTGATTTCTGCCTGCCCTCAGTCAGAAGCATTTATACAGTGTGGCCTGACAGAGAAAGCTCCATTGTCCAGCTTGCCAATATCTCAGCTAGAGGCCAAACTGGCATTGCTAATCTATGTAATGTATGTGGTGAGTTAGGACAGAAGACATACTGTGTAAGGGCAGCTCATTAATCAGGTCCAATAATCTACTGTATCGTCAATAAGTCGATTGCTGACTGGCCTGAGCCAAATCTATTGATGCAGCAGTGAGTTTCTCCCCTAATGTGTAATGAATAGATAGAGTGTGGGTGCATGTGTGTGGATGTACACTGTAGCATGACATGTCCAATCCAGTTCTGGATTTATACTTAGGGTGAGCATAAGACCAGTCCCCACTGCAGGCATGTGCGTCCATGTTAATACATGTGAGTCCTTTAGTGTGTAATTGAGAAGAGCTCCTGAAATGGCTGTTTTTCCCATCTATGCTGGGGAATTAAGGTTTTATTACGACCAAACCAGCCTTAGTAATTGTTCAAAAGACTGTGGGAAATGTGTGTTTCTATGCACTTGAAGTTACGATGTTACGGTAATCTGCAAAGAAAAATGAATCAATCATGATTTTTGTCTATGGAGTCTGGTGACGAGCAATAGTAATACAGCAGCTGTTTCTGGTTAAACAAAGGGTCTATCTATAAGATATACTTTATTGATCCTACACCAGGGACATTCATTTGTTACAGCAGCTCACAATATACAAGAAAAATACTCTAAATAGCTGGCTCAACTATTAGAGTGAGCACTCCACATACTCGATGTATCGTGAAGCAGTCGGTAAAAAGGATCCACAATTCCAAGTCCATGTTTGCAACTAAAATGGATGGCAATTGATTTAGAAAAAAACACGAAAAAGTACTAAAAATACAGAAAACACAGAGAAGTGTTCAGAGCTACAGAAACTGGCCATAGCATCAGAGATATAAATCCAAACATATGGTGATTGTTGGAAAGAGAGACTACCACCATTCAAAGTGCTGAACTGATTTCCCTTAAATGTCACTGCACAGCACCAAAGCAAGTAGCTCACTTTAATGTGCACACTCAAATGCACAATACATAGTACATATTTTGCTGTTACACAAACGTGCATTCACATTTGCCTCAGAGATAAATAAAGAAGATTACAAAAGCGGTACTGTGAATATGCTTTCTTTGAGTATTTCCCTTGTAGTTGTTAGGATTCCTATATCTGCAGGATGAAACGCATAAACTTAATTTCAGCCTATTCTCCGCTCGCAGCATGAAAGCTACTGGTATAAGCAGTCACAGCAGCGACCTGTATATTTTTCGCTATCAACCAGTATGGAAACGATCGCTTTGGTCAGCTTTCATGAAGAGAAATCACAAGGGAAATAAAGGCAAAAAAAAAAAAAAGACGGAATGCGGGGAAAAAATCCCTCATTCATGAATTCATTTTGACAATATCTCCCTGCGCCTCACTCATTCATGAATTCATTTTGACAATATCTCCCTGCGCCTCAGTATATCTCTGCTTAATGTGGTTTCATGCAAACGAGGGTCTGAAACTGTAGAATGCCCCCCTCAACAGTAGTAGCCAACATGCTTGAAGAAATGGACACAAAGAAAGAAATAACATACTGTATCAGTAGGATGGCCCTAAAAATTAAGCCATGACAAACTAAGACAATGTTGTTGTTTTTTTGTCATGAGTATAACATGTCCTGTGATTACTGGTGAGCACCATATCCACAAACAAATTATATAATGAACTGTCCTTTATGGAGCTTCTTCTGCCTGGAATATGTTCTCCACCAACACCAGAAAGATCAACAATTGATGAATCTCACAAAGATGTTATTTTGTTATTGCTGTTTTTGATCATTTATTTTCCATCTGCCTTTTTTTTTTGGTTCCATTATAGGTTACAGTTACTCATTGTTACGTGTGTAGAATAATTTCATTATTTATATTTGCCTTGTGTTAGAGTTCCTTGTATTATTGATACTGTGTGATTTTATATTATTGTTGGACTCCAGGAAGCAACCAATTCATGGATCTGAAGATCTGAAGAAAGAATTTTACGCGGAAAGAAGTAACTGAATTGCATTTAATGCCAAATTTACAAGAAGGCACAAATGATTAAGGATTTGCTTCACCTTGTTTGCAATGCACACTGCTAGACCACCTATGAATATGGGTTGATCTCTTGTTGCATTCACTGCATCATCTAAAGCACATCTTAATAACAGATATAAACAGTATAAAAGATATGAAGACATAAAAAAGTCATGTAAATGCATTAAATGGATAACAAATGCCTTAGTTTGATTCAAATGCACCATTTTAAAATCTAAAGAAATAACATTTATTCAAACACCTTGACAGTAGCTGTGGGAATCACAGATAAATCATATACTTAATTTACATTTAAAAATGTCACCTGATCTGTTTTCTTTCTGAGTTTGTTTGTGAGCTGTCAGTTTCATCCGCCCAGCGAGAGTTCACATCATGTATACAACCGCCTGTTATTGAAAAGCTCTGTTGCCCAGTGTCCCCAGTTGTTTTGTCAAAAAATGTTGACAGCTGGAGAACAAACACAGCTACGCAACAAACACCGGCATTGTAAATCAAAATCACTTTGGGTTTTAAAAATGAAACTAGAAGTTGGAAAAAGTGACAATGTGAAAAACTTTGCCAGAGCAAGTAGAATTGGGGGCACCAAGGTATTATATATAATACATTACATATTCCAGACTCACTATGAATGAACAAGTCTTTTTGACCTTTTTAATGTAGAGTAGGTTGTAACTCTACACCATCAGTTTAACTACCTTTTAGTTTTGTGCTCCAATACCAGTTGAGCCTTGTTCAGAACATTTGTCCTTCCCTGTACACTGTGGGCTGTGTGCTGTGTGTTAGCTTGTCTATGTTAAAGAGAAAACCAAATTTTGAAGATTAAAAAACGTAAATGGTTAAAGGCCATCAGCTAGTGTTAAAGAATGGGGGCATCAAGAAAGACGTGGTCATTTACCAGGCAGATAGTGTAACAAGAGAATGTCCATTACACAACCATCTAGCATTATGGGGAGTGTAGGATCTTGACTCACAATAGGGACTAAGAGCTTCAGACCAGTTTTGACCATTCTTGATTTGATCTATTTCTTGAAAAGCCCTTCCATTTTGTTAGTACTAAAGAGTTGGGGTACTTTGATTGAAGGTACTTAGAGACATTGCAGAGTTGTTTTGCCGGTTACGTTGTGTATGAGAAACACAGTGGTTGATACACTCAACATTTTTTGACAGATTTCTGTAGGTGTAGAGGTATTACGTAGTACTGTATGAAGACAAAGCAGACATTACAGACTGTTGTCTTAGAAAAATCACAATTGTTGACTCTGAACCAAAATGTGTAATTAGTGTCAGAAGGGAAGATAAACAACCCAACAAATGACTTAATCTCGGCCTGATCTGCCTGACAAATGGTTTGCAGCAAATGGCATTCTGAAATGTTTTTTTTTTTCACAAGAAGAAAAAGCACCACACACTATCAAAAATCAAACCACATCTCTGTAACGAGGGAGACAACCTCCTGTTTTTCCTCTCAATTTGTTTCCAGAAACAAAGTTAATTTAATTCAGATAAGATCACAGAAACAGATTTAAATAACATTCACTTTTGTTTTGTTTTTATAACTTTTATAAAGTTGGTTTACTTTGGATGAAAGCCTAACTTCAGTCCCAGCATTTGGCCCCGTTGGATGCCGTCCTGCATTATTTGACTTTAATGAATAATAGATAGACTTGAAATATCTAGTATGTCCATTTGATTACAAAGGTCGCAGGGCTGAAGCGAGAAAGCACTGAAGTGTAACTATACAGTATGATCTTATTTCTCAGCTTTTTATTTCCTCAACCTGCTCTGTCTCTTACATTCAGACTTTATAACTCAGAACACTCATTTTTTCCACCCTTTGTCTCTTGGCCTAGCATACAAAGCCTCAAGGCTGGTGTTTACATATTTTGATAGTCAGAACTGATGGATATGTCTCAGATTATCCATTGTTTACTTCCTCCTCGCAGGAAAAAAGGGCTTTAAAAATATTTTCGCATTATACCTGACATGTTTATCCAAAACAACTTATGAATGCATGATAAATATAATAATCTAAAGTTCACCTTCAGTTTCAGTGACATCCTAACTGGTAAAAAAATGACTGTTGGCTACCACAAAAGAAAAACTCTGATCATATTGGTCTGATTTTCAGCTTCAGACTAACGACGGCATGTACCTCCTTCATGGTATGTTCCTCATTTCCTTGTTACAAGAGAAAAGGTCAGTGTTGCAACTGATACTTTTGTCCTAGCCTCCCCACAAGGCCTAACTAACTAACTTTTTGCCTGGGACATGCAGCTTCACCCTTAAGACAATATCATGTAGCCATCACGTTTATATTTGACCCTTTTACAGGGTTGAATAGTTGTTGTTTAAGAATTTCAAGTGGTGAATCAGCCACTGTTTTTATATAAATATGATGTAAAACACAGTATATGTTGGCATGGTCTTAATTAATTGGATACAATCTGATAAAAAAACAGTTTGGTCCTTAAAATACGCCATTCATCATCTTTCAATTCTCAGAAGGTCAGCTTGCCAGAAAATATTCCAATTTTCATCTCTCCATCTTCGGGAAATTCAGAACCATCTGCCTAAGCGATTACGGCTGCTGTTTGTTAAGAAGATGATGAAGTTATACATCGGAGCAGTTGGAAACAAGAAGTTAGAAAATGAGAGCCAAACTGGTCAGACTGTCTGTGTTTATGGAAGAGGGGGAGACTTTATGAAGGAATTTGGATTTTAGGGAAATTAGTATATTTGGCAGGCTGGGTATGATCACTGCTTAAAGTGGTTGATGGAGCAGCAAACAGGGGATAGACAGAGATGGACAGTCGCTCAGAGAAAGAAACAGCCCAACACACGGAGAAAACGTTGAGGTTGTTGGGTGGGAGATGCTGCTTTCTTTTAATGGTTAGAATTTTGAAAATAGAGATGGATGGCTCAATATTCAGAGGATAAACGCCAGAGAAAAACAAAGCTGCAAAGTTATTGAAAAACATATTGTTGGATACAGATACTTGAGTGTTTGGTGCAATGATATTTGTATCTCATTTCCCATATGTTACTTTGAGGTTTGGAGCAGATCAGATATATTCATAACACCACAAAGAATGATGGTTTTTAAAGATGGCAGTGGCTGTGTTTACTTTTTAAGCATGTTATTTTGTAATCAGGAATTTCTTACCTAAATGTTGGTAATTAGGTTTCAAGGTTGTCATCCCAGATGAATGATTGTTATAATTATGTATCAAAAAAATATCTCAACATAGCAAACGCTCACTGAACAACTCAAAGGTCCAGTTGGTAGGATATAGATTGCAGAAATGGAATGCAATATTCATAAGTAGGTTTTTGTCAGATCAATTAAAAATAATAATCATTGTGTTTTCTTAAAATGAGCACATCCTCTTTCTAGAGAGTGCCATTTTGCACCGCCATGTTGCTGCAGTAGCCCAGAATGGACAAACGAAACTCTGTTTTTCGTGAATTTTGTGGCCATGTATTCTACACATTGGATCTTTAAATGTCTTATTATCTCAAGATAGTTTTGATGCAAAAACATACACAAAGTTACTGATTGGGGTTGTCATAATTTAACAATCCTTTTAAACAAAAAACTAAACTCATATCTGAACACCTTGAAGACTCAAGTACACTGTTGTTTTTTTTCTCCTTTGAGTTTAACACAACCCAGGCCCATATTTTAGTTGAGAAACTGCTGCCACAGGGCTGTGTCCTATCACTTTTCTTATACATATTGTACACCGATGACTGTATAAGTTCCCATCATGGCAGACATATTGTAAAGTTTGAAGAAAATTCAGCTATTGTGAGCCTGCAACAGGGAGTGATTCTGGTCATGGTCCAGTGGTTGATGATTGTGTTCAGTGGTGTGAAAGCATTTTTTTTATTATTATTATTTTTTTTTTAAATTGAGTAAAACCAAAAAGACGTGTGTTGATTTTAAAAGAAAGTGCAAAAGTCTTATTCAGGGTGTTGGTAAGGGATAACTGATTGGACAAATACAAATATCTGGGTACCTTAATTGATAATTAGCTGACATTCAATGATAATAGAATGGAAATCTGTAGTTAGTTGGGTTGGGGTTTGTAGGAAAACTCAAGACGCTCCAATAAAATTCCATCATAAAGTCTGACTGTCTTCTGAGACAGAGACATTTCCTTTTAGTGTCCTTTTCATCTTCTGTACGGAGAGTTCAAACTATTCCCCTCTGGAGAGTGATCTGAAGATTTTTATCTTTCATGCTGTTAGACTGGTAAATGCTCAGGATGACTCAGCTGATGTTCAGTTTTTCATATAACATTGTTGTGAGATGATTGGGATTATTGTTTTAACCATGATGACTGGGCGGAGTGAAAATGGCTTGGTTTTATATTAGAATGTCACTGATTTACAGTAATTTATGAGTTTGTATGTTTGTTTGTTTTTTACAGGACATGTATTTATTGTGTTGTGTTTGTGTTAATATCTATGTTCTGTGTTATCCCTGGTCGTGACACAAACTCCTATCCTCTGGGACAATAAAACTGAAAGATAATGAAGGCACAACCACATTTTGGTGTTTTTTATGACCAGCATGTCCTTTTTCAGAAATAACTTCTTTACTGTATTCCTTCTTCATTTAATTGGCTGAGGTGCAAACAGATACCGAGTTGTTCCCTAGTTGCTATGTGTTTGGTCGATTTTTATTTCTAAAATGTCCTTGCTGTTACCACCAGTAAGCACAAGTGATGGTAAAACAACCTGGACTGAAACTTTAAACATCCAAAAAGGGATCTTTTGGCCACCTGTCTTCTGCGGATATATGCTGTAAACACAGCTCTGACATATTATCACATTTCATATCACACATAGTCATAGTGTGACTCAGCAGATGTAGGCTGTTGATACAGGCCTGCCATTAGGCACGTCGCTTATATGGCATTTATCCTTCCTTCCGCTGTCTGCACCTTTTACTGTTTTCAAAGAGAAAGCAGTAGACATTTGGTTTTTAGAGATTGTGGACACTGTTTATATTACACACAGTCATTTGATTATATGTTTTTTAAATATTAATTATATTAGCTTTAATAACCATCTTTTTCATGATTACAACAGTCACTATATTTAGAAATTTGTGTTGTTAATTAAAGGGCTCACACATTATTAACATGTGTTTCTTCTACAGAAAAGCCAGTCAGACCATATATACTGTACTTCAACATGTTTATACAGCACATCGTGCATACATAAAAAAATGTAAATACTACATAATACTGGTCTGTAAAATTCACAAATTGACCCAGTATCCATCAATAAGAGTGATCAGTCTTTCACATCCCATCCAACAGAAAGCAGGTTTGATATGGACTCACAGACTCACCTGCACAAACAGACACTGACATCCCTGAACATGTGCGACATATTACCTCAGAGGGAGGCTGCATAATTAGTTTATGTTGGCTCATTTGAGGTTTCCACTATTCTTGTCTTTCTCTCTTTGCTTTCCTCACAATCTGCATTAACTCCCAGGGTAGGAAACACAGGTGGAGAAGTAAATGAGTAAAAGCTCTCCCTTCTGTTCAAACATTAAGGTGTTTATTAAGGTGTTTTTTTTTGCTTTGAAAAGGAAAAGAAGATGATTTCCAAGCCAGACAAACTGAACTCTTAACTCCGGTCTTTCCGTCTTAATTTAAATTGATTATCTTGCGCTTGACCTCTGACATCATGGACAGATCCGCTTGAAGGAGGAGGAAGGTGAAAAAGGATGGTGTCTGTTCTTCCTTCATCCTTACAGTTTAGATAGCCTATTGACAATTTTGGGTCCACCAATTAGATGGTGTTTCAACATCAAGTGGGCTGTGGTTTGGTGCATTAAAAGGAAACTGTCGCACCTCCCATGCCTTTACTACCAATATATCTGGCGGCAACTTACACAAACATAATCACTCTTTCTTCCATAAAGGTAGTAAGTGTGAACATTGAGAACACTATGAAAAAAAGACCAAACGCCAGTGAACTATGGCATTAAAACTATCAAGGATGAAACCCAGATGGAGACTAGCAGAATTTATGAGATTTTTTTGCAATGTTGTGCAGTAGAACATGCTTCAAAGAGAGGGGCTGAGCCTTTGGTGCACAGAAAATAAAAAAAAATGTGACTCAGAAGTGAATGCAAACAGCAAAGAAATAAAAAAACTGAAGAAAGAGAAGCACATGAACGGCACATTACGATCTGCTTGGGGGCCAGCATTGACACATCAGAGACTAAAACCAACAAGAGGCAGCAGAATGGGGTGGGCACAGCAGACAGTAAACTGCAATGATGGGGCCTATCTTTTGTCCCACAACTGGGACTTTGTCCTCAATAAACTTCTAGGCAACAACAGAATTTACTTTGGGAGAGATTGCTATATGACTACCTGGCATATGCCCAAGGAAGGTAGCAAGACTATATAGCCAAAACTTCCAGGGGTAAATAAACAAATAGTTAATATAAACGAGGTAGAAAGTATTGTGGGACCAGACGAGACAGATTTACTGAGGGCACTTGTCCAGGGACAGCTCTGGGAATGTAACAGCCTAATCTTTCTTTCTCTGCCAGTTACACCATGAGTCTGAGGGAATACTGATGGTGCATAATTAATTTATACACAAAGAGAGCAGACTCCATTATTGTCAACACAGAAGGATGCTTGCGTGGAAAATGTTTGATTTGGCTGGCACACACTACATAACGGAGTGATGGTGTTTTTATAATGAAGTCAAGCTGGAAGAGATTTAGTTCCTAAAATTAATGCATTCAAGTGACAAATGTGATTGTAATCTATGACATACAGTGCATTTGATACAATGTTGTAATTGACATGGTTTCACTTGCCCTCCGTCTGCTTTGTCTAATTATTTCCTACACTTCCCACAATGCCTACTGACAACCCTCAGAGACCATTAGTTTAACTGCAAACACTGTTGTAAACCCCAATCCATCTGCCAATGGAGGCCAGTAGATGTGGCTGAAAGCCCCTAAAGGAAATGCAAACATGATTTGTTGAGGATGGACCTTAAAACTTAACCCTCATTTATAAAATGGTTAATGAATGATTAGTGAACGTTTTGTAAAACCAATAAAGTATGTGTTTACACTGACCATGTGGCCAAAAGTTGGGAGTGAGAACATGTTGGTTATTAAAGTGGTCTAACTGTTTATACACCATTTATGGGTGGTTTGTATGACAAGTTATAACTACTGTTTTATGTCTTATGAACAAATTGTTTATTGTCTGTAAATTCTGAATCCATTAAAGTATTCTATTACTGTTTGACTGTTGGTCATGTCTGCACTATTTCATTGATTGTACCAACACAAGTTAATGAAATAACTTTCCACTCTTACGCACTGCAAAACAAGGCTTTCCAAACAAGTCCAATAATAGCACAATGTCACTAATGACTAATTAACAGCAGCACAATAATTAAGCCTGAGAGATTCAATTAAATACTTGATCCACTCACTGTCAATACCGCTTTCCATGGAGTCTTTGGTACATAATTCAAAACAAACAAAACAAATGAATTAATAGCAACAATCTGGACAGAAAGCCTGTAGATTAGTTTGTTTGCTTGTTCTGTTGATTCCACAAATAACAGCACGAAAAATACTGGTGGCTGCTCTCAAAAGCATCATTTTGGCTGATTTTTAGCTCCAGCTAGTGAACAGGCAGCCTGTATCGCACCGAGTAGAGCTGTTTAGAGCATGGACAGGTTTTATGGCCTCCTCCTTGGGATGATTCGCCATCTTCGCCGTCTCCTGTTCTTTCCCTCATGATAGATTGCACTGTTACAGATTTTGCCAGAAAAGCTGCGCAATTATATAGAGAGCATCAGATGAGAATAGTAAAGTGGAACCGTAAAACAATCCTGCTTCAGTTCCACTCAGCATACTAGTCACGCCTGATATTATTTCGCTCGGTCTTGCCATGTGCAACGGTAATTCCTCTGGTGAATTACCACTTCTTGACCTTTCGTGGCATTAAGAAAGGGCACTTTTACACATAAATTGTGTACGGAGTGTTCCTACAGCCTCTTTATCACCAACTGAAAGAAAGCAAAGCAGCATGGGAGTTGCATTATGGGAGGATTCTTCTAGACATATAGGCTTTATTAGTGTTTTTTTTTTTTTTTTTTTATGCCTTGAATCCGCTAACAGTAATACAACATTTGAATAGTATCACTGACATTCATTAAAACATAACAGTGTGTGCTGGAAGACACGGATCCCAGGAGAGTTGAGTAAATATTAACCCGTAGCACATCCAGCTAATTCAGAAGGTGTTGTTGCATATGATATAAAAGCATGCATGTCATTTCCAGTGTATGATTATACGCTGTTTATGCATAACAAACACTCAGGCAGACAAGCCGGGTTTATCTGAGCTGAATGAGGCATTTATTGAAAATATAAAGGCACTGTTTTAAAATAACAATATAAATACATAAATAAAAAAAATAATAATTCCATCACCATTGCTATTGTGTCCAAAAGAAAATACAAAGTTTGCAGTCACATAACCAGAGAAAACTGCAAGTGTCACCAAATTGGCATTATATATATATATATAATATAATATATATATAATTAATATATATATATATATATAATATATATATATATATATATATAGATATATATATAAAAAAGATATTATGCAAATAAAATACAGTTTTGATACAGTTTTGAGAAGATACACTTTATCTATCAAGAATAAAGCACATTGTCAGAATAATTCCATGAGACAAGGTAAAAACTTTATGGGCAACAGTGTATAAGATGTAGTTTGATGACATGAAGAAGTTGCATGGCATCATGTTGTTAAGGCATCATTGTGTTCACTGCTGCTATCAAAACAGAATTTTTTTCACGGATAAAGTATACAACGTTTTACTCAGGTTAAATAGTCACATTTGACAACTTCCTGACCTCACTCTCAGAGGTTTGTATACCAAGAAGTTAAAAATGAGAGGCAAGCAAGGAAACTGCATGTAATCACTGCAATGATTACAGATTTTTCATGGTTTGAACAACATTAGAAACATTTGGGCTAATAAATGTACAAATAAATTAATTATAGAACAAGTGTTTTTAGGCATTTTAAATTCAAAATATTCAAAATAGAAAAAGCTCAGGAAGCACTGATTTAAGTAATTTACCTGAATTGTATTGTATTTTTATTCTATGCTGTCTATGTGTTTTGGACTGTTAAGAGACCAAATAATAAATTTACAGGTGTTGCCCTGAGCTTGGAAAATGCGATGTGCATTTTTCAATATTTGTTTGGCATTTTATAAACTGGATGGTTAATACAATCAAGAATCATCAGATTAATTGATAATAAACAATCATTAGACGCGGGCCTACCTCAGGGATTCTTCCTAAACAGCTGACAATAAGACCGATTCTGCAGGCTGAACAGTAATGTTGGAGAGCATGACTCATTGCCCGGAGCATTTTTTTGAGTTATTGGTATCGAACAGCCTCATCAAATCCCCAGAGATAGTGTACTCTATATTATGGCCATTTTATGCTGCAAGGCACTCAGAATTAAACTTAATTCACCACAGGAGGAATTTCAGTTTCTCATTTACAGGAAGGTGAGATGGGAGTTTGGCTAAATCTGCTGGAGCAGAAATGATTGCCCACATTTATCTGTTTTGTCTCCAGGAAAATGGTGCCAGCAGTAATGCTCGGCTAATCACAGTTCAGCTCAATTAAAAAAAAAAAAAAAAAACAGCATTATCACGTTATGCAGAAACAGAAATTGTATGTACATGACACAGGTTAATTTGACACTGTACCTTTAATTAGGTGTAACAATGATCTCGCATACACATGGCTATTACAATAAATAGATAAAATAAAAATGTGTTAATGGGTCTGTTCTGGTGATCGGGTACCTAGATCTATTTTTGTTAGCTTTCAGTCAGACCTTGAAGCTTACAGGGCAAACACAATCAAAGAAAAGTATGTGTATATCTTGACATTTCTCTGATAAGCCCCACTGCAACAACATCTGTCCTCCCCTAACACAAGGTTATGACAATATCCTTCAAGACTGTTAGTGTACTGTAAATAATAAAATACTGGAAACAAGCAGGACAAAAACACTGAAACAGACTTGTTAATAAAATAATAATAAAAAATATATCAATTGTTAGAGGCAATAAATCATATAAAACTGCAACCTACCAGTTGGACATGTCCAGAACACCTCCAAAGGAAAGTGCCCAGGATGCATCACAAACCACCCGATGCCTGAACCATCTTAGCTTACTCCTTTCGACACAAAGGAGCAGTGGATCTACTCTGGGCTCCCTCCAGAAGTCTGAGCTCGAAACCCTGTCTCTAAGGCTAAGGCCTTATGGAGTAAACTCATTTCGTGCTGCTTGTGTCTCATTCTTTTGTGCAATACTTCATGTAAATGTCCTCTGATGTCCAGGACCAACAGGCTGAAGACAACCAGTCACACTTGTTTGGATTTTGTTGTGAAACAGTGTTCTACATCAACTACCTAAAAGAACTTGCAAGCCATCGCCCTCTCAATCCTCTTTGAGAGAACTCTAAGGAGCTATAGGGGGCTTTGATAGCCATCGATCGATCTGCATCCCCAGACCAATTCACAAATGCAAATTAGTCCAGAACCTCGCA
This sequence comes from Larimichthys crocea, assembly GCF_000972845.2. NCBI lineage: Eukaryota > Metazoa > Chordata > Actinopteri > Sciaenidae > Larimichthys > Larimichthys crocea. The sequence goes on from NC_040032.1 coordinate 21,490,046, forward strand.
GCTCATTTTCAATTTCCAAGGAGATTATCAACAGGCGCAGGCCAAAATGCCCCTGGATGCAACTGGATAGAACATGCGTTTGCAGATTCAGCTGGTTTCCAGTTTAGATCTTTGATACATAAGAAAATAAATTAAAAACAACCTACAGAAACACCCACTTGAGAATTGTTCCACTTCGCTGTGCGCCAGTGTAGTGTCAGCATAAAAGAAAATAACTGCCCAACTACGCTGCCCAGCATGTAAACATACTCATCACAAACATGCCTGCGAGCTTTAGCTCATAAGTGATAAGAGTCTGGCTGTTTGCACTTATATGTGTGGAGGAAGATTATCAACAAATATACTTACAGTAAGTGATCTTTTATATCGTGTTTTCCCTGCATGTTTAGTTTCTTTGTAATCGTGTGCTTATGTGCCAAAGCCTCTCAGCCACTTGAGAAGTTGACACTTAACTGTGTAGTCGTCGTGCCCAAAACATCATTTAGTTCTGCTCATTCAGTTCAAAAAGGAGGGATCTGCAATTAAGCACAATTTAAAGTAATTTTCACTCCTGTTGTCTGACTGTCACTTAAAGCAAAGAACATGCTGACCCCTTCTTCTTGACTTCAAACTGCCCCTTGACTTGTTATTGTTTCAAATGGCAGCTGATTTGCCTCTTCCCCATGACCTCTGACACAGGATGTACAAATTCTCATTTCCAAACCAGTCAAGCATCTTCCTAATCTCTTCTAACCCTTGTATTTGACAGGCACGCATGTACCGAGTAAGAATGAGTGTGGGTTAACTGAAGATTAGCCACATTGTTTAACAGAGTGGACTTGAACTCAGGACTCGTTGGAGTCTCTCGCCCTGCTAATCCTGCTCTTTCTATTCCTGCTCTGGATGCTCAGAGAGAAAGAGAACAGCTCATTCCTCTCTCGTTCTCTCCATCTGTACCAGCCTGAGTTGTGACAATTCAATCTGTTCAGCGTCCTCTCGCATGAATTATGGATGAAGCCTGCAACCTCTGAATGTGGTGGGGATTTAAGCTTCATAACTGCTCCTGCTCGTGTCACAGGCTCAGTGTGGATTTGAAAGAGGTTCGGGAAAAAAAAAAAAAAAAAAAAAAAAAAAAAAAAAAATTCAAGGTAATTCGCCGAGCATCAAAGCAGGGGAAATGCCAGTATTAATATCCTCTGATGGCAGACCACTGATTCACTCTTCTGTGCTGAAAGCCATTAGCAGAGCTCATTCAGAAAGGGCCGGGCCGTGACTTCTGTGACAAGCAATTACTGACGTGTCATCTTGTCCCAATGAACTGAGCTGTAAAATCTGCTCCTGCAGATCAAATAAACAGAAAGATTCCATCCGGACTCCTTAGAGGAACAACACAAATACAGATCAAATAAGTATGAGAACAACAAGATGCATTATAATGTGCATGGGTTTGACCAATATAGGCTTGTTTAATTGGAGCCACAAACAGGTGCAAATACTACACACTATCAAAGTATTCATTAGAAGTCACACACCACCATTTCACTGAATTTGGTGAAACTGGATCGCATTTTAAATGTTTAAAGAGAGTTTCTTTATTTCTTCCTGATGGACTATATCTGCTGTTAGATAGAGTTAGCTCAGTTTGTTAGCCGTGCTGCTTGGACTGTTAGCTCATAACGCTGAGGGAATGTTTGTGTTTACACAGTCATTTTCATCAACTGGGAAGAAGAGGTTTTGAGGCCCGGGTGTCGAGAAATGCTAACTGGGAGTGACATCAGAACCAGAACCAGGCGAGTGAGCAGAGCATGGCAGGAACGAAGAGACCAAAGAAGATGACAGAGGAAACTAAGAAGAGAGACAAGAGTAAATTGGTGACTGACTTTCAGGGCTTGGGTAGCTTTGTGACATAAAAGGCTGAAAGACAGACACCAGATTAGGCTTGAATTGATTATTGAATTGAATATAAACCAAATACGGTAATGGAATGGTTGCACTTAACAACTACCTTAAAATATTATCATAACCAATAAAAACGATGGCCAAATCAGACCTTTGGTGTAATAAAAAATAAACCTGCTGATTAAGTACAGATTGTATTTAACGTAAAAAGGACCATATAAAACACTAGGGTTGCTCCTGACTCATACACCTCTTAATTCCATTAAACACACTATAATTTAACTATGTAGTTAAGCGTTAAGTGCAAGAAACAGACTGTACAGGGCATCAACATGTCGTGGGTCCTCAAAGCAGTAGCACTCAGGTGCTATTTTGTCAAATATTTCAATGGTGCTGCATTTTTTGTCCCTTCTTCAAGGTGAGAAGGGACAACAGGACCACAGGAATGTTCTGATTGATTTTATTTCTTGGTGTGATAACAACTTCCTGGACTTTAAATGTATTTAAATCCAAGGAAGTGATTATTGATTTAGACAGAGATGCAACCAAAGAAGGCGTCATCGATAATGGAAATTGTTACATCAATATTTGGGTACTATTATCAATGATTATCTTAAAATTTGTGCCAGAGAGTTCAACTTCACTGCAAAATCTGTCAGTCCTCCTCTTATCCTTTATTGTTTTTAATCAAGCTTTTATTGAGAGCCTGCAGACTTTTTCTGTTATCGTCTGGTTTCACAGCCCCACAGTAAAAGACAGAAAGCATTGTTACAATCTGTTTTAAGATTGCTTGAGTGAAAAAAAAATAAAAAAATGAAATAAATAAATAATATCAGTCTCTTCCACACTCAGCGTCCTTGTATCATGTTACTGTGTTTTGTGTACAACATGCTGCTTCAAACAAATTACCTCTAGTGAGATTAATAAAGTTGTTTGAATTGAATTAAAAATAAAAATGCCAATAAAGTGCAGACTGTATTAGAATAAACAGGACTATATAAAACAGGGTTACCCCTTACTCGAGTGCCTTTTAATTAAATGAAAGACCCTATAATTTAGTGTAAGAGAGTAAGTGCAAGTAAGGAACAAACTATCCAGGGCAACAACATGGGGAGAGGTCCAAGCCTGAGTGAGCTGGAGGCTGTGCAAGCAAGATAGCCAGTACCATGGACAGATATCTGAGAAAGTGTTTTAGCTTTCTATTAAGAAGAAAGAAGTAAGGAGTGAATACAGAGAGACTCTGGGATGAGGACAGTGACACATACTGGAAAGCAGCAGCAGCAACAGCAACAGCAGCAACGTGACATAAAAGATCTGTCACTGCTGGTCTGTTTTAGTTTCCCTTTAAAGAGTAACTCAACACTGCGATGGAAAGCAGTGTTTTACTGCCCTCTCTGGATGAAAGGCTCCAGTATCTGTTGGGCGTGGTCACAAGTGTACTCTGTTGTTCCACATCCTTTGCATATATCAGCTTCATTAGCTTAGTTTGAGATGTTTCATTGTGATTTGAAGTTTTGATTCATTTCTAAACTTGAAACTTTTGCGCATTCAGCCATGATTCAGAACTTTGATTTTGTAAATTGTTCATTAATGTTGCAGGGTTGTTCACAATCTGCTCCCTCAATTAACCAGCTTTCATACCGACTGCTACCAACAATGTAACAGAAACAAAAGGACTAAAATGTAGATGCCAAAGGCAAAGCTGAAGTAGCTGAGTGGTTTAATTAAAACAATGAGGTACAAAGGAATAGTAGATGGTCAGGCAGAGTCAGTATCAAATCCAGAAAAGACAGAAGAAACAGGAAAACAAATGAGACAAGAATCAAAAGCCCAATAAACAGACATGGTCCAACACAGGCGGGTAACAGGTCTCAAGTACAACAGATGAAGAGAAAACAAGAACTAGAGCACAAGACAGCCACACAGCAATTTTACTTAATGATCTGCCAAGGAAGCAAGGAAGTAGACCGGTAAATATGGTGAGTGTCTGATGAGGGAATGAGATGCAGGTGATGGAGATGAATGAGGGAAGCTGAGGTCACTGCACTAAATACACAAGTGAAGACGGGACAACAAGATACAGGTGAAAAGTAATGAGGGAAAAAACTGATGTTCATTATCATTGTGGCCAAAGCAACAATTCATAGATTCTTTGTTGCCAAATGTTATCCATCAAAAATATTTTCTATGAGGCTGAATATTTACTTACCTGTCTTGTCCAATACTCATTTTGTACTTTATCTCGTTGTTTGTATATGTTTATACAAAGACAAAAGCACTTTTTAATTGAAACATCAAACACTAAATTCAAAGTTTGTTCCTCCAAGTCTTTCTCTCAAAATGATTTAAAAACTGCACCAAGACGATAAAGAGAACCAGAAAACCAAAGGAAGTTAGGTGATTCACCCTTCAAAACAAAAGCATCACGTCATTCGCAAGAGAAGAGGAACAGGCAGCGGTGCAAGAACAAAACAGATCAAAATACTAGAAAACAATAGAAAATAGCACTGACACTGAGGTTAAATACTAATGTCCATCCATCCATCCATTTTCATAACCATTTATCCTTATCAGGGTCATGGGGGGCTGGAGCCTATCTTAGCTGGCTTTGGGCGAGAGCTGGGATACATCAAATTTATATGCTAATATATAATGTTTGAATAATCGTGTATTTCCACGGTTTTTAATTAAACAAAGAGAAAAGAATGTCATTGCCAGAAAGTGAGACATTGCTCCAGAATGGGAGCTTTAAAATTGTAAGGTAGACATTTGTCTGACTTCCCACAGCCTAATTACACATGGTGCTCAGAGTGTGTGCCAGCCGTGTGTACGCTGTATAATTTGGTGGTTTGTTTTGAAACCAGCTAAGCTCTCATTTCACAGCATTTGCGAACAATTGCCTTAAATATAGCCGGGTTTACATGGACATCCTGGAGGCAGCAGGAGCTGTGTGTCCCTTTAAGCTGTACAGAAGTCAAGATGAATTCAGCCTTTTCTGTATTACAGACTCAACATGTCATATCAAATTTTCCTTTGTCCGATGGGCATTTGACATTTGAACTCTTTAATGTATCCATGTTTTTCCTATCATGTCTTTTTTTTTTCAGATATTGAATCTTCGAGCTGATAGACCTGGGCAAACTGTGAAAACACCTGGATGCTTTACATTAAAATAAACATATAAAAAAGTATCACAATCCCATTTAAGATTAGTTAATTACAAATTGTGGAATTAACTTTAATGTGACTTTGTGAATGGAGAAAAACAAAAAAACATAAATTTAGATTTATGTTTGTATGTAATTTTATGGAAATGTTGTAAATTGTTAATGTCTCTAAGTATGAGTCATCCTAAGAATTACAGGGAACATAATCATAACAATAATAATAATAACACATACTATTTGTGCTCTCTGTGAGAGAGAGAGGGAAAGAGACAAAAGATGAGTCTTAGGGGTTTTATTTTGAAAAGTCGTGACCGGACGTCGCGTCTACACGGGTATTTTAACTACCTTGGAGGCAGTCGGTCTCTCCCAGTCAGAGTGAAAGTTGTCTTCGCTGGGAAAGCCAGAGAGCTCGGGACTCGCTTGTTGCCGCCGCTGCTGCTGCTTCACACGCATTCTCCCGGAGAGATGAGGCGGAAAGAGAAGAGGCTGCTGCAGTTCGCGGGGCTGCTCATAGCGGCTCTTCTTTTCCTCCCAAACGTCGGGCTGTGGTCTTTGTACCGGGACCGAGTGTTCGACAACTCGCCCAACACTGTGGACGGCATCCTCCCGATACAGGTAAGAGAAGCTGGGTTATGTCACTCCTCGTGTATCGTTTCTGGGATCTCCAGGGAGTCTTGAGGAAACAGTTGTTTGTTTTTATTATTTATTATATAACAGTCACCTTGTTTTCTTCTCAATTCAACGACTTGATAGGGCGACTTCAGAAGTGATACGGATGATGACGGGAATTAGTTCAGACCGTCAGGATCCTGCAGAGTCAGGACCATGGAGAGCTCCCTGCTACTTGCAGCGCTGCTCAGGTTCAGCACCATGGAGAGTGCCTAGACTTTAAGGGAACAAGGCAGGAGAAGTTTTTCTGATTTCTGCGCTTAGAAAACGTTTGGAAATGTCCAAACAGTCGACACAGATAGACTTTTCATTGGTTTATACAGATTGTAGTGCAATTCTGCCAATAATCAAAGCATAAACTGTGAAGCTTTAGAGGCACAGGATGGCAGGAGGTTAGGCGTTGATCTCCTGTGAAGTCTGTTGGTTTTGTTTGCTGTATCACCGACCTCTAAACAAGTTCCTATTTCTGATTTTCCTTTATGATAAGCAGCTGTGGATGATTTCAGTTAGTGATCATGATTTCATTGATTTTGCAACCTCTCAACATCTGGTTTGTGGTCGTTGCCATGAGGAACAACTAATACTGCTACAGGGTATTTGCTCTAGTGATTAATGTAAGCTGGTAACTTGATGTATGGAATATTAAGAATAAAGACAAACAGCCTTCAGAGGTTGTCAGATTATAAAGCTATGTCTTCAAACTCCTTATTTTGTCTGAGCAACTATGAACAATAATATGAAATATGGATTGTAAATCGACCCCTTCAAAGTCCTACCACACTTTCACCCACACGCACATTCATATGGCAGAAGCTGCCACATAAGGTGCCAACCGCTCACAGGGAGCGACGTAGTGCTTCCTATTCAAAGCGCTCACGATGATACTGAGCTCACACACACACTCACACACTGGCTGTACACCCTTCAGGAGCAATTTGGGGTTCAGTGTCTTGCTCGAGGACATTTAAACAGGACTGGGGGAGCTGGGAATTGAACCAAAGATCCTCCAAAGTAAACCAGTAAATTGTCACATCGGGGAAGCTGTAACCTGCAAATGTTTTGGTAATGTAATCAAGCTGTTGTCATTTTTGCGACGAATGAATCAGTTGTTTGCTAATCCTTCAACAGACAAAAGAGCAGCTTGTCTGCATGAAACGATGGTGAAGTGCTTTGTCAGTGGAATTTTTCAGCCCACCGGATGTGTCCGGTATCTAATGCTCTGATTAAACCGCTGCCAGTGATCATCATCATCATCTGGAGGATCATTGACATCATCATCAAGTTGTCGCCAGATGTCTGTTTATCCTGCGTGCCTGAGAAGAAGTGCCACCTGCAGCTCCAAATCTGATTCACAAAGCGTGAAACAGCCACTTGCTCCCACTTTGAACAAACTCTAAATGATAAAGAGCTGCACCATTTCAGTTAGTTTGAGGTATTAAAGACAGCCAACACTAAAACTACCATCATTAAAGGCAGTTCATTTAGCATGATTTTCCCACCACCAGTGTTCTCTTATTGATGAATCGATTTCTCAGTGTAGTCACTGTTCCAACAGAGAAGATGAGAGAAATTGATTAGAATTCATCATAATGTCAACTGGCTGACTGATTAATTTACTGGACGGTGAAGTGTGGACCTTGTTGTTCTTTGTATTACTGTATTATAATTCACGACTCAATCGATATTCTTCCTGTTTTTTTTTAAACAGAAATGCAGATAACCTTGCTGTGAAAATCAGCAACGCTATGGATTTGTTTTTCGCCTTTGAGTTAATATAATTCATTTCTACAGTATGAGAGTGCTCAGTCATTTATCCATAACAATGCCTTTGTGGCACAGTGTTATACATTGTGAAAATTAAAATATATTGCTGTTGTAAACTTCAGTCTCAGAGCGGTGCTTTGTGATGTGGAACAAATTCCATTTGATATCATCCTGAGAGAACGTTTTGCATAGATTGCCTTTAATATCCCTCAAGATCTCAACAACATAAAGTTTAATTGCATAATATATGCTTAATTTGGGATTGGAGTGAGATCATGTTTATATTTATTCTGTTTCAATGCTGGTTCCAGACTTCCAAGGATTTTTAAAAGTTGTTGACAAAATTGTTTTTGACCATGGTGAGCGGTTACATTTGACTCTGCTCATGAATTTCAGACAGGTGATGGATGACACAGAATCATCCTCCAGTTGTAATGCTGGTCTGGCTGACGTTGTTATAGAAAAAACAATGTCTGCATTTGGAGGAAGTCAAACAAAGCAATTAGGAGGTGGAGCAGTTCATCTAATTGCAGGGTTGGATGTTCGATCCTCTTTGCTACATGTCAAAGTGTTCTTGGACCAAACACTGAGCCCCAAATTGCTCCCGGTGGTCAGGCCAGCTGCTTCACAATAGCTCACTGCCACCGGTGTGTGACTGTGTTAACAAGAGAAAGGTTGTAAAGTGCTTTGGACAAAAGCTTGATTTGACCAAAGAAGTGGAAACAGCATAAAAAAACGAAAAACAGTTGTTGTAATGGACATAGCGCAAACACCAACCAGAGACCAGAATCAGTTTTCACAGTTTATTGATAACACTAACAGAATGACACTAAAAAATAAAGCCCAATAAGCCTGGGAAGACTTCAACCTTTTGGTGGATGGCCAAAATGAAAGTACTGAAGGCTCTCCTAGTTTGCACTGGTTAGAACGCAGGGGAACACACCAGCGAGACTGCTATTCTATCATCAGGCAGCACTAACATTTGTCATATTTTCGCTTGTAATATAACACCGAACCTCTTTTACACTGCTGGAAACTGGCTGCAAGCATTCATCTTCTGTTCAGTTTTTTATTGCAAACTTTTAATAGTGAAAGACAAATGGAACAAAGGACAAATGAGGGAAAAGGAAGAAACAATATGTGTGTTTGTGTTCTGTGTTTTAGTGCTCCCTGTGGGCTGATATGGCTTCACTGAAGTAGATAAAAATCAATACCCTTATCCCATTCAGCCTTTTCCCACATAAGTCTTGTTAGAGACATTTGTAGTGGATATTTTGTTCCCCTTGTTGGTTTCTGTCTGCTTCACTTGTAGACGACACAGTTCTTAAACCGTCAGAATAAGATCAGAGGGGATTAAATACAAACAGAATGAGCTGCCTTCTCATTCATAGACAATCTCTCCCACTGATGTATTAGACAAAATAGAATATAAATGAATAGCATTCATACATATTGTCTTTTAAACATTTATTTACCCAGGGAAGGCGGAGAAGAGGCTTTTCTTCAGCAGCATTCGTACTTGCATTTATTTGGTGGCACTTTTTCACAATACATTTTTTTGCTTTTCGCAGCGAAGCATTTTAGCTTCATGAATTTGCAGTTTGTAGTACTTTCTTGCTCCTTTATTGAGAATTACAGCAGTAATAACTTTGGATTCACAGCAGGTACAATTTATTCCAATGCCACCACAAAGTCATGCCAAATAAGCACCAAAAAGTATCCAAACAACCACTGAAAGTTCTCAAACGACTCTGCATAATCCACCACACATGAAACTTTCTCATCATCATTAAATACATAATGTAGTCATCGCTCTGAAGCTCGGCCAAAAGTGTTTATAGTGTTTGACTACAGCTGCTTGCACTTTGCAAGAACCCGGCTTCATATTTTCATGCATGGATTCATGTTTTATTCTGAAAAAATGCATTTTTTGGCGGAGCATTCCCTTCAGAGCGAAATAGCAACAGCATTTGAGATTGTAGAGAGCATGCCTGAATGGAGTTTTAAAATGTTGCACCTCATCATGAACAAGTTTGGACCTACTGGCTCCCAAAATGTGGTCTGTTAGTTATTCAGAGTAACAGAGATGCTGTTTCTGGGAGTTGATTTTCAATATTGTTAACGATCAAAACTTAAAATTTATATATATATATATAATCTGCTAGCAAATTTTCTCAAAATTATTCATCTGGTTAGTTAGTCCAAGGCAGGCAGCGCCGCAACAAGAGATCAGTCTGGAGAAAAGTGCTGGGGAGTCTAGCATGAGCATGTAGAACAATCCGGCAGAGAGTGAGCGAGCAGAGAGGGCTTAAATACTGGCTTGATTGGTGATGGGAACCAGGTGAGTCAAGCAGGTGAGGGGCATTGGTCTGATGAGGTGGGTGTGGCTGGCAGGTGAGTAGAGAGTGAATGGAAAAGTACTGAGAGGCAGGTGAGAGAGGACATCATCCATGTGCTGCCTCAGGTCTCAAATGTGGAGGATAATGCATAGAGATTTAATGTGTAGAAATAATTAAGTATTGACTAACGTGCCAGTGCTGATTATAGATATATTCAATGTTTCGGAACAGTCTGCATTATACCATTTACCATCTTATCAGTTCAGACAGCCTGGTATCACCAAATAGCGTATGAATAACATACCAGCAGCATGTTTCTATAAACACATTTGAAGCACATTTTAGAGTGTCACATTAGAGAAGGTCAATGAAAAAGGTTTTGGATTCACTTATGGTCGTTTTTTTGCCAGTTTAATTAAGAGAGATGCTGTCAATGGGTGATGTAAGCACTTTTTTCTGAATAAGTTCTGCTGGAGTAAACACTGAAGCCATATGTCTGATCAGCTGTTCCCTCGTGGCTCCCATGGCTCTATATCACATCCATGATGGCTCCACACAGATCTGATGTAACCTTCCTCACATTAATATATGAAACAAACACAAATGTTATATTTACATCCTGAATTGTTTTTCACCAGTTGAGCTTCCACTTCCACTTTTGGTTTTCTGACTGGGGAATTTGATTCCATCTATTGCTTGATTGATTCTTGTGAATTAACATAATCTGTACATAACTGCAGTGGATGGAAACGTTTACTAAATTACTTGAAATCCGGATGGCCATTGTGTTAAGTTATTTTGTGTGTTATCAAAAGGGGTATACACTATACACTTGTGGCTCACTCCAAGATCTTTTGAAGCCTCCTCTCTCCTCATTCCTTGTCTCCTCCCAAGAGGCATTCAGGGCAGTTTGAACATCCACAGTGACCTCAATTAATTTGTGGGTTGGGCTGGAGGACAGTTGAGCAAGGATGGGAGAAATGATAATTAGCTGAATGAAAAGCACCCATTGTTGAACACGCACCAACCTGGTTGTTTTCATAATGTCCTTGTCTGATGACGAAGTTGTGGCTATGTGGTGTAAAATGGTGAATGAATGTTTCAGCCAAAGCAGAGCAGAGCAGCGCCACTTTGTATGCTCCATAAATACTCTTTCTTTTTTTTCCCCAAATGTTGCTGGGAATCATAGTGAAAAGTGAAGCAGCAAAAAGCTAGTTTTGCTCCGTCTTAAAGAAAAATGGCCTTCGGGTAACTTGCCCTATATTGCATACACACACACACGCACGCACACACACACACACACACACACACACACACACACACACACACACACACTGGTGTGGCTAAATGCCTTTCAGCAGCACACTGACAGCTTTTTGTGTTAAGCCAATTTATTTGCTCCTCTTAACCATACTGAGCATTGATTGCTGTAGCAGAGGGAGGGAGCGACCTGCCTCTGGCTCCTGGGCTTTGCAGAACACAGCACGCCTCAGGCTCAGCAGTGCAGAGTAAGTCTGCTTTAGATGGAGAGATGTGCAGTATGGAGGGATGCTGGGAGCAGGCGGGGTGCTGTAAGCCACATCTGTCTCTGTAGAAGCCCCATACTGAATGGAGTCAAGCTGAGAACAAGAGTATCAAGGAAGAAGGGAAATAGGGTGAGCTCTGGTAGAGCATATGCTGCAACGTTCCTACGGAAATGTGGGGAAAATATACAACGTGACGAAGAAACATCAAATGAGAGACTAAGCAGTTGAGGAATGAGGCAGAGTCGAAGAGCTGCTCCGGGTTTGGTGATGGGAGTGTTGCTGGGAACATGGGAGACACATAATGGTAACGCAGTTTTCAACTTCAGGCAAACCCCAGAAGCAACAAACAGAGACAAGTCACTTATATGAAGGCTGGATTATGCTGAGAGACACTTAGTGACACATTCACACATTTATATAACACCTTTCAAAACTGGGATCACAAAGTGCTTTACAAACAACAAACAGAAATTATAGAGGCGTAATAAAAATACCATCATTCCAAAACAATATACAGAACAAACAGTAACCAAGGAAAAAAAAACATTAAAATAATAAATAGTAATGAGTGATGAAACAACGAAAGACAGAAGGATCACAGGACTAGAAAAAGTACATTTTAAGAAAACCACGGAGCCAGAGATACTGTATACTTTATGTACTTTTGGCCAAATCTTTCTGGGTTTTAAAGGTGAAAATCAAAATCCACTCTCAAACTAACAAACAGCCAGTGCAAATATGAAAGGATGGGTGTTATGTGCTCTCATTTTGCTGCATTAAATAGAGAAGAGAGAGACTTTTTGGCTCAATTTTACTTTCCAAAGTTGAAAAAGGCATGACATGTTTCCACTCTTTGGAGTAAGACTACAGTATAATGCTAACATGTTTCTAGGTCAGGGTTAGGAAAAGGTTGTGATTTCAGTTAAAAATAACGTATGGTTGGGTTTAAGTCTTGGTTTAAAGAACCTTGTGTTGATGAACAGGTCAAAATCTGATGTTTTGTTGACCTGCTTCTTTGGATTTGTGGCTTCAGAATAACGTCATCTGATTTCTGACTTGCTCAGATAAGAGTCATGATTTCTACAGCTGCTTAAAGTCTTTCTCACTTGAACGTCAACAGATGTTGTCTTTGACCATTTGCTAAAATTACTATTTGCTGATAATAGTGTTGTTTTATCCTAGGAGGACAGTCATTTTCTTCTAAACTGCCATTTGGTTTAGGTTTAGGCAACTAAAATTATATAGCATGTGCTATGTGTTCATTAATCATACAAAAGTAGTAGAACATTGTCAGCATAACCTGCATCGACTCATTACTGAGTTCTTTCTTCTGGATCTCAGTTGGAGTGGTATATTGGCAGTATGTGGTCAACTTTCAACTCCAGTGCATGACAGCAAAACAAAGAGAAGCACAACAAATCACGAGATTATCATGCAATGGTACAACAACAACCTCCACCTTTCCTACCTACAGAGAACAATAATAATGTGCTCATGGCTGCCAGAGGTCCATGTAAGAGGAAAATGTAATCATATTAAGTGTTTGAACAAATGTTGAATACTGTTGTTTTTCTCTGCGATTCTTCATTACCTTTTAATTGCATTTAATTAACTGTAACAAATACAAACACTGCACCAAAAACTCAATTAGAATGAATTAATAAGGAAAATGAACACACTTCAAATAATGTAAATAAGCATAATCATGAGCTTTAAGGCCATATATATATTTAAATGTATGCAGTAAGCTAATTAGAACCTGTTGTTTAACAGACACAGTCTCTAATGATGGAAAGCTTGGTTTGAATGTATGTTTCGCTAAAGATGTCATGGTGTGAGGTTGTCTGACGTCGTTTGATGGCCATCTGATTAGCAACAAGGATGCACTTTTTACTCAAGGAGGTGAAAACACATGCGACATTTTTCCAACTTGGAGTGAAAAAAACTTGGAGTATTTCTGAACTTTGGAGATGGGCTGTGCAGCCTTGCACAGAGCAGGGAGTCGGAAGCTGATGGCATTGCCTGTCTGTCAGCTTCACCTGAAATTGGGATGTGACAGGAAGCTGTTCTTTGAGTGGCTCAGCACTTAATGGCCACCATGCAATATATCTGTCCTGTTATACCCCTGACTTCGGCTCCCTCAGACATGATAATAAGGAGCTTATTTGAACAGCTCAGATGGGTTTGGACAAGAGCCAGCGGAGGCTGTGATCCCAGCACTGTCAACACAGCTGTAAATTACCCCCACCCTCGCCCCAGCAGGTCAATCACAACATGCTTATAGCTCATCACGTGTTTTTGTGTGTTGGCGAGGAAAAATCCTGTGCTTGGAACATCCCTTACAGAACCAAAACCACATGAATTTACACATGTGCAGAATCACATATAAAACATGTGGAACACGTAGTTTGCACGTTAAACATAGTTTGCACATGGGGAACGTGGTTTTGAAACATATTTGTGGTATCATGTCATCATTTCCATGTGTTTGCTGAATATACCTTAAATAATTGTCATCTTGCAGCATCCCTCCATGTCTCAAACTGTCTGGACATGAGAGCCTCATAAAGTCCAATCAGATTGAACAACTTTGCAATTCACGGCAAGAACTGCAGAAGTTCATTTCAGCCTCTCCTCAATTTAAAGAGGAGTAAAGGTTGCCTTGGAGTTTTGCTGAAATACCAATGTGAGAAACTTGTATACAAATAAAAAATAAAAAAACTAACTCCTGCAGCATTAAGTTTTATGGCTGTTATAAGGTCAAGGAAGGAAGATTTAAAGCTTTGAAGCTGTCAGCTCAGCCTTACACTTTGTACTTAACAGGCTTTTAAGTACATAGCAATACTCTGTGCATATATATCAAAGTGTTCGGTGGCAGTAATTTGAGTTTACATTCAGATATCGAGCATGTTTCCGAGCTGCATCCACCAATGAGTTCTACTAATAACCTTTAAGCTGTTTGTGGGCTCTCTGCAGTAGGCTGTTAGCAGGTGATAGCAGGTCTGCTTTTAGCTGGAGGTGTGTTTGTGTACAGTTGTGTGATTTGCCTTCCCCAGTGTGTATTAGTGAGGCTAATATCTTTTTTTATTTATGCACATGTACAACTGATTGTGGACCTGTCCTATTGGTGTGTACCTCCTGGTGTGTGCGTTTTTGAATTTCTTTTGTTGCTGTTGTTGTTTGTTTACTCTGTGTTTGTGTGTGTGTACACGATCTGTGCTGATACAAAGCCCACAGGCTGAAAACAGAAGCCGAGTACTGCAGAGAGAGAGAAAATGTCGTCATACAGTAAACAATATGTGGATGACCTATGATTACACCCATATGCAATTGTTAAACATCAAAGCTCAAACAGCCTCCACTCTTCTAGTTTCAGTCTGTCCACCATAATTTTGAAGCAGGGATTTACTCCCAGTCGGTCACAAGATCATCATTAAGGTCCAATAAATTGATGTTGGCCTATCAGGTTTGGCTTGCAGGGAGTGTTCTAGTTCATCCCAAAGTTGTTGGGCGGGGTTCAGGTCAGGGGTCTCTATAGAACAGTCAAGTTCTTTCACAGCAAACTAAATAAACAATCTCTTAGGGCGCTTTCACACCAGGATAGTCCGAGGGACTCGGTTTGATTGGATGGGGCATGTTATGTATTTGGTTTGGTTCAGTTTCACACTGCATGTTTTAAAGCGGACTAAACTGCCTGGACAATGTCATGCAGTTACAACAGCTGCTTGTTTGGGGATGGTATTGCCCAAAATGAGCACTGACCAAGAAGAGAAAAAGAATAAGGAAAAAGAAAACCCGGCTCATCGAGTTCTGTTTTTACGTTGGGGTTCAAACCTATTTGGTTTTTCACAAGAAGCTGCCCAGTATGAGTAGCAGACGAGGCAGCGAGCTATCCAGAATGTTGCTCTGCTCCCACAAAGATGGCGGGAAGTGAGAAACTACGTGCTGCGGTTACACAAACCATCTCTTTGGCTCTCTGGATATTTTTTTAGCATTATTTGACAGAGACAGTTTGAAGAGTGACAGGAAATGTGGGGAGAGAGAGATAGGGAATGACATGCAGGAAAGAGCCACAGGTCAGATTCGAACCCTGGGCCACCGCAGCAAGGACTGAGCCTTTGTACATGCTCTACCGACTGGGCCACATCCCGGATAGTCCCTTTTCATTTTCCACTGTGAGCGATCCGTGGCAGGGCTCATTTTCAAGCGAACCGAGAATCACGTTTTCAGGTGGACCAGAGTTGGCTTGTTCGGTCTGCACCAGACATTGGATGAGCTTTCACACCTGCCCAAACAGAGTGGACTATCCGAGGAAACAAACTCTGGTCTATTTAAAGCGGACCAGACAGCTCTGGTGTGAAAACGCCCTTATGGCCCTGCCTTTGTGCATTGTGGCATTATAATGGTGAAAGAAGAAAGGACCTTTAATAAACTATTGTCACAAAGTTGGAAGCACATTATTGTCTAAAATATCATTGTAAAATGTTGCATGAAGACCTCATGTAAAAGTTACTAAACCAATAGACCTTTTACACAGAAACAACATAGTGAGCATTTTATACACACAGATATGGCTACCATTCCTGGAAAGTTAAATCTTTTTCTAGAAGTGCTGCACTCTGCCAAAAAAAGCCACCGGGTGCAGTGCCTTTTAAAAGAGCAGCTGCACTTTGACTGCCTCATAGCTGCTTTTCATTGCTCTCTGTGCAGTAAAAGAAAAACAACAACAACAAAACCCTCCCAAAACCCTGCATGAAGCAGAATCCATCCCACAATGTCCCCATCTTCCAGTCTCCAGTCTTGATCTTTATTTTGACTTAATCGTTCAAATCCAAAGGGAGCTAGAGCTTTCATCTGGATGCATCTCTGGCCATTTCATGGAAACAGCAGGTGGACCAAACATTTTGTAAGACCAATGTTCACATCAATATCTGAGCAGAAAGTCTGAGACCGCAGGAGGTGCAGGATTCCTCGAATCCTGCCCTCTCTCTGGTCCTCTGCTTGCTCTCTCTCTCTCTCAGCGGGACTCTGGATAATGACTCCTTTTGGGAGATAATGGACTGTGCAGTGGTCCTACTGAGCTCCTCTTTGAGGGGTGGTTTGGAGTGACTCGCTGCAGGAGCCTCTGCCTGGAGGTCTCCTTCCTCAAACTCATGTCTGACTCATGGCTGCTCGGCCTGGAAGAGTGTTTCCTGCGTGCTGCTTCTCTGAAGGTGTTCTTTTGATGGTGTCGTTCATGACTCAGGTGAGATGATAATGTTGATCTGCCTGCTGGAAGTATTGGTAGGTGAGTAACCTTAAAAGATGAACATATGTCAAGACATTGTGTTTGACAGCTTTCGGTAGAATTTGTCCGCCCTCTAGTGGCCAAAAAACATTTACAAATGTAGCTTTAACATGTTTCTACAAAGCAACAGAGCATTTTTATCCAGTGCTGAGACTTGGGAATGGATAGCATCCATCTTTCTCTAGCCTGGCCTCTCATTTAACTGAAGCCGGAGTAGGTCAGTTAGTGCGCTGAAGGTTCTTCTACTTGGAAGAGGTAACAGTGGGATTTGTGAGCCTCCGGCAAAGATTGGCTCATCTGTGAAGTGGCTGAAGGTGAAGAAGGAGGAGCAGAGGGATGAGGTGAAACAGAAAAGACAGGTAATTATGTCTCTGGGGTTCGAGGTGGATCTGTCAGAACAGGAAATAGAAGAAAAAAGAACAGAAATGCTTCCCTTTCTCACTTCACAGGAGGAGAGGAAACAGAAAAGGGAAGTATTGACCTAAGGTGGTCTGATTTGTCCTCCAGAGAATGAATGGGCAGTTCTGTTCTTATCAGACTTACCGCACTGCTGGCCATACCAGCTTTGCCTCTACCCAAACAAAGGCGGTCCACCAGCAGTCCTCTATCTGTCCTTGTACACTCTGCGTCTTTATTCGGCACAAAAGATCTTAAAGCAGCAGCAAACAAGCAAATCTGTTCAAAAGTGGGTAAAGGAAATAAGAAAGTAACAATGTCTTGCAAAGGTGCAAAAAGATCTGAAGCTACATTGATCTTCAGCCTTTTATATTGTAACCTATTTTCTCTTTTCTAGTAATTGTCTTGTCTTGTGCAACACTGTCACAAATTTGAGCTTGCTTTTTCTGCGGGTTGGGATTTCATGTTGCAATGAAACTCCTGAATGTGCACTCAAATTATATTAAAATTTCATTTATAATTGCCCAAGCAGCCTCTATGATTCTCAACCAAGAAAGAGTCAGAAGCGAGGAGAAGCCACAGGACCATGCAAAAACATTAAAATGATCTGAAATCATACAGACAACATATGGGACTAATGTCACATGACCTATAGTCCTCTGTGCTTGGTGAATTATTATTATGGTACGTTCAGGTCATGAAGGGGTGTTATTTGTTTCTGCATCAGTGTTATGGTTTGTTTGAAAAAAAAACCCAGATGTAGACCGAGGAGGTTAAGGGTAACTTTAATGGCTTAGTAGACAGGCAGGTAAACACAAAATAACAAAAGGCACTTGAGGAGTCCAGGCAAAAACAAACTGAATCCAACAGTCCAAGAAAAATACAATCAACAGTGGTCCAACAAAGAAAAATCCAGACCTGAGAAAGACTAGGAGCAGGAATACAAGGAGAAGCTTGAAGACGAAACAGACATACATGACAAGTGAAAGAGAGAAAACACTCTAGCTAGCGTGGACATCAGAGGGGAAACCAGCAAATATGTATTCTGTATAAAATATGATCCAGTTTCCCCAAACTCAGTGAAAGAAGTTCTAAAGTTGTACTTTTGTACAGTAATCACTAAGGCCTAGCAATATAGATGCATGTAGTAGCTGTCAGCATTGCTAGATCGCATAGACTGAATGAATGAGGAAACACTCAGGCAGCATCAGTAGTGAGAGAGCTTTTCATTGAATGCAAAATTAGTATACAGCCCCGAGAGCAGAGTCATGATAAGTCAACAACTTATCATTAATCAGAGAATGACTATCATAAATAAAACCTGGAAATACCTCAAAAAAGACTTTTTTGTCATCATAGAAAATACCGCATGTTGAACATATTAACCTGATGAAATTCATGGCAATTTAAATCAGTACAGACTTTAAAATTTGTGATGGAGACTTTGTGTAGCATGGACTATGTAGGCTTACTTAAGTGTGGACTGCGACCACAGTGTAATTTCAGGGTACTGTACATACATTTTGCATGCTTTCCCCTGGGCATTGAACCTACCTCAGGCATTATTGATGTCGTGTCTGACATATACAAGACAGCTCCATGTAAGTCAAGTACTCAAAGGGGAAAGCAAAGCTTGCGTTTTCTAGACAGTTCTCTGGAGACAGGCAGAGCCAGCAGTGGTTTATACTATAAACAGCAACATATACGGTGCATCTGCTCTTTCACAGATAAAAAACACAAATTTGTACTGTGATTTTTATACACTCTCATCATTAGTTTAAATATTTATTGTAGATTGTTGGCATGGCAGTTTGGTTATACTCTTGGGAATGTTTCTTGCTGCAGGAATATACAGCGATATGAAACAGAACATACAGAGAGCAATACAAACAGTAGCCCAGTGGGATTTACTCAGAAAAGACCTGCAGGGTTCTTTCAAATTGACAATTAAGTATTTTGAGCCTGGACAGCAACCACCATGTGTTAAAAAAACAAAAACAAAAAACTGAAACCTCTTGGGTTTTTCTCTGCAAACTTTTTTCACTGTGCTTTAATAGAACATTCAGAAGGTAGAAGTGAGACCTTTGAGGTCGCTGGCATTTTCAAGTCTGGTCATGTGCAGCATGCAAGACATTTACAGAAACCAGTGGGACAACTGGACAACTTACAAAATGGTTAACAGACATGTCAAGAAAAAGAAGTGTAGAGAAGAGTTGAAAAGGCTGCAACTGAATGAATTCACTTAGCTTCTTTACTGCTAATCAAGCCAGCCACTGTTCCAGCTGTTCCAAGGTGAAATACTACTCAATTACTGTTGGGATAATCTTTATAAACAGGTATCTGCATATGAAATCCATGTGGAACGTCAAAAGGGTAGAACACATTGGACAAAATGAAATCCCTGACCCAATTAGCTATCATCTTCAGCTTTTTTTTAAAAAAAGTATCTGCATTAATTTGCAGATTTAGGCGAAATGTATCTTTCCTGTCATTCGTTTATATGCTAATCACACTGCAGATGAAGTCTTGGCCTAGATACACCACTATCCAAAAGTTTGAGGTCACTTAAGAATTTCCATGTTTTCCATGAAAATATACAAGAAATGAATTTATTCCAAAATGAATAGGAAACATAGACAGGTTAGAAATAATGATTTTTAATTGAAATAATAATTGTGTCCTTCAAACTTTGCCTTCATCAAATAATCCCCCATTTGCAGCAATTACATCTTGCAGACCTTTGGCATTCTTCTTGTCAATTTGTGAAGGTAATCTGAAGAGATTTCCTCCCATGTTTCCTGAAGCACTTCCCACAAGTTGGCTTGATGGGCCCTTCTTACGTACCATACGGTCAACCTGCTCCCACAACAGCTCAGTAGGGTTGAGATCTGGCAATTGTGTTGGTAACTCCATTACAGACAGAATACCAGCTGACTGCTTCTTCTCTAAATAGTTCTTGTATAATTTGGAGCTGTGTTCATTGTCTTGTCGTACGATGAAATCGGCTCCATTCAAGTGCCGTCCACAGGGTATGGCATGGTGTTGCAAAATGGAATGATAGCCTTCCTTCGTCAAGATCCCTTTTACCTTGTACAAGTCTCCCATTTTACCACAACCAAAATTGTTTTTCTTTGGCTGTACAGGAAGCCCTAAAAAATTGTATGTTGTCCCCAGAGGTTAAATCGCCACCAGACAATAGCCAATGGTTCACGAGTGTAAATCTAGAATCACGATCAATTAATCTGTTGTACAATGCTGTTTTCTCAGTCTCACAGTTGCTGCAAGTAAGAATTTAAAGGCTGACTGCTGACTTCAGTTTCTTTTGGAAGTATATTTGGTTCACTGTAGTTGTGACAAGACATGACACAATGACACAGCTGTGCGACAAGACATGATCCTCCAAACACCCAAGCCTAGTTACGGTTGCTCACCTATGATTGGGTAATCACTGTGTGGGGAGCATTTTGTTGTAAAGATAGAGCCCTCTAACACTGTTTCTGTCCATTGTGCTGAAAATGTCAAACTCAATTTCTCTGTTGAATTGTGTTACTTTCTTTTTAACACACACAAACACAAGCACACAAATCTATTAAAATACTTCAAAGTGGAACTCATAATGTTTATCCCCACCCAGGGACAGACACTTTGTAAGCAGCAAACATTAGATGAATGAACAGATAATTAAAATGCTACATGAAAGTTAATTAGTGATCAGTCATGCAGGTGAAATTGGCCACCTTTGTCTTTGTCTCTCTCTCTGCTGTAAGCTGTATGTTTTTCTCGATAAAGTATGAATATCCATTGAATCCTGTCACTTGTCTGACGCACTGCTTTGTAATTAATGATTGAACAGTTGATGGAGATAAAACATGGGCTCAGTGATTCATGGTGTAGCTCCTGTCATTCCCTATTAACTAGTGTATGCTGCACCTTGAATATTGATGGACTATAAAAGTGTCCAGGGCAGAAATTTGTTTGTGGCAGCGGGAAGCCTTGTCCCTGGGATGATGGCTATGCATAGCAGGAAGGCAGATGAAGCAACACAAAGTGTTGACTAAAGATGGCTGTGTTGTTGTTGTTTTTTTCTACAATGTCAATGCTACTCACAGCACCTTTCATGAGGTGTGCACTGGTGATGTGGTTGGTACAACACACAATACAGGTCCACAGCAGTGTAGATTCAGTGCTTTATTTGAAATTCTACCCCTCTTACCTTGCCAGTTGAATTGAATCTGTTTCAAGTGTTGGGATGCATGAAAAAGTGTCAGGCAACCCTGGGGGTTTTGTTTGGTGAGATAGCTGCAGGTGAGGCATTGTGAGGCAGAAGGAAATAAAGGTTAGGTTTGGTGAAAGGTTTGTTTTCAACAACAGATCGACTGCAGTATGTTCGAGTTAAAATGTGTTTAAGAGATGTAATTTTTGTGTTATGTAGTAATCAATACTCAAATGAGATTCGATTGATCTGATTTGGTCAAGGTGCATCATCAGATTTGGCTTTGCAACCATCCTCTCAGTCTGGATTGAATCATGGTCAGATGCTGCCCAAGCTTTAGTGGAAAGGAGTAAAGGAAATGTATTTTACTCAGACTAAACCAAAAGCAGCCCATTCTTACTCTGAAGTTATTAAATACGGCAGCTTGATCAGTGGCCTTGTGCTTTAGAATATGACACTGTAGGTACACCTCAAGTGTCATTTTTTGGATGCGCTCATCTGATATAATGTTTTGATGTACCATTGAAGTCATGTGATGGTTCATTAAGAGTGGTAAATTCCATATGGATGTGGTTGGATGGATGCGTCCAACAAACTCAGGACTTTCACCCAGGAGACAGATGTATTGTAAACTGATAAACAGCAACAATAAGAATGTTTTTTACTTGTCTCATGGCCACATACATTCTTATCTAGTGGCCTCATTGTGGGTGAATACTTCTAGCTCTATAAATTCAGAGGGGCTAACACCAAAAATTATTAAACACCGCTGCATTTGTGCTCTATGTTCAGTCTTTTTTCTTGAGTTGTAGTTTTTGTAGTTACATTTCTTTGTAATTCATCGGTTCTAGTTTGGTTTCCACTGTAACCCTCGCAATAAGAGCTACTCCCTTTAGCTGTGCACTGGTGTGGCGCAGAATGACTGTAAATTCAAACTGAACTGAATACAATTGAAGTGCAATGAAGTGACTGAAAATGAATGTGCCTCTATGGTGGAGAGGAAATGGATGTTCCACTAGAATGCTGGGTTAATGTGGTGTCCAGTCTCATTTCGTGCATATTAGTGTTGAGTGATTACGACAGCTTTTCTGGGAGTTAAATTCCCCTGGCTGTTTGTTCTCTGCAAGGTCCTCTACATCTGCTGGCGCAGTCGCTTCCTTTTAACTGGGAACACACAGATGGACACTTGCTTCATGTCAGGTCCTGGTGTGACACACTGAATGGAACTATGCAGCAAAAGCAAGCAAAAAAGAGAAGGAAGGATAATGGTTTGAGACAATTATGCTTGCATTTTACTTGGAAAAAACTAAAAAGAAACAGAAACAGAAAATGATGGCAACCAGTTTTATCGTGAATGTTGTGAAAAAAGAGACTTCATGGAGAGTTCATGGAGAATAATTATCTGTGATGCTCTCTATCCTTCATTTCAGCTTACAGTATGGTAAAGATGGCTGCTTTGGTTCAATTGTCCCATCGTACAAATGATTCATAATTGACCACATCAGTAACACCATCAATCAGAACAATTAGTCACTGATACTTTTTTTTAAAGAGTTGGCACAGAACAATCAGGATGCTGATTTTCCACAATTAATTAAATTACTTATGTTTCTAATGCCTGCTCTGGTGAATCAAACCTGTCAATCTGTCAGTCAAAACTGCATCATACATCTCAAACTCAACTTTAGCTAAGATAAAAAATAAAGATAAGGATAAGCTATCCAATCTATATCAATCATTAGTTGACTAGTTACACTAGCTCGGTAACGATTTATATAGATTAGCTAGAATAAAAAGCTGACTGAAAGTTACATAGTTATAGAAGTTCTGACCGAGCTTCGCTCAGCAGTTGTTGGAGCACTTTGATAAAAAAATAAAATAAAAAAGTGTTCACACTGATATTGCAACAAATTATGTATGTACAAAACTGTCAGTATGCATACTGAAATTCTTTATGCATGACTTTGTACTATTCTCCCACAATGCAATGCACAAAAGAAGTGCCCAGAAGTCTAGAAAGATCTCAGTGAATACATCATAAAATATATGAAATATATATATATCATAATATATAATATCGCAGCAACAGCACATAGTAGCCTATAATTCCCTGTTAATATAAAATGGTGAAGTATGTTAATCTATCCCAGCATACTTGACTTATAATATATGACAGTATATACTGTACTACAATGTAGTACGGACACTGTTTTACTCACTGTCTGATTGGCTTGGTTGTCTCTGAAATATCATGGAAGCTGGAAGCACTTCACACTGACACAAACACACACTCCCATTGCTCACCATGGTGGTTTGTTTGACTGTAATGTGGTATCAGCTAACAGCCCGGTTAACAGTGTTCCATGCAGTCAGACGTGTCGTTAGTATTAACAACATTTCACTAATTGCATTCTCCCATGGAGCTAATCAATTTACAGTTGTGCTGTGATCTTATAATATCTTGAGTCATTGAAAGTTATTTCTAAAGCGGAGAGAATTTCATAAATGGCTGCTTTTGCATTTAAATGATGTGTTTAGAATAATAGCTCATGGTGAAGAGGGTGTGTGTGTGTGTGTGTGTGTGTGTGTGTGTGTGTGTGCATATGCATGACAGCAAGGAAATCTTGTTAATACTGAATTTCTGTCTTTTGTCTTTATGGTAATGTCTGTCTAAACTTTAGCTCTGTCATAATTAATCAATTGTTTTTGTTGATTGACTGACTGATTGGTTGAAACTGAGTGTTATTTTTGAGTTTCTAGAAACAAAAGAAAACATGTTTTATTTTCTTTGCGTACTGTACACCTCTAACTGGCAGCGGCACACTTTATGAAGAAAAATAAAATTGTGCATATTTTGACTGTTAATGAAGAGAAAGATGAAGTAGACAAGTGTTGTACAGTATCTTTTATTCACGTGACAATTACATTTTTTTATATATTACTATTTATAGATGGCATTTATATTAACCAGGTCTCTTTCTTGATAATATAAATGCAGGTGTCATCCTGTTTTATTACTGTTTAATATCAAAGACAAATACATTTATCTCGGAATAAGTCTGCCACAAAAGCACAACATCCTTTATTGTCATGCAAGTTATACTTGAATTAAACTCTTCATTTTCAAATCTGTGATCCATCAAAACATTGTGGCGTTTTCCGGTTGGTATGCTTCCACAAACTCGACTAAAAAGACATAATGGAAGTCCTAATGGTTCGTATTTTTATCTGTGCTCTTGCAGGGGTTGAACCAGATGAGGAAGGTCGCCCAGGTGGGACTCGATGGTGTGCGGCGGACAGACTGGCATGACTACGAGGCAATGAGGAGAGATGCTGCTCGCTCAGGTAGGTTCAGACTCTTTGCTGATGCTGCTGTTTTGTTTGAGCATGTTTGTTAAGAACATCTGCTCTGTTTCAAGGTCTCACACACACACACACACACACACACACACACACACACACACACACACACACACACACACACAGATACACACTGCGGAACTCTAGTTCAACTCCATCTTAATTCCTTCAAGTGGATTTCTCTCTCTCTGAAGCCGTGTGAATCAATTCTGCGAGTACAGTTCTGAGTTCATAATTAAACACAGTTAATCTTCTACAATAAACATTGATTTAGCCCCAGGCCCTGAGTGGGAAGCATACCTCTGTCTTTTTATTACGAATGTAACAGGTTTAACTGGCTTTTGTATGGTATTAGGTGGTACTTAAGTAGCAAATGAGTTGGATTTGTAAAAGACTACCAAGGGATTTGAGACTCAAAGATCTACTAAAAGATCATACGGTAGATTTTGTGGACAAAATAATGGTTTGCAGGTTTTCTTAAGCACCATGTGGGAACATACATGGAAAGACTTTGAAATTGCAAAGTGATTTTTCTGGCTCCCTTGGTTCCATAATAATATGATAGGTGACTCACTCTGTCAGCCTTTCCACAGTGTTGATGCATTGAATCATCAGGAACAAATAAATAAACAGAAGCTAAAGTTACTTTAATACTGTAGCTGTACTGATTGATTTCAGTTTTGGCTCAGACCATTGACAATGGTACAATGGAATTTTTTTTTTTTTCGAACAGCAATGAGGATGTGCTTTGAATTCACAACAGTGCTGATTCTCTACTCTGACTGACTTTTTGATAATAAAAATGATGGATATAAAATAACATAGCATAGCTGAAATATGTGTGCTCATATGAAATATGTGTACACAGTCCTAAATTACATTTAACAGCATTAATAAAACAAAAATAAAAAAATAAAAAAAACTTCAACTCAGATAGTCAAATCAGATAATTGTCAAGCAGTTTCTTACTTAGAGTTCAGATTTGCCTGAGGAGGACTAGAAAACATAACTCAAGTGATCTACGTAACAAGTTTATTATGCAGGGAAAAGTACAACATTAAGTAGAAGAGTTTATCTCTGAAATGAGCCATTAAAGTGAAGAGTTATTTTCCACACTTATTACCTTCAGGAATATAGACGGATCATTTCTGCCTAATGGAACAAGGCAGCTCACTTTAATTTGATGCTCTCCTCTGACTATAGATCAGCCTGCATGCATTTTGTGTGTGTTTATGTGGAGTGCATTGATGAGTGGCTAATGAAACATGCAGCACGGTGTAATTTGACGCATTCCTGAAATTAGCTGCGTTTTTTTATAATGTTTGTGTGGAAAGGAGTTATTAGAGAGTCATTAGGTACATGCTTGTGTGTGTATGTGTCATACATGGAAGTTCAGTGCTACAGTATATAGGCTATGTGTAGTAATACTGTATGATTGACAGTCCAGAACAGAACCACTTAGTTGATGATCAGTTCAGTCAGTTGACTGAAAACTTATCGGTTAATATTTTCATTTCCTTGCAGCTGGTTCCATTTTCTCAGATGAGAAGAAAACACGCTGTATATGGCAATGTTGGATGTAGGAGACTATTCTGGATTTATTTTTTTTTAAACTATTTTCTGACATTTTAAAGTCAGCGTAAAGGCAATTGTGAGATTTATTTCTAAATACATTAAATATGTTGGAAAACAGTTGCTGAAAACATGTGAAAAGGCTTTTAATGATATATTACTGAAATATGGAGTTAGAGGTTAAAACAGTTTTTGGTCCAGGATTTTTTGGGGCGGTCCTAAAGGGTGGCTCGATGACACACTAAGGCCACCTCATACCACCCTGACCCCCTACACTTTCAACACAACACACAACACTTTCTTCTTTGGTCTGATAAACTCATAAAACATATTTATTCTTACTTTACACAGACTTTATATAAATAACTATAAATATATGTCTGCCCTGAAAAAATGACAGCCCTGAAAAACATTGCCTGTAGCATGGATCTGGTAATTGGCATATTGCAAGTTGGTGTTGCATTGGATAGACTTGTCAATCACAAGGTAGCATGTTCTTAAGTCAATCACAGACAAGAAAACACTTTCAAGGGGACGGAAATGTCTCCCTTGCCTCTCAGGGCTTCTGTACTTGTTGGTGATTCTAGTGAAATGAGTATCAAATTCCTGCAAATACAACATTACCATAACATGTGGTTATGTATGTAATGTGGTGCAACAGTGCTTTCAATGGTCTACTACAATCAGTACAGATTTTTATAGCATTTGGGGGCCACAACTAATGATTTTCACAAAACACTGACAACTTGTTAGACAACAGTTCCTTATTTCAACATGGAGCAGATACCAAGCAAGTTAAACATTCAAGTTGAAGTTGTGTTTGACTCCACATGCATGTGTCTGGGATCCATACAGTATGATTGACACTGATGCTGATGAGTTTTTTTTGTTTTTTTGTTTGTGTTCGATGCAGGCAACGGTGAACAGGGAAAGCCTTTCCCTCTGACGGAAACTGACCGAGTCGACCAGGCATACAGGGAGAACGGCTTCAACATCTATGTCAGCGACCGGATCTCCCTCAACCGCTCCCTCCCTGACATCCGACATTCAAAGTGAGTCTATAAAGTTAATTTGTTATGCTGTCTTGCTGGTGAAATTCCATCACCTCTAAATTAAAAAGCTACTCTTTTCTGAGTTCGTAATGAATCTTTTGAATCCCTTTAATCCCTGCAGTTAATAATCAGAAGCATGGTTAAACCTAATCTGGTGTGATATAAGTGTGTTGTGTTTGGCTCAGGGTAAATATTGTGACTTAATTTAGCAAAAAGCTGAAGTTGTAGTTCTAGTCTCTGAAAACTTAATTCATTAGTATTAATCTTCATGGGAACAGCAGGTCACAGGGACAATGTTAGGTGCAGTATTTGTCAAGGATTCCTGCTGCTGCATCAGGAAATTGTGGAAAAAAACCCCAATAACTTTCCTGTGAACCGAGTGCCCCCTTCCAATTTCAAAATGGCATCGTGCACAGCCTTTAATCACAGCTTTTCTTCTTTACCTGACAAGAATCTTCCTCTGACACTTGACCTTCCCTCCCCTTTCATGTGGAAAGCAGCTTTGAGTGCTTCCTTTCTGCCACTTTCCCCAGGAGGACTGATTCTTTTTCATTAGTGTTTATAAAAGCAGGCTTTCCCTGACCTTTCACAACTCTTGCCATGAGTTGTCTGTGCCGACGAGTACTCTATGCAGCATTAAAATGAACCCACATTTAACTACAGATATCCAGCTTTTTGTACAGACCTGTAATTTAGTTCTAAAGCTGACAGATGTAGCTGCACTCGAACACTTGAACAAGCAGATGACAAAGCAGTTCTCAAGTATTAAAGTAAAGCCAAGTCAAATCTCAAGTCCTTGAGGATTTCAGTGCCCAAAAAGGTGTGTGGTAATTCTCGCTCAAATGTCCCAGGATTTTTGCTGTCACGGTAAAAGTCAGATTAAGTCTTTTAGGTAGTCTCAACTAACTAAATCAAGCTCTTTTCCAGCTTACATTAGCATAAATGGGTAGTCTGACATGTGTTAAGGAATTTAGACCGGCAACCATTCACAGTCACACCTATGGGAAATTTATTTATAGACATAGAGTAATTGTGACATCAATCTGACAGCGTATAGAGAGGAGAGTTTCTACATATCATGACAAGTGTATTGATGAATCTTCCATTCTCCTTGGACAAGCTTCAATAAACCTTTCAGCATAAGACATCTTGCACTTTCTCTCTGACTGAACTGACCATTGATGAATAAACCTCTCGACAACTTTTTTAATATCAGATACATCAATTAATGTTTTCCTTATTATGTTAATGAATAAAACATCAGGCATCTTTTTTTTCCCTTTAAAACATGTTTGCTGCTATACATGTAATCCAGATGCTCGGGAGGTAAATCAATCAGAGGATCGGTGGTGTGTTCGATCCCTGGCTCCTCTGGGATGTCCCCATTGTACATGTAAGAAAGAATAGCCTGTAGTGCATTGGATTCTCTAAGGACTGTGCTTGTACTGTACTCATGAATTCTCCTTCATGTCTTCCCTTGACCTTTTCCATCGAGGCCAAGGAAAAAACATGTTTATCTTGTAAGCTTGCATTTGCAAAATTAGAGATTTGCTAAAGTTTAGTGTAAGTATTCCTTCCTGTCCAGTCGTCTCGGGATTTCTGTGTCAGATGCCTAATTCTTGATGTGCCGTGAATGAAGTCATCCAAAATAAATGACAGAATTGAATGCTTTCGTTGCCTTCAACTGACACCGATTAGCATTTTCTGATTTCCTTGCAGAAATAATGAATGCAAATGCTTTCTTATCTGCTGTTGCTGTGTTCAGGTTTAAGACAACAGAAAGGTAGTAAAATATCTAAGTGTTTACATGGTTACATGTCACGAAGTTTTGTTTATAATTGAATTATAAGCGTGTAAATAATCTAAAGGAACAAATGAGGACTGATGTAACCCCCCGGTTGGTGCACACTTGTCAACCTTCCATGACCAATCAGATGCTCTCCTGACTAAACACTGGCTGACCCTCCCACTCAACTGCAACACTGTAGGCACTGTCTGCCTCTTGGTGATTGGCATGTTGTCTGTGCCTCCGAGGCAACCAGACCCAGACCTGCGACTGACACATTCGATTTCTGCACGCTGACAAGACTTAATTGAAACACACACACGCACCTCCATCCCCCGAGGAATTGGACACGGTTTGTTAAGAGTCACCAGCCGACTGCCTGTCGATCACTCTGCCTGCCTGTCTCCCAGCGTTCATATTTGAATGAATAACACGCAGGCTGATGTTCAACACAGACATTGATCGACTGACACAGTTTGCTACACACTCTCTCTCACCGTCCATCAGCTAGGGAACAGTACTCTCTTCCCATGATTAGCTCCTCTGCAGGGATCTCACTGCTTGCTGAGATGATCATGTACAAGGTGATCGCTGTAACCCGTCGTCGGTGCACATGTCGGCAGCTGATAACAGCTGTATGTGCTGCAAATAATACAATTAAAGCTGTCCCTGGTGTAGGAGGACAGGAGAACTCAGCTGCACTGAGTTCCATTCAGCAGCTGAGGAGGTGAATCGGTTGTGTCCTCAGGGCTAAATTTATGTTTTACACAGCGTTACAACTTTTTTAGATTTGGGGTTGTGTTTTTCTGTTAGGCAACATCAGTAATAATTAAAAAAATCATTTCACCCATAACTCAACCTTAATTTTGATCAGATCATATTACTCATTCTTTAACAGGAATTTGGTGCTGACTAACAACTTTATCTTTCCAAAAGGGTCTCAGATCAGGGCAAGATAACACATGCTGTCAAAGATTTATTTTTAACAGATGATTGCTGTCATACATTTTTACACTTCACACAGATAGCTAGCTCTTGACACAGCAGGGGACAGGGTGAACCACTAATTGAATGTATATAAAATGTTATGGGGCTCTCTCTCTCTGTCTCTGTCTCTGAGAAGCAAGCAATTACAGTTTTCACTGTGATAGCGAGTGATTAGTTTTTTCAGACAAGAACTAGTTAGAACCGCTGTCTTCCAGCCTGCTCTAACAAATCCATATGAGCACTTAATCCATATGCCACCCTCAGTGAATGGAGACCTGCTGATGTGAAACCAGCAGAAAGGATGCTTGATAAGGGATGTTAATGCCTCACCTTAATACGGTGAATGGAGAAAAAATAAGTTGTAAAATGGTCACCAAACAAGTATAAAGTGCTATATCTGTGTATTCATTTTGCTTGTGTGCAGCTGTAAACAGAAGCTGTATGCAGAGAAGCTGCCCAACACCAGCATCATCATCCCGTTCCACAACGAAGGCTGGTCGTCGCTGCTGAGGACCGTTCACAGCGTGCTCAACCGCTCTCCTCCACAGCTCATAGCAGAAGTCATCCTGGTCGACGACTTCAGCGACAAAGGTACCGAGGACACACATTCATCGCTAAACACATACCATAGACGTGTGTGCAAGCAAAACATTATTTAATTTGTGCTTGTATACGTGTTCAGTTATAGATCGGATCAAATAAAGATCATTTCAAACTAATCACAAAGACTGGGTTCCCATCAAGGACCTTCACGGTGCTGTGAAGTTTTCTAGGATTTTCTTGGAACAGATAAATTCTTTGGTATTGCTGACAGCACTGACATATTAGTACGTTCTCCATCAAGACCCAAACAAATTTTAAGGTAGTGTGACTTCATGACAAATAGCAATTAAAAACGTATTGATCAACACTGAAGACACAATGAGTCCTTGGCCACTCAGCTCATGAATCTCTTGTCCAAAAGGATTTTTAAATATTCTCAGTCTGTCTCTGACCTCTTTACAGTCAGCCTCATATGACCAACCAACCTTATGCAAGCTGTGTTTCTGACATATCAGCATGGGAAACCTCCACTAAGATCAGACTAAATCCAGCAGCTGAAAACCAAACCAATCAGTGGGACTATTGGGAGTTTCTCAGATGCTAACTCAACACTGTGTCTCCTTCTCTGCCAGTGGGTAAAAATAAATGAAACTACATATTATAAAGACTAGATAGAAAAAAAGTGTGTATTTCTTTATCTCTTGACTTGGCTTGAGAGGTTGACTTGATTTTGCAATGTTAGCAGAACTCTAAATCAAGAATACTCTAGTGAGTGTTGCATTTCTCTATCTGTCAGGTATTGGAAAGGTTCAGTCAGAGAGATGAAAAATACTGTAATTTGTTGAACAGCTCATTTTAAATGAAGCCTGTCCAAATGAAACACATAACGAGCTTCACCGGACTGATTCTATACAAGCAACATCACACTTTCGAGGCACTATGAGTGAGACCTTTCAGCTCTGAAACTCAAACCAGAAAAAAACAAATGATAAAACCAAAAATAACGTTCCAGCTGAAACAGTGTTTTGACATAAATCACGAGGCTCTGCAGTGAATCAAATCTAATGATTCCTCTGACAGGTGACACCATTCTCCTCCCCCTGACCTAAAATACCTTTAAACTGCCTTCGATTTTTCTCTCGCCCAAGAAGAGAGCATAGAGCTCGACTGTAGAGCCCTGCAGGTGCAAAAGTGACACTACAGAAGAGCGTTAGAGTTTAAAGCGTACGCCATAGTTTTATTGAACGAGCTGGTGGTGAGCATACATGACATGCATAACTATGATTTCATTAGTGTATAATCACCTGAAAATAAGGCGATTTACCTTAAAATTTGCCTTTTACATCGATACTACAGGTCTTCAGAGTCCACCATGTTTTTACACTAGCCAAAACCAAAAATAAAAAAAACCTAAACAATGGCTTTAAATGGAGCTATTCATGTTTTTTGTGCAATTTACAACCACCATAGTTTCTCCTTCATGCTAGGAACGAGATGGTTAAGCGAGGTGGTTGCTATCAGCAATCACAATACAAGATGCCAATAAATCCTACATACTGGCCCTCTAAAAAAAGGAGCACTGATTTGTTGTTTTCAGTGGCTCAGTTCCAATTACCCTGTTAGTATTAATATTGTATTATTATTGTGAATATGTTACTATTGAAGACACAAGCTTGAAAAACTCACTAGTTCAGAAGTCATTGAAGACACAAGCTTGAAAAACTCACTAGTTCAGAAGTCAAACCTTGCTGTTACAACCTGTGTTGGGAAAGTTAAAATCAAAATTCTAACTCTCCAAACCCAAACTTCTTTAAAGAACATTAGCATCCAAAAACAGTGGACCTGGACGTTCACAAGCTGCGGAAAATAAATGGAAATAAGATGCATAAAAAGTGCTCAGTCAGATATTTTCCAATAAATAAAGGTTCGGGGTAAAAAACATCTGTTTCTACCTAGAAAGAGTCAAGACATCTGTAGACACAGATGCTATGTAGTTACTTTAGCAGCACGAGCACTGCAGTAATTTGTCATATAATAATGGTCGCCCAGTTCACACAGGAATGATGAAAGTATAATCATATCTCATGAAACGGGAAGACTTCTCTACTGCAGTGCATACTGCTCTGGTTCACTGTGTTCAGCATGTGTGGGTTTTGGTTTGTTTGCTGCATGAGGTGCTGAGGAGTCAGAGATACACAAACATCTATTCTCCATTGTTGCATAGCTTTGTGTGTGTGTGTGTGTGCGCGCGTGTGTGTGTGTGTGTGTGTGTGTGTGTGTGTGTGTGTGTGTGCGCGCGCGCACTCTGTTTTCTCTCTCACCCTCCCATCAGCCCTCTTAAGAAAGTGTTTAATTCCTTGTTAATTAGTGCTCTCTGTCACGGTCCCTCGTTGAAGGATGTGTTTACCTCTCGTCTCCACGGTAATGAGATGTTCCGCTGCCTCAGACTCATTTAGAGGTTAACACCCATCAGAGCTCAGAGAGCAAACCCTCCCACTGCTCCTGCTGAGTGGAGCAGAAACATAAAAAATGGCGAAAGCAGTGCTATAATCTAGTTGTTTAAACTACAGGACACTTCATTAATTATTCCTACTTTCAGATGTTGTACAGGTAATGTAAATTTGGGGTTTGTAAAGCTTTTGATGTTAAACAAGATGTCACAAAACAGTCACATGATTGCTTCAATTACCAGACAAAATCAACATATTCTTGTACATAATGCAATGCACATACTTTGTGGTTGATGAGGTAGTATTACCCAGTACTCTCTACTAATTTGTAATAATTGCAGAGGTTGTCTGTGATGTTAGAACCTTCTTGAATCTGACATGTCTGTAATTTGTAAAATGAAAATTGTGAAAAAAAAAAAACTTTGTTTAGCACTTTTAATCAAATTGAATCACTGACAAACGTCCAATTGTTAACTTCTACATTCAGATTCAGACAAAGAAAACGCAAGCCTGCATTTCTACATAATCCCTTGCCCTCTACCCTCACACGTCCCTGCGGGTGGGGAGTAAAGAACAACTCGGTTGTGTGAAAATAGCCTGGAACCTGGGAGGGGTCTGAGCTCTCTGTCGCTAGGATGGATGGGAGAACATTACGCAGCTGCGGGGAAGGGATTTAACCTCTGCAGTCCGTCTGCTCACACACTCCCTCTCAGTGCCACTGTCCTTTGATAAGAAATGAGTCGGGCTGTAATTAAGGCTTAAGAGACACAAGGACAGAGTGAAGTTCACTTGGTTCTGGTCTCTGGTTGAGTAACTGGTGTTAAAACAGTTTCTTCGCAGAACACCACAAATCAATGCTCAGCGTTGAACCCTTGCGTAATAAATTAAGTGTGTTATGGAGGAGGAGAGAAAAGGTGATTTATTATAAAGAGTTGTTCAGATTTACAGTGCGGTGCTTAATTTCTAGTTCACATATACATTTACCAAGATGAGAAATTATTTCCTGTACAAATGTGGAAAAAGGAGGAAATTACTTTAGCGGGTGTGAATAAGGCCTGTCTTTGTGTGTCTTGCTGTAGCTATGGCTTACTTCTTCACTTTTTACAGACTTTAGTTAAAGGCTTGTTGGCTTCAGCCCATAAAAATGATTAAAATAGACACAAATACTTAAATATTTAAAGGTTTTTTGCTTAAAGCATGAGAAAAACAGTTTACCAAAGACTACTCATCATGCATACAACCCTACCAGGGTGACAATATGTTTGTGGAACACATTATTTTTACGGTAAAATGTAGCTTGCATGTAAAAGCAGGTTGACTTGTTACAAGTGGAGTGAGTAGAGGCAACAGAAACATACTGTTACCTATCTGGTTGATTAGACCTGACCTCAGGTCTGTTTGGGTGTCTAGATTCTATTTAATCGACATCTCCCTGACTCTCTTGTCAGCTTTTTATTATTCAAAACTAGTCTGATGAATCCGGTGTCCTCACATATATTCTCGCATAGTTTTCTCCAACCTGTGCAGAAGTTTAAATCAGGGTGTGTAGTGTGTTTAAGGCAGCCCAACAGGGACCACCCAGGCATAATCAGCCAAACACAACCACATATCCACAGACAAAGAGAGCGATCCACAACACATACATCAATGATAGCTTTGGGTATAGCAGTTTTATTTTGTGAAATGTTTCTAAGTAGGAGGTACAAACAAAAGCTCTAACAAAACACCAGACGCTACATTTGTAATATTTTTTACTGCTTTATGTTGACATCAAACAGACTTTTCCACTGGGAAACACGTCTGTGCACATCTTGGTCAGGTTAGCATTTCAG
Source organism: Larimichthys crocea (assembly GCF_000972845.2). Taxonomy (NCBI): domain Eukaryota; kingdom Metazoa; phylum Chordata; class Actinopteri; family Sciaenidae; genus Larimichthys; species Larimichthys crocea. The sequence goes on from NC_040032.1 coordinate 21,524,867, forward strand.
AAGCCTCTAAATATGCTGTTGTTTTATTTTGAAAATCAGCTGGATTCTCTATACCGTTTCTGTACCTGGCTTCCTATCAGCTCAAGCTGCTCTATACAGATTGACATGGGCTGCTTGTGGCGTCCGTCAAAAATAGAATAGTCACGTATTCCCAGAGCAACCAAGCAGAGGCCTGCATCTGGGACGCTTCTGGACTTCTGAGCGTGGCGGGGCCGCGTGGGATTTGAAGCAGCATAGATCGATATAAACTGTTGTCTGACAGCGCGGTAAAGCAAGGCAAAATATTTTAAATATAACGTATGCCTAGCATACAAATTAGGTTTTGTTCTGCTCTCCACAGCAGAACATTGCTTAGCTTCTATTGTAGGTAATAAACTGCCTATGAATAAGTACCTCATATGTAACATGAACTATCCCTTTAACACAAGCTTTTGGTCCTGTTGTGTGGTACTCTATGGAAACTTCCTCTTTGCTCAGAGTTGATGACTCTTAAGCATCTTGTGATCTAATTCTTATTCACAAAATATAATCAATGTGTGAGTCATTAATGCCCCAGCCCACCCCGACAAAGGCACTTCCACTTTCATAACACATACACACAGCCAGTAGGAAACCCTGCCAGTCAGTTCTGCTGACGCTGTGTTACCCTGCTCTGCTTAACATCCACAGAGCCTGCAGCCATACTAATGCCCTGTTATATTTATAACACTTCATTATGCATCAGAACTGCTTGTAACAGTTACCCTGAAGCAAATTAGCTCATGATGAGGCAGTTTTTCTTTTAATACTGTGAAGTTTGCCTTTAAGGTGAGTCCGATTACACATGTTGTAATTATAGAAATGACCCCCAGTTCTATTAATGTGGTCGTTAAAGGTCCCTCCAGCGTTGGGGTAAGTTAGCATCATTTTCTAGATAGATAGATAGATTTATTTCAAACACATCAACCTGCTGTTAGTGTTTGAAGATATTTATAGATGATTAGCTAAACTGAAACAGCTGTTCTCCTCCCGTTTATGTCACTCTTCATTCATTCACATCTCTTGAGATGTAAACTTCAGAGATGTGTAGTGATGTTATTAATGGCTGCACTGTAATGGCTAAAGATCCATAAAGAACCATATGTCCTGAAACAACAAGTTGATTAATTGATCAGTCTTTTGGCAGAAAATGATTCATCAACAATTTCCATAATCCATTTTATGGCTGAAGTAATTTATCAAATGTGGACGTCAAACATTTGGTGGTTCCAGGTTCTCAAATGTGAGGACTTGCTGCTTTTCTATTATGGATATCTTTTGTTATTTCCTGGCATCTGACAAAGTTTAATGGATTCATTAAAATAATCATCCATCCATCCATCCATCCATCCATCCATCCATCCATCCATCCATCTATCCATCCATCCATCAATCCATCAATCTTGAGCTTATCTAGCTGATTACAGCTCCTTCTGGCAAGGTTTTCCTAGACTAGATGTGCTATCTGGTCTGGCCTTGGATTTGAAAATATTGAATCAACCGATAAATAGCTAATGAAAAAAAATGTTTTGCCAGCCCTACTTTGAACTTCTACGGACTACAAGACCCTGTACTATACTAAAAATAATTGAGTAAAATGCAGGTTAAACTACTCATTGTGTCTAGCTATATAATATGACATTCAAAGCATACATCGATTGTTGATCTCTACAGAGCCAACAATGTTTTTCAGTCAGTAGGAGTTGTCCCAGCCTTAACCCTTCCAGTTCAGGCTCAAGAGGCATTCAATGCATCATTCTCCATGTTTCTTTCTGTTGATGCTCAGAGATGTCAACGATTGCTATCCTTTATCTTTGCAGTCTTGCACTAATGGCTTAAGTTTTGAGGCTTGGCAACCATCCCCCCATGGCTCAATTGGTTTCACCAGAATGTTTTTTTTTAATCTTCTGAGGATCACAGCAATTTGTCAGGTCATAGAGAGAGGTGTGGAGCACATCTGCAAAACTGTCCTTCACACACCGGCCCTCATCTCCCTCATGATCTGGCCATTCGCAATTGGTTGGATTCAGGTCTCTTGTTTATATATGTACTGTGTTGACCCTTCCTTCTAATTTCATTTGAAAACATCTGTTACTTCTTCGCCCCCCTATGCTTTTTTTTTTTTTACACTTTACTCATGAAGGTAACTGTTAACAAAAGAAGATGCAAAAGGAGATGATGTGCTAAAAACTTTGTTGTTTTCCTGCCAGTTGCTGACATCAGGTTTAGCTGCCGTCTGTTTCACAGCAAGCTGCAGGTGACAAATGGTATTTGTCAGGTGGCAGTGATGCTGGGGAGGAATCATAGCAACAAGAGCCCTGGAGGTATGATGGGGGAAAGAAGCTGCAGGAGTAACCTCTTGTCCTTTCATTCATCAAAGCATCTATCTATCTACTTTTCTTTTGTCTAAAAAACAGGAGTTCACTTGTAGGTTTTTTCCTTAGTGTTTTAGTTGTACTGATTCCACTGATATCCCCTATTTGTCACATTCTAGTGTTCAAACTGGGTTGATGTACAATAGACTCTTGTTCCTTGCAACACTTACATGCAATCTAATGACCTTATGGCCGACTAAATAGAAAAAAAGAGGATATTAAAATGGAGTACTATTTACTCTCCTTCCTTTTGCCTTCTCAAACCAATTTCTGATGATGAGGACTGGTGATTGTCTCATTGTTGAATCTTATTTGGTTTCATGAAATTACCCCCTACTGCCATATACTGTTGTAAGATTTAGGAGGCAGCATCCTCATTTTCTTTTTATTCTCTTCATTTTCACCCGGTGGCTTTATTTTCTTTAACTGCAGGTTTGATGTCAGGAGAGCTCACTATTCAGTCTCTGCATTTCTGTTTTATCCCTCGCCCTTGCCTTTCTAACACTCACTCTATTAGTGGTAACCTGCAGCTCCAAGGCAGCTGAAAGCAATCACTAAACAGCTGGTATGTGGAAGTACAAACAGGAACACAGGAGTGAAACTAAACTCCAACCCACAGAGATTTCAGGTGGAAGAGAAAAACAAGAATTTTATGTCAGATTTTCTTTAATTACAGGTTTCAGTCAAGGTCGATTCTCCACGTCAAGGGACCCCTACCTTTCACTCTCTGCCTCTCTGTTTATCTCTCTCTTTCTGCCCCTCGCTCACTCACTCACTCCACATCTGACCAGCAAGCAGCTCTGATTTACAGCCAGCAGCTCAACCGTGACACTGAGCTACACACAATGAGCGAGTGTTGCTATCAGAACTGACAAACGGCTCTTTTATATCTCCTCGTTTTGACTCTTTTTCTTCCCTCGGTTCTTCGCCTCCCCACTTTATACACAGTAAGAGAATTTAGGGGCTTAGATTTGGATATTTCACAACTTCTGTGTGTAAAACATTTTCCTGAATAATCCATTCTCAGATTTATTATCACTGAGGATATTGATTTATTTCAAAAATGTCTAAATCTCATCTCCAAATAGCACCTTTCTCACACTATTTGCATGGATTAACCCTGCCTCCATGTATCTGATCTCTCTTTGATAGATTCTGCTGCTGTCTTTACATGGTGTAATATTAGATGAATGGTGAAGCTGACATGATGGTAGCATATCAAGGAGATAACAAAGAAAAGTATGTCCTCCACTTTACAGACTGGGAAAAACACCTGACCTCTAATGTAAATTATTCTTTTGAAGGCTGATAAAGATCTTTGCAAATGGCTTGATAACTTCCCGCTGTCATTTGCTGGATGTTCTTCATCTTAGAATCTCATTCGATTTGCCAATGTTTAAGATAATTCTCTGCACCCTTCCCTTTGAAATCTATCTGAGCCTAATGCTAATTTAACAGCTGGTTAGATATGGTCATATAAAAGACAGATGCCCTTCTACTTCTTCTTTCATTATTTTTCAGCCACTATCATATTCAGTATATAATTGTTAGCCTTTGTTACAGTAAGCCATTAACACTTGTTACCCTAACCTTAACTCTAATATCATCACATTATCAAGTGAAAGTGATTATGTCAGGCTAATCATGTGGCTTCATCTCCGCTGTGTAAAGATCATAATACTGGGTAAATGGCTGTATGTGTCTGGCAGCCTAACATTGAATTCTGCTGGTGGAGTCCAAGTCATTTCACAGATTTATGGTCAGACGGGGTGGCAGGGAAAGTAGCTCTGACTTGTACAGAAAAGAAAGAAAGCTGCCTCCTTCTTCTCCACATTAGAGAATGCATGGGAGGCGAGTAGAGGGTATGCTCTATGTAAGAGTTACAGTATGTGCCTTCACAAGACTCATATATGCTCCATTATGTTAGCCTTTCAGGGATCAGATCAAAGCTCATAAATCTGGCTCTCACAGATCCACCAGAATCTGTTCAGTCCCTGCAGGGACTCAGTACTCTGTGTTGTCAAACCTCACCTCTGCTCCCACTCCTGCTACATGTAGTCAGCTTTGATTCCCAGCTATTACAATGGATGTCAAATGGGACACGACTAGAAGAAGGGAAGTGAAGAAGTACCAAAATATCCATAGAAACTTCTCAAACAACTCCATCCGTACAGTATGTTCAGCAACTTCCAAATTCTCATTGCTTTGCCGGACGAGCAAGCAAATCCCACTCAGAAAGAAGAAGAAGAAGTTCCAACCAGTAACATTCTTCTTACTCACCACATCATCGTGCCACACTTAGAATGACAAGTTAGTCTCAATTGAATGCAGATCTGTATATCAAAATCCAGCAGGTGTCACTGAAACCCGGTCTAATTAAGCAATTGCTGGACTGAAGTTACCGCACTGAAGTATGATTATTGCTTTCATGGTTATGTTTGTGGGTTACAACTAGGTTAACATTGTAAAATGTAAAAATCCAACAGGACTTAGTTGAGGATTAGTCATGAGACTTGAGTCATTGATCTTAACCTTAAGCTCGAGTGTTACAGTAGCCTACCAACATGTGTCTGGTTAAGAAAGGTCACACTTCCTAGAGTAGAAAAAAGCGGTACAACTACAACATTATGCTTTCTCCAAACCTTATTCAGTAGTGCATTAGCATTGAATTGATTTCACAAGAGACAGGAATGCATTAGGAATACATTCATTTGTTTCCTTCTCAGGCAAATGACCACATTAACACATCCATGGTTGTTACGCCACATGAAAACTCACTCTTGGACTTATTAAGCTTATTAATGAATTTAAGTTGACAACGACAAAAACAGCATTGTTTACAGCCATAGCTGCCGGCGAGAATAATATACATTCACACCTTGACAGCTGGGAGCAGCTTGAGTCTGCGGCAGTTTGGGGCTTTGTTTAGGACTCTGACAGGACTTAATGATGCTAGTTCTTTATTCATTTCCCTTGGCCATGTCACAGTGGGGTTTCAAAAGGGTGAAATGAGATGCCAAGTGGTTGGTTTCTTTTAATCTATTTATGTCTATTCTCTGAAAACTATGGAGCAACATTCATAGTCTGAAAAAACACCGTGCACTTCTCAGTTTAGAGCTTAAGCTTATTGAATAAGCCTGTGTATTAATCTTCCCCCTACCTGTGCTGTTAAGGAAGACTGATTCACTGTGCCCTTTTCTTTACTTACAATATTACGAGATCAAACTGGTGGTCTTTTTTCATTCTTCATCCCATTCACGAGTGCAGTTGATTTAGGAAGTATGCTGCAGACTGTTCTGTGTTTACAGCTGACAGTTGGTGTTTGTCTGTGGTGAGTTGCTTTCTGTTGAACTTTTCAGCTTCTGTTTGTTTATGTATGTTATCTTTCTGGCCACTGTTACGCTTCACTAAATCTAATGCAAACACGTTTATTCCTTTTTAAAAGAAAATGTATTTAATTCTCTTATTGTCTATTTTTTTCTGTTCTTAAATTTAGTTTGCACTGCCAGATGTTTTTTTTTTTTTTTTTTTTGCCATTAAGATGCCAATATTTAGATTCTCTCCCCTTAAATAGTAAAAATCTGCTAAGTCTGATTACTTTGTATTTTGTAGTGGTCCAAGTTTGATTTACCAGACTCTCTTAACTCATTGCAAATTGCTCATTTTAAGCCTAATGCATGTTCATGAGGAGATTTCATATTTGATCGTAAGCATGAAATTAAAGAGTGTCTTAACAGAGGATGATACTGGACAAAGACCTGCATAATGTCTTACTATAGTAGCTTTGACAGAACTAGGTACTAGTACAACAGTAATCTGATCTGTTGATTTCAATATAAAGTTAAACTCAGATTCAGAGTGGACAAAGCGGAACTGACTCTCTGTATATTACAAATAACAGATCTGATGAAAAATTTCCTGTACGTCTCATTTAAGATTAAATCTGTTTGTCCAAGACAGTTCCTGCATGTTGTCTGCCCTCCAAAGGGAAATTATTCATTCAATCACTCTCAATCATTCTACAGTATGCCAGTGTTTTGAGGCCTTCTGGCCTCATTTTCTTTTTTCCCCAGGAAATTCTGAATCATAGTACTGAAGGTTGCTCATCTTCTCACAGCAATATATGATGATCGAACAGCTGCTTCTGTAGGAAGGTCACAGTAAAACCATCCATGGTGGAGTGCCAGATTTAGGTGAAAGCTCTACATTATTTTGTGCAGCTTTCTTTTAAATACTTCTGTTGCATTTGTCAATAACATCGACATTTTAATTCTGAATGGGAAAGATTTGTGCCATGTAATCACAGCCAGTAGCAGAGCCTGTATTTACTCAGTGGGACTGCGGTGGCACACTGCATCATCAGCTATTCTGTGATGGAAACCTGCCATTGGCAGATTGATCGTCCAATTACTTCCCTACTTTCCTTTCCCCGATGGGATCAGTTGAACAAATGGCTGCAATACTTCATTTCAAATAAGGAGTGGCCTGTACACTTCTCTTATGCAGAGTGACTTTTGATGTATTCCCAGTCAGATGTAGAGGCGGTTTGGCGGTCAGACAGCACGGCTCCCAACAGGCATCAGCGTAACCTCCAACCTGGAGCCACCACAGAACTGACCACAAAAGGTCTGCTGCTAATTGTGCAGAAATATGTCATTGTGTTCAAAAGGGAAATGATTGCACCAGCGCTGGCAGAGGTTACACAGTGCTGCCAGCCACAGCTACTTGTGGATTGAAGCCTCAGACATATTTGCATCAGCTCTTAGAGCCAGGATAAAGTAGTGAAAAAGCCAGGAGCTATTTTCAAACTGCAGTATTTCAAATGAAAAGTCAAACAATCTTGAATGAAAATTGTGATTGTATTTGGGTCCTCGTTGTTAAGGCAATACCTTCTGCATGTTTTTTTCTGGATCGACCATTTATATCGCAAGCTACAAGTCAGAGTGAGAACAGCTTGGTCATGTGTAAAGTAAGAAAAAAATGGAGGGTTCATTCTCTGGGGATGATTATTGCAGTTTTTGGTTGTACAAATGGAAATCTTAGCTTAATTTCTTGAACTGGTCGTAGTGGTAGCCTCCAAAGTAAGAGGTCACTTCATCAAGAGTCATCCTCTGTAGAGCATAACAAATTTCATCGGAATCAGGCCACTAGTTGTTAATATAGAGGCTCTCTTTTGGCTGTGTCCTTTGGCAGGCAAAAACTGAAGAGTATGCTAGAGCCCTGCATAGAAATTAACATATATACTATAAACACAGCACCTTTCTAATCGGTATTTAATGTACTGATTTTATTAATGATTTAGTTTCTTTGGCTGCCTGACAAAGCTGCTATCAGCAGTGTAGAGCAACTTTGAACAGTCTTATCAACACCAGCAGCCCAACCATCTGCATGATGGAGAGGTGGGGAGAGAAAGCGACTGTGATGAGGAGATAAGAGACGATTTGTGGGACAGACAGCGACGGAGGCGAGTACGAATGAAGAAAGGCTGAACACAGTTCGACATGTTTATTCATTCACGTCGGTGTGTGTGTGTGTGTGTATGTCTGTTTGTGTATGTGAGGGTGTAGGGAGATAATGAGGTAATGGTGCTCAGTGAAGTGTGATGGAGAGAAGCGGGAGAGAGCGATATGAAGAAGGAGGTTGAGAGGGAGACAGACGACAGAGGACAAAAGGAGCTAATTAAGTGTTGCCATTTAGAGATGTTGAGCCATCAGTGGGAGCTAATCGATCCAAACGTCTTTGTAAAGAGGAGAGGACCAGATGAGTCACGTATACTGAGGACAAAGTAAAGATCGTCTACTGTACTGCTTTAGCAATGAATTTATTAGCCCCAGCATTAAGTTATGCAATACAGCTTCACTGAAAAACCGGCTTTGCTCGTCTCTGATTTGGGTTTATTTTTGGTTTATTTGAACTATATATGATGTATATGAATATCAGGTGGCGTATGTATCCTGACTTTGTTTATTAAATTCAATCTTTAATAGTAAAACTTGGAATGGTTGGGTGAATAATGCTGTAAAGAGTACAGTCTAGACCTGATTTGGGGCTATAGAAATACAATTGACTTGAATCAAAGACTTAGACTTAGAAAAAAACAACAATAAACAAACACATGTTCTATCTTTTAAGCCTATTTAAGCTCTTTTAGCCCCAAATAGTTCAGTGTTAGCTCTTTGCTAGGTTTTTTTTATTGATAATTGAGCTTTCAGTTGATTTATATAACATTTTTTTGCCCAAAATGTCACTTGGGCTTCGCTGGTTCAGTAAGTTAATGAGTACAAAGAAGTGTATTAAACTCTTTAACTTTATATTTTCCATTTTTCAACCATGGAAAATCATTGCAAAAAATGTTGCAAAACATTTTAATAGCTATTTGATGAAGGAAAAAGTCTGAATTTAAACTTTAAATTTAGGCTTTGATATTATGAAAAGGTTTCATTTCACTACTACACAATACTAAACAAAAAGCTTTTTACTAATAAAACAGCCTCAGCTCAGCTCAACATACAGTCAAAAAAGTCATACAAAGGTGTTTTTACACTCAGATGAGAAGATATTTATTTCTCTATAGTTCTACAATTCTTTGCTCATGCATATTTATTTGATGTTCAGTTTTGGAAAGACAATAAGCAAACAATAATTATCTCCACTGGTTTGAACTCCAGAGTATGATGTTCACTAAAACTTAGCTAACAATCTATCAGGAAAACTCTCTAATAGAGATAAAACTCTGAGATATTTAAAAGGTAGCCTCTCTTGGTTTTCAGTGTGATGTTTAATGTTTTCCTGGTGGTTCAACATGTTCAGCAATATTCCAAGAAAAACAAAAAAGAAAACATAATTTAAGAAATGTCTTGTAATCTCATTGTACATCATCATATTATATACATGTTCCAAGTTGTGCCCAAGAAAGTTGCTTGTCTTCTGTTTGCAGACGTCTTTGTTGGGTTTTAATTTTGAACTCAAGCAGTTCTATTGTGGTACTGTATGAAATTCCCCATATTTTGTTTAGTATTGTGCAGTTAATTGTGTCATTTGTACACGGCTTTTCCCACTTCTCTTAGTTGACATTGTTGTTGTTGTTGTTGTTGTTGTTGTTGTTTTTTGCAACCAATCACACTGTAAGTGATTTTGTTTTGAGAGGCTGAAGTTCTATTGGCTTCATCAACCTCCAGCCTACGTATGTGGGTTTGCAGCCGAGTGTAAAGATGATATTTTACTCAATGCAGGGAATTAACAGCAGTCCCTTTAAGGTCTTTCCTTTAATTGGAAGTGCAGAACTTGCTGCCTTGACAGGCAATGTCAGCAGTGGTGTTGTGACTAGACTGTCATGGTGACAGGATGAACAATGTTAAAACTGATATGAAAGTATGCTAAATCTTGACATCACTGACACTGAACTTGTCTTGTGTGCCTAACAATGCAGAAAACACTGACCAACAACATGCTCACTCAGTCACTCCCTCCAGACCCATTTTTTTTTTTAATGATTCCAGCTGCAGCTAAAATTCAAGTTGCAGCAGGAAGAAAATTGATAAGGTGTGATGAAGTTCACAAGTGAAATATTTTGCTGAGGGAATAAAGGAGCAGCTCCAGTCTTTGGTGGCGTGCCAGAGCATCTTGGGATTAATCCACCACCCTGGAAACAGAGCTCAGCATACCATGTTGGATCCCCTGTGTCTCAACGCTAATTGAATTTTGTAAAAAAAAAAAAAAAAGAAAAAAAGAATGCATTAGGGAGGATGTTGCTGGTGGTGCTTGTGTGTGTGTTTGTTTGTATTGTAATCCTGAACAGCTCCCATCACATTTGACAACATGTTAAAAAGGATTTACTGAATCTAAAAGCAGCAATCTGCAATTTTGGGCCATTTGAAGTTTAGAAGAGCTTGTAATTTGGCTTGTGTATAATATATAAAGGTAAACTAAAGGTCGTACAAAAACTCTGGTCCACATCGATCATCGAATACAAAGTTTATGACCCCAGAGACCAAAATTTGTGATCCTTCTCCTATACGTTTATTTAAAAACATGAAGGTAATCTTCCTCTAGCTCCAAAAATGTTGTGGTTGCCTACATCCGGTGGTGTAGTGGTCGCTGGAGTGGTGGGTATACACTTAATCTATGTCTCAAACTACCGTGAACACAAATATAAATGCAACACTTTGCTCCCATTTTTCATTAGCTGAACATTGAATATTGGATATTGGCAGAAACTGGAACATGCTGTCGTATACGCCGATCCAGAGCATCCGAAACATGCTCAGTGGGTGACATGTCCGGTGAGTATGCTGGCCATGCAAGAACTGGGATGTTTTCAGCTTCCAGGAACTGTGTACAGATCCTTGCAACATGGGGTCATGCATTATCATGCTGCAGCATGAGGTGATGGTCGTGGATGAATGGCACAACAATGTACCTCAGGATCTCGTCACGGTATCTCTGTGCATTTACAATGCCAGCAATAAAAGCACCTGTGTTCGGCGTCCGTAACACACGCCTGCCCATACCATAACCCCACCGCCACCATGGGCCACTCGATCCACAACATTGACATCAAAAAACCACTCACCCACCCTATGCCACACACGCCATCTGCCCTAAACAGTGAAAACCGTGATTCATCCGTGAAAAGAACACCTCTCCAACGTGCCAGACACCATTGAATGTGAGCATTAGCCCATTCAAGTCGGTTACGACGACGAACTGGAGTCAGGTCAAGACCCCGATGAGGATGATGAGCATGCAGATGAGCTTCCCTGAGACGGTTTCTGACAGTTTGTGCAGAAATTCTTTTGTTATGCAAACCGATTGTTGCAGCAGCTATCCGAGTGGCTGGTCTCAGACGATCTTGGAGTAGAACGTGCTGGATGTGGAGGTCCTCGGCTGGTGTGGTTACACGTGATCTGCGGTTGTGAGACCAGTTGGATGTACTGCCAAATTCCCTGAAACACCTTTGGAGATGGCTTATGGTAGAGAAATGAACATTCAGTTCACGGGCAGCTCTGGTGAACATTCCTGCTGTCAGCATGCCAAATGCACGCTCCCTCAAAACTTGCAACATCTGTGGCGTTGTGCTGTGTGATAAAACTGAACATTTTAGAGTGGCCTTTTATTGTAGCCAGCCTAAGGCACACCTGTGCAATAATCATGCAACATCCTGATATGCCACACCTGTGAGATGGGATGGAATATCTCGGCAAAGGAGAAGTGCTCACTATCACAGATTTAGACAGATTTGTGAACAATATTTGAGAGAAATGGTTATTTTGTGTATATAGAAAATATTTTAGATCTCATGAAAAATGGGAATAAAAACAAAAGTGTTGCATTTATATTTCTGTTCAGTGTATTTTTAAAAGGAACCCATTCAGCAAAGGTGTGTTATAAAAAGTGACATATAGGACTACTTTTGCATATTTAGTCTAGTTCCCCCAAAAAATGGGCCAGTTCTGCAGCTTGGCCTAGGGAGTAAGACTCATTAGCCACAGAAGAGATGCATATTTTACCATAAATACTGCCCCATAGAGGCATTAGACAACTACATAATTAGGTTAATTAAATATTTTTTCCTAAGATGGGGAAGCAAAGGTACCTGATCCATCCTACTCTGCCTCTGATTGGTTCACACTGATATACTAACACTGATCTAAACCCCATCCTCATGCCTAAACATAAGCCCACAAATGAAGACAGCAATTCTTGGCTAATGGAGGCAGAGTAGGGCCGGTCATGCCGTCTCAAATATGGTTAGCAGCAATGAATGATGCAGATCAGAGGGAAAGGATTTAGAAGTGGGTATTGCCAACTGGAAAATATACAGGTATACCTGCGTATAACCTGAACTGATCCACTACTTATACTGCTATATAACATTTGTGAGGCAGATCAAGAAAACACTAATGTGAGTAATTCTGGTATAAGGTGTTGTCACAGTGTAAGTGAATAAACTGTAGTCTAAATGCCTTTGAATAGCGTGTATATCGAGAAGTCTTGAATTAGCGTTTTTCAGTCAAATTTGAGAATTCCTGAACAAATCAGAGCTGACAAATGGAGTCACATTAGCACCCTTTTCTTTATTCACATGAACAAACAGCCCAGACAAGTATAACCAACATGGTAAGAGGGACATTTTGCACTTAATTTGCTTATAACGTAAAAAGACGTGAAATGACTCACTACTCCTTTAAATACTCCAGTCAGTGGCATGCATCAAAATGAGAAGCGCATGATCTGCAAATACATGTTCATTTCATCAGTGACATTTTAAATGCACATAGACACTTTAACAAGAGCCTGGAGCCAACTGCTGCGCGTTTCATCTGCTAACGGCTAATTCATGCTTGAGTACGGCCCCATGTGAGCAGATGAAAGATGTTTGGGCGGCCCGGGCACCGTCCACACAAGATAGAAGTGACTGCAGGGAGGTAGAAAAAAAAAGGTGGATGGATGGTATAGTGGGAGTTCAGGTGGAGTCTGTGCTGAATAAATGGTCTGGATTTTTATCACCAAACTGGCGTGTGATGAGCGATTTACCCTCTCTGCTCCACGCTGTGAGATGACCCCAATGTCGAGGTTGACTTAGCCCCCCTCCCCAATCTCCGACGCTTCAAATTCTAATAAAGACTAATGTGTTTGCCGACATTAGTTTGCTCTCATTAGCATGATTAATTGCCTCCTTGCTTTCGGTAAACAGTATGAGCTGTATTCCAATTTATTCAGTGAAAATTAACCAATCATAATTAAATGCTCTGATCTTTTTCCCCCTACCTCTCCCCATACAAGCTCTTTTCACACGCGGGGCGAATTCTCGTTGATTAATTTTGCCTGGCTTCCTGTCATTAGCAGGCTGATGTAAGCGTCACTTTGTGTAGGGTGCGCTTTTATAAAGAGGCAGAGTCAGGCTCTTAATGGTCAGTTTTTAATGAGTTGATTTATTATAGGAGCACACAGGGAGGACAGCGTGCCTTTTCCTCGCTGCTTGACGCCGACCTTACGGTGCCTTTTCGCCCTTGTTGCAATGTCACACTTTACAGCGTGTAGGTCAGCTACCCTGCAACACAATAAATAACGTAATAAACTCGGCAACAGATGATAAAGACGCTTGACCTACAAGAGAATCTGGACAGGAGAGACAAAAAAGCCATGCAAATCAGAAAAATCAGGGATGGGAAGATGGAGGGATTAGATTTAGAATCTTTTTTGATGGGGTGATGGAGGGAGACGGTAAGATATGAAGAAAAAGAGGGTGGTGGCTCTAAAAAGCATCAGAAAGACTCAGCTGGAAGGGATTAGGTTGAGGTGAGAGTAGGTTACTTGCTGAGATGGTCGCGGTACTGAGGCCTTATTTCAACATCCGGCGCTAAACCTGCATTCTCATGCAGCACTGTGATTTCAAACGAGGGGCGATGTAGCATCTGAACTGTGTGAGGGAGAAGTACAGCAGCTTCTAAGCAAGAATCACCAGACTCATGTACTCTGCTTCAAAAAAATCACACTCCTTCTCAGAGTCAGATCCAGAGATCACTGTACGTTTCATGTCCATCAAGCATACATTGTCATAAATCTCACTTTCACTTTTTGTCTAGCGTCAAAAGCAATCCAGGTGGTAGCTGTCTGTGCATCTATGGTTACAGAGCAAACACGAACTGTTAGGAGCCAATGCAGCATGCCTTTGATGGTGCAGGCAAGCCAAAACTTCAAATTCTTTCATTAGTCTCCTATTATATGTACAGTACCAGTACCAAAGTATAGGTACTAAATGTGCTTGGCCTACTAGATAGGAGATCTAGTAGGCCTTGCGTCCTGTAGTTACAGATGATGTAATACATTAGCACATTATGATTGGCTGTACTGTACTGTCCAATCCAGATCTCCTGCCCGATTTGAAGTTCACTTGTTACCTCCTCACTGATTAAAACTTATACATACAGTCGTCCCTCGCTATAACGCTGTTCACTTTTCGCGGACTTGCTGTTTCGCAGATTTTTTTAGTGTAATTTTGTATGCTTTTTTTTACAGCGTACTGTACAGTATGGAAGCGCATTGTGTTCTGCGTCCTGATTAACTAAAGGAGTACTGTACACAATGCGTGTAAAAAGCTGTATAAAAGTGTGTGGTTAGGGGTTTTACGGCCTTAAAACATGTATAATAATTGTAAAACTTACTTCGCGGATTTCGTTTATTGCGGGTTATTTTTAGAACGTTTGCCCCACGATAAACAAGGGACCACTGTATATTGAATTAGTAGTAATAATACAGTAAAACATGGTAAATCACAAGTAATTACTGTGTGAATGGCACTGTTAGTAATATCAGTGCATTTTTAGTTATATTGTGGTTGGTTACTGTAGAAACACAGTGCATTACTGTGACTGCCATCTTTATTATTTCTCATTACCAATCAGGTAGGACTCTTTGCAGCATAAACACACAACATCTGTGCATTTTATATTATGAATACATCTGAAACATTTCCCATTGTTGTAAATGAACTCTTTTGATGTAATATCAGCGGCTTCAGTTTTCTTTCAGCTTCACAATCTAAAGACTACTACCATTAGGTTAACTGGAGACTAAATTGCCCGTAGGTGTAAGTGTGAATGCTATTTGTGTCAGTCCAGTGATAGAGAGCTCCAAACCCCTGAGGCCCTGCACAGAATGTATAATAAGGAGGGATGCAAAGATTGGTGGAAGAGGAAAAATAGATATTCAAACCAGTGCTGCTTGTCACCTAGTCCAACCAGAGAAGCGACAAAAAGAGAAAAGAGACAATCTGTGAGAATGAAGGACTCCTGTGGCATCGTCCATGTTGCTCTTGCACCTTATTCTTTGCTAAAAGTGTTTTCTTTATGACAAAAATAGAGTGTTCTTCATAATGGTTCAGAAGAGACAGAGGGGAGTGAGGATATTTGAATTGAAAGATGGAAAACATTTGTCATATTCTCCCTTCCAACACTGTCTCCGCCCTAAACATTGTTGTTCAGCCATGACTTTTCTGGATGCCTTGCAATATAATCAAAGCAATTAACTGTTTTGTATCTCTTGTCATAGGTCTTTTTTCATGTACAAAGGTAGCCTTTCACAACACACTCTTTCTGTCTCTCTACCTCGCTGTCAGCTTCAGCTCAGTCAGATCTGCAATTGGCATGGAAATAAAGTTTCCAACAGATGAAAGGTTGAAAGGTCAACTTTTCAACTTCTCACAGCATCTCTCCGATTCAGTCAACAGGCGGTGCTTTGGCGTTTTGTAAAGAAGCTGTCAAAGTTACATTTCATGTTTTGACTTCTTCAGGAAGGGTTTCTATTCAAACCCCTCAGAGAACTCAAGGCTCTTATCCTCAAAAATGAGATTTATCAGGAGAAGAGGCTGCAGCATCCTCTGTAATTTTGACACATTTTCTACCTATTTCTATGTTTGACCCTACTGTCAAACGCTAACAGTACACTAATCAGTACAGAATACCTTCTGACATGAAGCCTTTCATCTGAAAACTGTACTGTAACAACTACTAAAATCTTCCACAAAAATCTTTTTTTTTCGATCAACCAAAAGTCAACACAGATGAAAGACATTTAATAAAGAATTATAGTCCTTAAATCATAAAGAGCATTAAAAAAAGTAAATGGAAATCTCATCTAAATCACAAAGAAAGCTGTTTTCTCTTCAGGGAGGCCATTAATCCAACCTTTTTCTGTGACTAATGGTAGCTGAACTTTGCACATAGATTTCTTTGACTTTAATTGCAGTGATGGGTGTAAATTTATTACAGTGGCAGTCACAGGGCCAGCATGGATGTCCTACAAAATTATGTCCAACCAAGTGAGAACTGCTGATGTTGACAAACCTTTGGGTTACAATGTGCTCGAGCCTTAATTTGTTTACTCGTTACAATCTGGCTAGAAGGAGGCCTGCAGCATTTGCTGGGGATAACAGGTTCACCATCATAATTTAAGAGCCACTCTGGAAGGGCAGGTATTTGCTGTAAGTACAAGCAAACACCATTCAGGAATAAAAGCTCACGGATGAAGCAAGATAATGAATAATCAGCCGTTATTAAGCCTCAAAAGGGGAGATTGAGGTTAGTTTGATTTGCTTTGTTTCTGCCTGTTCTCTGCACACATTTGTTCAATCAATACATACCCACCTCACAGAGGATGTAGAGCTATTTACTAATCCAAGATAACTGACAATCCTACTTTTATTTGATGACATTTGGCATGCATCAATAAATAAACACTTTTGTTTGTGCAGTTTGTCGGTCTGATTGATTGTGCGTATGGTTTCATGATGAAAATCCCAGAGACATGAGTCATTTTCACCTCTGTCTGTATCAGAGAGGAGAGGTTTGTTTGTTATTGACGGCCACAGGATGACAACCTTTGTTGTTTAAAAAGTTCCTCATCCTGAGTCCGTCCTTCACTTCTACCTCAGCAACCATCCATCTATTTTCTAAACCACTTATCCTAGACAGGGTTGCAGGGGGCTGGAATCTATCCCAGTTGCCAGCATGCACTGAGCAGGAGGTCTATCACAGGGTTCTGTTGTAACCATGGCACTGCAACCTCTAATTCAACTAAACAGACACTGTTGAAAGAACTGGAGCTGGACTTGTTCTTCTTTAAACTGAGTTAGCATATCTGTTACATCCCTCAAATATTAAATCAAAACTTTTGTTTCCTAGTTTTCATTCCTGATGATGTCCACACTGCTACGCATCAAATCTATGAATTGTTCATGAAATCAAAGTTAGCGTGGTAGCCAGGTTTACATCCCTCCCTTCCCTTGTTAATTGCTTAGGAGGAAACCAAGAAATGAACTGAAGTAAATGTGTCAAATGATGTAACTGTATCGAACAGTGGATGATCTCACCCTCTTACTGTATCCCTCCTTCTCCCTCCTCTGTGCAGAACACCTAAAGGTGGCGTTGGAGGAATACATGACAAGGATGCCGAAGGTTCGGATCCTGAGGACCAAGAAGAGGGAGGGCTTGATCAGGACTCGCTTGCTTGGAGCTGCTGCTGCTAAAGGAGAAGTCATCACCTTCCTGGACTCCCACTGTGAGGCCAACGCCAACTGGCTGCCTCCGCTGCTGGGTGAGGAACAAACGTGCACACACAGAGTTGTGGGACAAATCTTGCTGTCATTCACACACAAACATACATTTTTGTATGTCTTTACTAAAGACAAAGTTTTAGGGTCATGTGTTATGTTCATGACCATCAAATGGAACTTTGAAGAAGTTATAAATTGTTAAAACTGTCTTTATTTTTATTTTCAAAAATGTAATTTGTAAAATCTTACTTTTAAATTAAAATGTTACTAAATATGCAAAACATGTCTTCTATACTAAAATGTACAAGAGGCTCCAGACAAAATGGCTACCATCAACCACAACGGTTGTCCAACTTGTTTTCCTTTTTAAAATATGTAGAGGCATCCCCTCTTGGCCTTGACCCTTGACCACATGAAGTAAGAAAGTGACAGTGGTTTGATTTTGAGTAAAACCTCAGTAAAAGTTGTTTTGAGTCTTTGAGTCTTGAGACCAAAGTTTCTGTCAGTTTTACTGTAAAAACTCCGAGTACAATGATTAGTTTTAGTACTCTCCTGTATTTGACACCTACATGATTCTTTTCTTTCCTCCCCAAGGAGATCCTGAATTCTCTCTGTTGAACATTGTTTGAAAAGGCTGCTGGAAAAGTGTGGTTGTAGAAAGTCCTCTTTCCAAATAGATGTTATTTTGTATGAAGGGTTTTCTGAAAGACTATGTTTTGCACATGAAAACAAAACACTGTTCAATGGTTCCAACCAGACTAAAGAATTGAAGGGCATGAAGAAACAAAGAACCTCAGTCAAGGGAGAATATGAGAAATCTCCAGTTTAACACTAAACTGGCTGAACTTTCTTCACTTCTTAAACAGTCTGACTCTCAGCTTCAGGATTAGGTTAGGACTGTCACCTGTAAAATACAAATCATTAATATACACAACACCAAATTCTTATAATAACTTTAACATGGTTTATTGGATCATGTGAATGGACTGGTTGATATCACATTGCAATATTAACAACAAACAATACCTTATGGAATGGACCTGTGCACAATATTCTTGCACTCTTGGTTGAGCTCTAAGTGATTCTTTTTACCCAACAATAAACATAAAATCATGGACTGTTTGTTTAACTATTTACATTAGTTTAACATATTCAGTAGTTAGCAACACTTGTAGGTTTGTTTACTTGAATCTAATAAAAATGGGCTGTGTTTCACTACTATTGACCTCAAAAATAAGTTATAATTACAATTACATTTAAATACGACTTTTACAGCTTCTGTTATCTCATTCCCTCTGCTGGGTGTTCTATTTAGTATTTGAACATTATGGCGATGCTTCAATAACAGACTGCTGCAACTGAAACCTACTTAATCATGCAGACAGTAGTCAGATAGCAAAGAGGACAGACTTACAGCTCCAGGTCAAAGTTGTTCCGAGTCATCTCGACACTCACCTGTTGCCTTTGCTTAGCTGTCGGGGAGCTGTAATTTATTTTCTGACCGACTGTAGCTCATACCGAACATTCTCTTAGTATTCTTCCATAGTCCCTGCAAGCTACCCACACCATTCTGTTATTTTCCAAAAGCTCCAGCATGTACTCCCCATTTCCATTGTCTGACAAAAAATGCAAAGAAGTATTGAAGGTCAGAAGTCCAGGGCCGAGCCAGATTGTAAGTCTAGACTTCAAAACTTAACTGCAGGATAGGTAAATATCTACTGGAGTCTCAAAACATTCAAAAGATTCAAAGGTTCAATGCAGAGAGAAAGTTCAGTGCAATAGTGTTGATTTCTTAACAAGAAATAAACAAGATTTAGTTCTGCAAATAAACTAAAGACAAAATGGCTCTACATCATATTTTATATGACGACTTTGCTTCTCCTTAATGTATTCTCCTCTGATGGTTATCTTCCATCTATTCAAGTTCTTAGATCCTGTAGGTTGGTTCTAATGGCGTACTGGCATCTTGGTTCTCATACCCTATTTGGTCTTTATTCTAGCTTTTGGATTTTTGGGGATTTCAATGCTTCTGACACTATTATTTCTCGGAAATTACAGATGTTTCTTACTCAATGTTAAATATTTTCTAATATATTTTGTAGCACATGATATAGTTTGTAACACAGAGTATGTTTCTGATGAACTACAACAGAAGAACTACATCCAGCTGTTGTCACAACTTAATTTCTTTGGTTTTCGTACACCATCATGTCCTCAATCTCTGAAGTGTCCTCATTCTCAAGGTCCCTTCAATGATTGAAGTAACAACACACACACACACACACACACACACACACACACACACACACACACACACACACACACACACACACCCACACACGCACACACACACACCCCTACTGTGAGATGGAGTGACTCATCTTCAGGCTGATGGACTTTCTTACAAACACTCTCACTTTCTCAATTACCCCTTTTTCCATTAAGGACCCATGTTCAGCTCTGTCTCGCAGCATGGTGCCGTCCCACAAGGGAACCATTTCATAACAAACCTTATGACCCTGACTACCTCTATGTCAAGCTGTTCACTCAGTGCTTGGAAATGCGGATGCGTGTTTGCCAGTGCGTAACATAAACAGGCAGTTGTTATGTTCATTACAGCACATTGTGACACTTGGGCTATTAATAACGGAGATAGGATGTGGAGGATGTGGAAAAATGATGGGTGAAATTACATTTCACAAACAGGTTTCTATTATTGTGTGGCATTCAAAAAACAATATAGGAAAAAAAGATCAAATCACATCTCATCTAAACGTCTCTTATTTAGGTCCAGTTTTATTTGACACATATAATATATACATATAATTTTCTGTCTAAGAAATATTTATATCTATATATATTATATATATTATATATATTTATATTTTATTTATTATTTATTATTTATTTTTAAGTTCCAAAACATGAACACTGAAGGCCAACCAGTAATAGACTTTAGCTAATCTGGATTGTGGCTCTTTGTGGGTCATGCTGGGTGCATGGCTCAGTGCAGTTGACTGTATGACAAACCTATTACAACCTTTGAAAGTTCTGACACCTTGTTTAAAGCAGAGTTTATGTGCTTTTCTCTGTGCAGGGGGCCTTACATATAAGACCTCACACCAAAAAAAAAGTACAAATCTGCACCTCCATTCACAAACCTTGTAAATGCTTGTACTTTGTGTTAGAGAATAAGGGTAAACCAGTGTTTATAGTTTATTCAAAGTATATCCTAATGGGGACACAGGATCAAAAAAGCCAAGATCAAAATTTCAAAATGAGGGATGACTACATGGTCAAAACATCTTGACTCAAGCAAATAAAAAAGAGAAGACAAACATGAAGCAATTACTACTGAAAATCAAAATATCAGTTGCCTTTAAAACTTTTTTTCACTTAGTCACTTGCATCAATGTGCTGGTAACCCTTCCTCAGAACACAAAGAAATGCCCTCTAACAATAAAACCTTGTTTGTGTTTTCCTGTGGTTCTTCTTTGAAAAGCAGTGCAATAACTTTTTTTAATGAATAGAAGATCAACCATCTGCCTCTGTCTGTGTCTCCCAGACCGAATTGCCCAGAACAGGAAAACCATTGTGTGTCCAATGATCGACGTGATCGACCACGACAACTTCGGCTATGACACTCAGGCAGGGGATGCCATGCGAGGGGCATTTGACTGGGAAATGTACTATAAGCGGATACCAATCCCTCCGGAGATGCAGGGGGACGACCCCAGTGAACCCTTTGAGTGAGTGACAACAGACTTTACTTGGTGTACTATCAGTGTACTAATGTTGAAAACTACTTCATTATGTGTGTCATGCTTTCCAATGTCATTTTTAGATTTTTAAGGTTTTTCTTAAAATGGAGAGACTCATTGTCATAATGCAGTATTTTTGTTCTGATTGGCCTAGGCCTGACTAAATGATTTTTGGAGGAGGTGATGTCAGTTGGTGAAACACTGGCTATGACATGTAGCATTGCATCATTTGATAAAACTGTCACTATTTGTGTGAGTTGAACTGTGTTGACACCATGAAATATATGGGACACTGATGTATTTTGACATGTTGATGATGTCATTATACAGGCTTACATATAAACTTTAAACTATCAGCAGAGGAAAGAAACGATGTATTTTTTATTTATTTATTTATTTAAAGTTGTTTTTTTGGCCTTTTTGAGCTTTTTTTGACAAAGACAGCTTGAGTTAACTTGTGTTATGACTATGCTAAAATATGTTAATTGGCAGTAAACAGAGAACAGAAATTAGAGTATTTGACCAACACGTCCTGGTACTTATGAACACGTGTGAATATGTCAATTCAAAGACTTCCAGTACAACACGTGATAATCAGCATACCAGATGTTCATCAGCAGGTGGTTAACTTTGGGAAATGACCATAGTGTGGTTAGGTTTAAGTAACAACTACTTGGTTAGATTTAGGAACAATTCATGGTTCAGATTACTACATTACATTATGTACATAATGTAACAACAGAATTACGATGAAGATAGTCTTCCTGATTGAATTTCCTTATAGATTCATTACAACTGTGTCTGAAAACTATGAATGTCTGTACAAAGTTTGACAATCAGTCACATAAACGTTGAGATATTTCACTGAAAAAGTGAAAGATTTTATGAGCTGGTTGTGCTAGAGGAAAAGTCAGGGGATCACTGAAATTATTAGGTTCATGTGGGCACCATGGATATCTGTAACAAATTTCATGGTATACCATTTCCATTACGTTTTAACTCTTCAACTGACAGAGCCCTGGAGGGGGAGTCCATGTATCGTACATCAGGCAGTACAGTGGAAATCAAACCCGCCTGAGCAGCCACTTCATTGGTTCATTGCAGTGCTCTTTTAACTGTAGAGACTATCTTGATGCATTCATTAATTATTGTACTCAGAAGTGCACCTGCTCCTGCTACACTTTAATACCTAGATATATGTGCCAAATGCGCTTCATTAATATGTAGAATTTGCATACTGACTTGGTTCGACAACAATAGACCACCTGTTTCTATGTTGCAGAACCTTAAATGTTCTGAATGTCCTTCATCTGTTCAGTGTGACAGTGAGGGAAGGGAGCAAGGAAGATGTGGATGTTTGTGTATTACTGGGGAACAAAGTATTGCTTGTTATAGTGTGACATTTTATTTTCTCCATGCACAATGGACTATAATACAATTTCCGAGGGTAATTAGGTCTGCACAATGTGTTGTTTTTTTTTTTGGTTACCGCAATATGAGCTTTCCTAATTAACGCAAGGCACAGAAGCTGAAATTTATTAAGCTGGTAGCACCATCTACCCCTTTGCTTCACTTGTCCCAGTAGTAATTAAGTCCATTCCCCTGTCTTGTTTCAAACTCAACCTTTGTACTCAAATTTATACTAATATAGATTTAGACCAAGTTTTAGAAAACTGAGTTGTTATTCCAGTTAGTCCAGTTTATATTGAGTAACTGCAGGTGCATTACAGAAGCAGTGTTTCTGTCAGTCGAAATCTGGCACCATGTCCACATGGACATGCTTATTTGATCAGGTTCATATTCAAGTAATTAAAACAACTGTCTACAGCAGCTGGATATCGACCCATGTTTCAGTGTCCCATGAGGCTGTTTTTCTTCATCCAACCTATGGATGGGGCAGCCAACCACATCACTCACCACAAAACCACCACAGAAAGACACCTTTTAAAACCAAACCCATGGGAGTTACTAACATAACAATGTACAACTAACAGCTCTTTGAAATCAAGATTATGAAAAGACACAAAGTCTCAGTCTGAGAGTGTCTCTGATGCTAAGCACCTCATTCCTGGCAAATTTGAGGTGCACTTCATTTAGTAAGTGGGTGTTGCAGATGAAACAGGTGAAAACAAATGGATAACCAGCTCAGGGAAACATACATCCATAATGGCAGAAGTAATATTAATTAATTATGTATTAGGCCATGAGATCGTTCAACGCTCTTCTAAGAATATAGTGTGGCTAAAAGATCCACTTTGAACAGTGACAGAATTATGTTGTTGCTGTTGATATGAAAGGTGTCCTGAATCAAAGGCAGAGCGCGAAAGCAGACTCTAGACAGGCAGGAAGGTGAAAAACAAGTCTTTTTATTTGGAAGATGGCAAGAAAGGTGAGCTGGTGGCAGGCTGATGTTTGGCTGAAGTGAGGGAGAGTAGCGGGAGTGAAGGCTTGCACGGGAGGGGTATTTGGAGAAAGGAGATTTGGCAGCTGGCATGGCAAACTGGTGTGGAGTGCTGGCAGACAGGGGATCCTGCAGATAGAGAGAACCAGTGATAGTTATTCTGGAAAGCAGACAGGCAAGCAAACAAACTAACGAGCCGGAAGATAAACTGGCTAACTAGATGTTTTCACTGAGCTGAAACGAGGCACCTAAACGTGCTGTGTATGGCGCAACCATCCGGCAGGGATTGGATGTCAGCATAGGGTTCTTACAGTGGTGAGGTGAGGGAGTGATAGCAGGCAGGTCTGCTTGATTGGAGATAACAGGCAGGTGTGCAGTGAGAGGAAGGACATGAGAGTGCAAGAAGGGGAAGAGAACAAGCAAGCAAACACAGACAAAACTAAACCCCACCAAGCATATCTCACTCACAATAAAAAGGCTGAAAATAATAGAAAAAGACACTCACTCATCATATAAAGGAGTTGTGGAGGAGAGGTCATGACACGTTACAGCGTGTAACAAAAGCAAAGCAAGAAACAAATTGCTGTAACTTGTTGCTTGATAAAAGTTGGTGTAAATCTATGCTTGCATATTACTATATATGGCCACAAGACATGCAGACGATGTGATGGATAGTGCCACCAACTTGTGGCAAAAGTTTGTTAAAGACGCGTGTTTCTACATGGTGATGCCTTTGTACACAAAGAAAGAAAAGTTTGTTGTTGAGGAACTGAAATGGTCTGCACAGAGACACGACCTCAAGGTTAGCTCAGTTTCAGTTTTCACTTTTACTGGTCAAATGAAGGTTAGTACAGAGGGCAACAGTACGATGAACTCTGTTGGACAAGAAAAATAGGTGGGCTCGGCAGTGAAAGCAGTAGCTGCACGAGTCATATAAAAGGTCAAGTAGAGAAGACAAAAATTGTAGATGGAATAAAATCTATTGATATCAAGTTGGTAGTAATAATATTGTGTAAAAAAATCAAGTCTTTTTATATAATTTCTATTTGTTTCTGTTCTAGCTTCGTGGTTCCCACTCAGCGCAATTGTTCTTTCTCTACATTTATGGCTACTGGATGGATAGTAGATATGGATACTGACCATATTTTGTAACTCACTGGCTAAAGAAAGAGACAAAACCAACACCTTTGAAAGGAACTGTAACACTGATTGGAGCCAGGTCTTAATGAGTGAATCCCTGCAGCCAAGTAATAAAATCTGGTGTTGAAGTAATTCCTGAAGTGGGGAGGCTGTTAAATTTTGGAATAAACATTCCGAAATGAGTATAACGTTTGACTTTTGTCCATGTAGTGCACATTTCTCTTTTAGAGATTTAGATATTCAATAAAGAACATTGCTGCCATTGAGAAGGTAAATTGGAAATTATGTTAATTTCATTACACAGCAAACAAAGCCATCATGCATGCATATTGTACAGCTGTCGTGGTAATTTAGAGACCCATCGGATAGCACAACCCACAGAGGGCACAGCAGAACATAAATGTTTTCATCACTCCACACAAATTCCTTTTCACAGTAATTACAAAAAAAAAAAATTGTAAAACTGTAAATAAAAAAAGAAAAAAAAGTGTTGGACAGGAGTGTACAGGATTTCTTGTAACCGCTGTTAGTTTCATTTCATCCTTTTCACCCTTAGAGAAGGAAAACGGCAGCTGAAAGCTGGCTGTTATCACCACGGGACTCGTATCTGTGCTCACTGCTCACGAGGCGTGGGAAGTCCCAGAGTGTTTCTCACTGCTGCTGTACAGTAGTTGCCCTATTTGCCTTTAATTGATCCTCCTCAGGGAGGAGTTTGGCGGGAGCAGACTACCTGCTGGCTGCCTGCCTCCGACTTCTACCTGATGAAAAGCTCGTAACTATGACAACCTGCGAGTGTGCCTTTTGAAATTTCTAGATTGAAGTGAACCACATTTATTTTGGGGGGGATTAAAAGATGAGAAAAATCCAACTGAGTTTTGATTGATTGCTAAGATCAGTGTCATCAGGTTGAAGCATGTGCTGGAGAATGTCGTGTTCCTTACAAGAAATCGCATGTGTGCAATGTGTGCACCTGCTGTCCCAGTTTTCTGCCTCAGGTGTGCTGCAGCTACAATCAATTGCAGTAGCGACACAACAGCTAACAAGCCCTGCACTCAGCAAGCACGGCGTTTGTCACAGCAGACAGAAGCCACAGTGCTCTATAGTGGGTTAATTGGTTCTGCATTGTTCAGAGCATCTTCATTATCTGCTGAGAAATAGTACCAGCATAAATACGTGAACTCTTTCATCCTCCAGGCTTACAAAAGTGTCTCTGAAAGGTTTGTTGTTACCTAATCTTGGACGGCAGCTGTAGTCAGTGAGTCACAGTAAAGAACAGAAATACTGTACATGCAGAAAAACCAATGTCTATAAACAGATATTCCGTACCAGAACACAGACAAGGTACAAGACTTTGGAGTCAGAAGCCTTTTGGTTTCCATTTGCAGTTTGAGTAGCATTGACCAATCACATCTGACCGGGGTTTGCTCTACACACTGGCTATTGATACAGGTAGATAGTCCATGTGGAGAGCAAAAGAGGGAGAACGCATTGACTTAAATGCAATCTTGGACCCCAACAGCTATGGTCTGACAACGTTTTAGCTCTTTAAACCTTTTTTATTTAACATTTAGCTGCCTTTAGATGCAGATATGTTCATAGAGATTAGCTATTAAACATGTATTTCTAATAATTTGTGTGTATCAAGACTGCTGAGGAAGTCTTGTTCAGGATATCCTTTATCATCAAATTTTGCCACTTAATCAGTGGCCCTGTGCTTCAAAATATGACGTATGTAGGTACGCCTCAAGTCTCGTGTTTGGACACACCCATGTAGCTTCATGGTTTGATGCCAGTCACCTAGTATATAGAGCGACCAAGTCCACATATGAAAGAAGTGTGATGGATTAATGGGTCAAACAAACACAGGACCTTTACTTTTCCAGGAGACCACGCGATGTGCTAGCATTGGAGCTTACAGGAGGAATTTGGGTTATGGGCTGTAGACACTTGTTGTACTTGCATACTGTATTGGATAAAATACCAATGGATACCTGTACAATGGATTAAAAGATACTCCAACCATTTCCTTGTAAAACATTTTTATCTCTTTAGCCATTTATGTTTAAATAGAAGGGACTGTAATCAACAAAATCACAATAATTTCCCCCTGTAGGTACACATTTCATTTTCTTCCACCCAAAGTAATGTACCGAGCTGTTAATCTATGTTTTTTTTACTCTTTTTGCATATTTTTTACTACAATAATCCTTTTAAATTTCACAATAGGTATGCAGCTTTGGTCCGTCTAACCTCATTGGCACACTGGTCATATTTAACATTAAGAAACAGCGTCTCCTGTACAGATATATACAACATATATGGGAGGTTTCAAAGATTTATAAATAGTGTTATCAATAAGTCAGTGTCATATTTTTTTCTCTTGATTAAAAAAAAATGGTTCCAGCTGTAGACATGTTGACATTTCAGTTGTGAGAGATAGTTAGTTTATCTCTTTCGATGACTGTGAAACTATTTATTTCTGTAGCTCTAATAAAGTGATGAGCTGAAGGATCATATTTGGTGATGCAGTTGCTTGTGAATAGAAAACAAGTGAGTACATATTTAATTTTTTTAGATGTTTGTTTTTTGGGAGGTGAGAAGTGAAAAACGGTGCTGCACCTCTGTATGTAAATCTAATGTTTTTGGCTACAGCTGTTGTACAAAACATGTGTGTGCTGTATTTTATGTGTCCTGCAGGTCACCAGTGATGGCAGGTGGACTGTTTGCTGTGGACAGGAAGTGGTTCTGGGAGCTGGGAGGATATGACACAGGTCTGGAGATCTGGGGAGGAGAACAGTACGAGATCTCCTTCAAGGTAAATATAACAAAATCACACACTACAGTGATGAGACGGTGATGTGTGTAAAAGACAGTTCCTAATCAATCAATCACATCTATAATGAAACCTTTATGTTTTGGTTCACGAGCAATGTTGTGGCATCCTATTGATGATCACAAAATGTTTATATGGGTAATTTAAAACACACAAGTTATTGTGTCATTATGGGGTTTTTTTTTCATCTGATGCCAGTTGTGATTATTGATGGCACAGGCAATAACTTGACATCATTTCCAACACAGTTTACTTAGGTTGTATTGATTAAAGCATTGATAATGTATGACACATCTGCCCAGTGTTTTTGTGGCCATTTCAATAGTTCAAATCTATGGAGGCCCCTGGAGTCAGCTAAAAAAGAATTCATAAACCATGTGCAAGGATTTGCCAATTAATATATTTTGAAAATCTGTGCGCAAGGTTTACAAATCCATGGGCATGGGTTATGAATCCAAGACAGATTTGTAAATTGAGAATACACATTTGCACATGGCTCTTTTATTTTTTTATTTTTTTATTTTTTCACCTGACCGCAGGGGTTTTCATAGAATGAATATTACAGAAGAAGAAGTATAATTCCACCTTTACCCTAAAGGATAAAGGATAACTCTGATCTTGGGCAAAAGGTGCAGGAGTTCTTACCTTTAAAGCTGTGAGTGTGAAATGAATGATAGCACCGACTATCACTGGCTGTGACCCAGGGCTGAGCCTGGTGTGAAACCTCCTCTTTTAATATTGTTTTGAATTATCTTAAGTCATTACTGTGATAATATCACTTTCCAAGGTTATTTTTGTGGCCAAGATTATTGTACTATTACATGTTGCTATCAGCACATGCCTAGCTGTGCCTCTTAAGACTTCTTTATGCCCTCAGATATTCAATTTGGTTTCCTTTTTATTAAGATCCCCATTAGCTGATACAGCACAGACAGCCAGGCTCCTGAGGTGAGAAGATTAACAGGCTCCCGTGCTAATCCTTACAACCAAACTGCTGCTTCCACAGACAACCAGGCTCTGCTTGCATGTGAAACACAATAATTTCATTCACTGGCACAGTTAATCTGAAGCTCCATCCTGGTTGCACCGGTATGGGAACATCAGGCTTTTCCAGCTCACACGGTGAAATAATGTCAGTACATACAGGCACACAGAGCAAAGAGATAATATGACCTCACATGCCAAGCGAGAAGATGGTGCAAGGCATAAAACTGATGGCAGATTTTTTCTTTTTTTTTTTATATCGCTTGGGCAGATTGGGGTTTCAGTTATGCAAACATTTCTCAGAGACAGAGCTACTCTGGAGGCAGAAATAATTAAACCTCCATGGATGGAGCCAGAAAAAAGTAGTTATTCAGAGTAAAAGTTAGCTAACTGGCAAACAGTTGGAAGAGGAAAACTTTTCTAAAAGCATACATTAAAAAATAAATTACTGTGAAATTCACAATATTGCTGTGCACTGACTTTCTGACACATCTTTTCATGACTACATTATCAAACGTCTATGCTGGCCAAAAAAAAAAACAAAACGTTATGGTTCATGACATGTATTTATTTGCATCCTGCTTATTACCATCTTGTTTACGCTCTGGTCCTTGCTGAAAACAGAAATTAACATGTAAACCATCTGTTGTTTAAAAAAATGGTCGGTCCATTCAGATTCATGTGGGAGCCAGTACTAACCTTGAAGCATTAAAGACTTTGCATTTGTTGCTGTTAGCCTTTTATTAGGTCATTATAATTCATATATAGTGGGAGCAAATATATGACTGGAGCAACTGAAATGCAGTTTATGCTGTAATTGTATGCATTCATGTTTTATTTATTCAAAGACACCAATGGAGACAACTCAAGTTTTAGTTGCAGTTTTATGTTGGATTTTGTCTCGCAGTAATATGTTTTATTCATGCGGCTGGAGTGAGTCCTGTTGTTTTGTAGTTTCTCTCCATCAGCTAAGCTGTACGTGCGTGTGATCTGAGATGGTTTACTGATGGTGGACCTTGATCTGCAGCAGAAAAGAGACTGTGGTTGTGCTACAGTGACAATAATGTCAACACAAGGTCATGAGGATGCATTGGTTATGTCTGGATTGTGTAATAGCCTACTGTTAGTTATAACATTAATGAATTGGATTGCCTGTGGCAGTCAGCCCCAACTCGACTGGTTCCTTCTGGAGACGTAAATCTTTATAAAGCAGTGCACAAATAGATACATAAAATTATTTAGCTGTTCGAAAAAGACTTGGAAGTAATGAGTAATGTATAGGAAGAAACGGTATACTGTTACCAAAACATTTGGGATAATCCATTCATTCAGACCATCACTTAATCCTTTATATCCCTTGACATACGGCTTCAATCAGTTCCCTCTCCCTAATACTCAGCATTGTGTTGAGCCTCATTTCATTTCAGTTAATCTTGGCTGCTGGTCTGTCACAGTTCTGCAGAAAGTCGTTTTTGGTCCTTCAGGTTTTCTTTTTGTGTGGATGAGTCCAGTTATTGCAATCGCGTTTGCCATACTAGAGGGTCTGCATTTAACTCAAGCCTTACACTGGTGCTTGCTTTTGGTAGTCTTCTCAGGTATCCATTGTCAAATGCTGCAATTCTTTTGGTCTTGTGTGCATTATATAAAGGGACCTTTTGATTTTAAGCAATATTTCTTGGACTTCCTTATTAAGCTACTTAATGTATTTTTAACAGACTCAACTTAACTAAAAAATGAAACATAATTATTTAAATGTATCCATGCTTTGCAGAAACATAACATTACAATGCTGACATTTTACACTGCAATTGGTTTTCATTATCAGGCTAACATTAGCTGGAATGGAAAATGATAGCTATAATCAGCATGTGAAACTCTTCAATCAAAAGTGATGAGTTTTGGCACAGGTATGATACTGATGATCTGATCTCCATAGACCATCAAGTAGTGATGGTCGGAGCTTGACTGACAGGGCATCCAATTATGACAATGCCATTTGTGTCCAAGTTAAGTCTCAAAACAATTTTTCTCAAATCAACTCGCAGGTCATCTGTACTGTAGAAGCACAGTCGGCAGAATCATCTGTTCACACCTTGAAGTCTTGTATAAGATATGTAGATTTCATGCTTCTCTAAGCAGCCTCAGCCTGCCTCTAACCATCAAATAGCAAAAATCGTATTTACATATTAAAGGACTTTACAGAAGCAATTTTGATGCTCGACACCTCTTCTTCCCGTACTTAATTTGTTTGTTTCCATGTTTAAATCCAGCTTTTCATTTCCCTTCTTTTCATTTCGCTTTTGTTTCAAAAAACAAAGCCCCATTCTCTGTCTCATCTGCTGTCTCTAAGTCCTTCATTCTTTCCTATCCTCTTCAAGGCCTCACTTTCCTTTTTAAGTTTTATTTTTCAACATTGCAAGCCAAGAAAGAGACTCCTCACTTTTGTCTTCATTATAGTTGGGATTAAAATGAGGATCCACTGCTGGATGTTATGTGAGATAGACAAGGGAAAGGAAAAGAAACAAGATCAAATTGCTCTGACGGAAGGCTTGTTTATACTAAAGACAAGTACATTATGATTCTCAAAACATATTAAAATCTTACTTCATGAATTCAATATTACAAAGAGAAAGCATGTTATTATTTCCCTCAAAAGCTTTTTGAGTTACAGTTTTTGCAGTTGCCCATCACAGGATATTGTACCAGTGAATTAACCCAGCCGCTTGGTTTTTCACTAATCTGACATTGCTGTTCAGGTGAAGTCAGGTCACCATCGTATCATAATATGGTTTCAGTGTCTTCTCTTCTTTCTTCACTATCGTGCCATTTCATCTGTATCACCTCAACCCCAGAATCCACTCGTCTCTCCTCTTAGTATCCTAGGATTTATAAGCCTGTTAGCATTTCATGCCTTTTTCTTGGTAGCCATTGTTCTCCTGCTCATCTCTTTGATCGTCTCCTTAATTCACATTCCACCAACTTTCAGTCTTTGAATTTTAAAGTTGGACAAAGCTTCTGAATACAGGAGAGATTTGTTTGATTAAAAACAAGCTTTCTCTCTTTCTGTGTGTCTCTGTAGGTGTGGATGTGTGGTGGTCGGATGGAGGACATCCCTTGCTCCAGGGTAGGACACATCTATAGGAAGTACGTCCCCTACAAGGTCCCTGGTGGGATCAGCCTGGCAAAGGTAATTTTTCACACTGTGTGCCTCCACGGTTCATGAGAAAATACAATACAGTAGATCAGTCACAGATTTTCTGTATACTATAGCAGTCTGGTCCAGCACAATGTGGTCGCATAACCTGGAAGTGGCCAAGTGAACACCAAATACTGAATGAAGTCTAACAGATGATAGACCTCATAAGTATCTGGGGTGACAGGCAAAACTCGAAAGCAGTCTGTGTTTCTTTCTCTCCGTCTATGTTATTATCTGCTCACGGATTTGCCGGCTTCCGCACAGCTCGTAAATAAAACTGTAAACACTGTCTAAATGCATTGTCCACATGTGGGTCACTTCAGAACAATGACCACTTCACACTGGAATCTAACACTGGTCACATTAAAAGAAAGACAATAGGCAACCAGTAAAAATCTGATCTGAACAATAAATCAGAATTGAGCTTAATGTGAAAGTAGAAATGTTATAATGCACTTTCATGCATTATAAAATTGGTTTCACTCAACTGAAAAGCAACAGAGATCCAGATATCCTGACTTTTATTGCCTGGTATGGATCAAGCTCCACAATCACTGAATTCTCACCCTTTCAACTCAATATTGTCTTTTTTGTTGGTCTTTACCTGTCTGATAAACATCCACATCGTTCAATTTCAGTGCCACATACTTGTAAAGCAGACCGTCTGGTAAAGAAATGTCGTCTCTAAGCTTGTTTTTGTCAGACTTGACAACACTTCTCCAGACCCACAGAAGACATAAACAGTTTCACAGACTCCTCATTATTTATTTTAAGAAACATTTGAAGTGTGCCACTGTTCTATGTGAATATTATATTTGATTTAGCATCAGAAGATCCAGAGGACTTAATATTAAAACTATTTTAATATTTTCCATTCCTCAGGTCTGAATGTTACGTGTTTATTGTCATGGTATTTGTCTAACTTTTAAATGGAACAGACAATAAAACTTATACACAGCAACAATACAACTCCAATGTTTATCCACAGTCCATTTATATTAGCCGTTCCTCTTTATTACATCTCTGTTTTATTCCCCTCTGGTGTCCTTAAAAACCTCTTATCAGTCAGGTTTCTCGATTAAATAAACAATAAATGAAGAATCCAATTATGGGTTGCAAAATTAAAAAATGACATCTTATCAGCAAAACTGATTTTAACTCTATTAGTATTCTGCAGTATTCACACACAGGGCTCTTCAGCATTAGAATTACAGTTATGTAAACAGTGCATTGTTGCTGAAATATGGCTTAATAGAAAAAAAACTAATATATTTCAGCTCATAGAGAGCAGCAGCAATGTAAAAGCAACTTCTGTGCCCTTGACCTGCACCTTTTAGTGGAACAGTTACTATGTGTAACTGTAAACATATGCGTGCTAACATGGAGCTTTTGTTCAGTTAAGTACATAAAGAAACAGATATTAAACAAAAACATGCATATACAGTACACACATGTAAACACATACTGCACACAAAGTGTACACATACACTTACACACATGTGTGGTGTAAGCTAGTCTTTAAGTGGTGCAGGATAACAAATGGCAGCATTTTTGTTTCCTACATCCTCCGCTAAGTACTCCACTCTTTCTCCTCTAAGCACAAGAGCACTTTACAGTCAGCTCGGCATCCACTAAGAAAAGACCACCAGACAAGAGGCAGCAGTATGCAGTCTATCCACTATCTACAACGTATAGCCTTTGCAGGTGTTACTGTGAAGAATGAGCTTAAGTTTCTTTGTTCCCAGTATTCTTCAAAGTACCTACACAGAATGAGAAATTGTCTAAAAGCGCTAAATCATCTGGGGTGTCGCAGAACACCATTCATTATGTATGCCTCCACCGCAACCTGGAACTTGGCTCAGTTTGGCTCAGTGTGCGACTGAAAGGCATTGGCCTTTTGTGTTGATATTTTTTATTCTGACCAACAGTCTTTAAACACAACCTCTGTGGAATGCTGATGGCCCTGAATCGACCTGAACTTGCAGAATAAACAAACATAAATATACTTGCTCTCTGCATAGGTTTGAAATTGCTGTTTCGTTACCTTTTTTTGTGCTATAGTACTCCTACTGCTAAAATTAATAAGGTCAGCCTGAATTTACAATCCAATTCAAATGGATTTCAATGGTGAAAAGTAGAACAGATGCAACAAGGTAGGAAAATTAGTCTGTTGTAAACACTTGTGTTCACAAAACAGTCCTCACAGCCAGGGACTGTGTTTATTCATGGGAAGCTCATAGCAGTCTCCCATGATGTCTAAGAAAAGTTGGATGTTTAGTGAGTGAATCTCTCTTTGATTTCAGAATCTGAAGCGTGTAGCAGAGGTGTGGATGGACGAATACGCAGAATACGTCTACCAGCGTCGGCCCGAATACCGCCACCTGTCAGCAGGAGACATGACAGCCCAAAAGGAGCTCAGGAACCGCCTCAACTGTAAGAATTTCAAGTGGTTTATGAGCCAGGTGGCCTGGGATCTGCCCAAACACTACCCACCGGTGGAGCCACCCGCTGCAGCATGGGGAGAGGTAAGGGTTAAATTGCTTTGATAAGAGTGAGGAAGTTAGGTCCATGACAGATGTTAGATTGAAGATGATTTAGAGGAATTACAACTGTGAAACCTTCCTCAGCTCATGGTCTGAGCTAAACAGCCGAATAGTCGACCCATAGTCTGACAAAAAGACTTGGTCTTGCTCCAGATTTAAGTAAACCATAGTTGAGTTTGTTTCTAGTTCACTGTCCAGTGGTTCAACTAGAAATCACCAGTCATTTGTAACATAAATTGAAGGGTTATTATCAATATCTGTGCAGACTTAAATCAGAAGTGTACAATATTGAACAAGCTGATGCTGTACTTTTGTGGACTGGAAATCAAAGGATGTTTTGGGGAAAATGGGTAAAGAGCATTCCCCTGTCATGCTTGGACAATGACTAAATGGAAGTTTTAATCGTTTACTTATTTTAAATGGGGCCAAATGTATTTAAAATGTAAATAATGCAATTAGTCTCCGAATTATAGTGTTTTTATCTCTGGTAAAATAGCCATTATTGAAGGAAAGACGAAAAGCTTCAATTAAACAGGTGACTCCAAACTTTTGAGTAGATGAATATATAAAATAAAAGGATATATATATCAAAGGAAGAGGGAAATTAGTATGAAAAAGAGACTGCTCCTTAGCTAAAAGCAAAGTTTAAACAGTGTTTTCATCTAACATTTATTGTTTAAATTTGTCAGCAGTTTCTACTTCCTCTTAAACTCTCAGGAAAACTTTTCTTTAGTTTAATGCCTAAAGGCTCTTTCACAGCTCTTTTTCCCGAAGCAACCAAATAGGTTGAAATTAGCGTATCCCCTGTGATTGTGCTTTGTGATCTTATCATTAATATATTCAAATCATGACCCTGATGAGGATAAGCAGTTATAGATAATGGATGAATAGATGGATGGAAGTCATGGTAAATGCTTTGCAGTATTTAGAAATCTACGCTATGCATTACAATCATTTGATACACATATCAGACTCAATCTAAAGTGGGATCCCAAAGACAACCAAAGTGCTGTCAAAAAAAAGTATAATGTTGTACATACGTCATAAAAACATACAAATTTCAGAGGGAGGTGGAAGCATGTTCCTGCCGGACACATGCAGGTAAACTGGACAAACAAAAGTGGCCATCTTGAAGCTCAGGTCATATCCAATTCAACACAGGATTTTTACCTTATTAAAAATTAAAAGGCTGGAGTTTTCCAGGTTGAAAACAGAGGGGTGTGCATTGAGCTGGAGATAGTGATTCCCAGTCGTAACAAGAACAAGAAACAGTGATGAAACTTGTTTGCAATAACACAGGGTCTTTGGCTTCTCTTTTGGCTCATGTATGCTGCAACTATCATCAGGCTGTTCTGAATGCACACCCTGGGTCCAAACTAAAAACCACTGGACTGCTGTGGGTACAAACCAACAACACTGTCAGCAGAGTCTTGTTATGCAGGAACATGTTAAGTTTTGTATTAAAGAAAATAAGTGTGATCAACACTACATTAATAAGAGGGGGAACTAAAATAGGGTTATTTTTTACGCAGATACAAAGTTAGGACTACCCACGTGTAATTGTTTAGGAAAATGTTCACCATGCAGAGTCACAACACACATAATGTTTCAGAGTCGGAGTGTCACAGTGGTACTACGAAGGCCATGAATAAAACTGTCTGGTGGAACCTTCCTGTTTTTATTTTTACACGTCCATGTGTTTTTGTGCTTATGTGTTTATTCTAGATACGGAATGTGGGTAGTGGGATGTGTATGGAGATAAAACACTTTGTGTCAGGAAGCCCCATTCGCTTGGAGAGCTGTGTGAAAGGACGAGGCGAGGTGGGCTGGAGTCATGGACAGGTGAGGGTCATTCATTCCTCTAGTACTTGGTTATCAGCTAGGGCTTGGTCCACCATCTTTAGCTCATACAAAACACTGCTGCTCGACTCATTACTGGGACAAAGAGACATGAACTCATCACCTCTGTGCTTCCTTCTCTATAGTGGCTCCCTGTTAGATTTGAAATTGATTTTCAAATTTTATTGCTCACTTTTAAGGCTTTAAACGGCCTTGCTCCTAAATAGATTTCTGATTTATTGCCTTGGAATGTGCCCCCTCGATAACTGACATCCATGAATGGAGCCCAGTTGTTTTTGACAAAGGGTGATCTGGCTTTGGCTGTTTGAACCCTGATACTATGGTCTACTAAAATCAGACATACTATAGTCCTCAGCTTCTTTTAAATCTCTTCTTAAGAGTTTTCTCATCTCTATTCTTTGTTTTTTATGCAGTTTTTATTTCTTTTTTGTATTGCTTTTACTTCTCTGTTTGTTTTCATTTTATTCCTCATTTTATTTTTACTTCTTTTTTTATTTTTATTGTTATATATATTTGGTCTCAATTTCCTCCACTTCCTTCATGTTGTCTTGTTGGAGTGCTACGCTGCATGTTGTTAATGAGGTTAATGGTTTCCTTATTGACCAGTTGTTCAGAGCGCTTCATTGGAGGGGCAGCACAGTTATGTATTTATGTTTACATTTAAGTGTCTTAATTTATTTGGATATATCTAGTTGCAGATTAGAGTATCTAAATGAAGAGAGGCAAATGGATTGTCATGGAATTTTGTATATTTTTGGGTTAGTAGATTAATCCTAATTCATTGTTGACAATTCATATATACATCTTCATGGTGATCTAACTATAGAGGAAAGAATGATGATCTGAATAACTCAGTCAAAATTGTTCAGCAAAAGTTTGATTCAGTGGATTTGACAGACTATTCTTATACCCTAATAAGGATAACAAAGGATAACAAAAACTATAGAAAGAAAGAATGCAGGAGCAGAGAAGGGAAAACATCTGATGTGTGTTCACAGTTTAAATTTGTTCCCTGCAGGTGTTAACATTCGGTTGGAGGGAGGATATTCGGGTGGGTGACCCCATGCACACAAGGAAGGTCTGCTTCGATGCTGTCTCCCATAACAGCCCTGTCACCCTGTACGACTGTCACGGCATGAAGGGGAACCAGCTGTGGCGCTACAGAAAGGTACGGCAGAGGAGTCCAGAAGTTGAGACTGGAGTTTGGAGTTAACTACTAAATGGTGGAAATGACTAATGTATCCTCCATCATTAAGAGGGGTCTTAATGGATGCTTTTAACCCCCATCTGTTTTTTATTTTTTTCACAACGAAACACAAATGTCTCTGTAAGATGGTAAACAACACTTAATGAAGATGAATGGAACAAAGCCATCTGTGCTATATGTTGCTCATATGTGCTGCATTTGGGGTGACTTATAAAAAAAACAATCAAACATATCAATTCAAATTCTACTTCTTTTCTCCCCTTCTTATTTATTTATTTATTTATTTATTTATTTATTTATTTATTTATTTAAAGTTTCTTTTTTTTGGCTTTTATTTCAATTAAAATTCATCCATAGGCATGACTGATACTAGAACCCAAAGAGTAAATTTCTCTTACTTCAAATACACATCTTGACATAGTAGTTAGTTAGTTCACCTGCTCAAAAACTCATTTGGATCTTCCAAATGTGTTATATTTCAACTAAATGTATCGGCATTTTTCCGAGTCAGTGGAAATCATAATGGTAGGATGAGTGCTATATTGTCATCTTTGTAGTTTATTGCAAGAATGTTTTGGGAAGTATTTAAGCTTTTTCACCAAAATCATATGAAGAAGGAAATACATGTCCTGTCAAAGTTTACCATGTGAATAGGACTCTTCTGTTTACCTTGTTTCCTCCAGGATACGAGTCTCTATCACCCTGTCAGTAACAGCTGTATTGACAGCAGCCCAAGCGAGAGGCGAGTCTTCATGAACACGTGCGATCCCTCCTCTCTTAGCCAGCAGTGGCTGTTTGAGAGAACCAACGCCACCGTGCTGGAGCACTTTAACCAGGGAGCCAACTGAGGCCACTGGACCCTTGAGAGGATGCATCTTCCAAAGAAAAAGATCATGACACAGTGGTCACTTTTGATCAGGTGAACAATACAGTATGATAGAATAATTTAGATTTTTGCTAGTTTTTTTTTAGGGGAAAAAGGTTATTTGTGTTGTTAAATACAATTAAGTGTCTTTCAACTCATTTCAGTCAAAGAGGAGGGGGGCAAACAGGATGACCTTGAATTTCATTGTTATATTTCAGTAAATTTTGGGACATCTGTGATTTAATATCAGTGAGGTTGTGAGATTAGCTAGACTGCAACAATCAGGGTTATAAAGGCATGTATACCTGTGTATAATAGGCATAAAATGGTAAAGCACATTATGATTTTAAATACCTTGGCCAAAACTAGAAAACAGAAGGAGGCCAAGGACGCTGCCTTGAGGGACACTACAACTCAGTTGATCCATCAAGGAAGTAGACACACCCGAAGCGACAGAGAAGGTTCTGTTGGAGACATATGAATTTTGTAAGCATATAAATTTGTAAGCCAAGTCTTTGATTCCCTACGCAAGTCTCTAAGCAATGTAAGAGGTATTATGATCGTCTGTATCAAAGGCGACATTCAACACATACTTTTAAAAACACTCTAAAACCGGACTGGAAATAGGTAAAATATTATTAATATTTAAAAACAATATCAATTGAGATGAGATCACTCAGATAGGATAGAAGATATGGGGTCTGAAGGTAGGGGAATTGGAAAGTATTGAGAAATTAGATAGCATAGTTTGTTTAATCTTTTTATGGGATTTTGTTGATAGGACATAAACTTTGTCCAACAAATTTTCTGAGCTGCTGTAAGACGACCATTTTTTTTTTCTCTTTTTACTATTGTCCAGATAAGAAGCTACAAATGAATACAGTGCTGCTTCAGAAACATTCCCCGTGGCACAGCAGTGATCCAGTGTGCTGGCTAAGAGCTGAAGAGTTGGTCAGACCACACACAACAATATTCAGAATACAATCATACAGCGTGAGCTTGTGATGAGCAAGGAGGTAAAAGAAAGACACGCTTGCCTGAGCACCAGTGCCACAAACATTTAGTCAATCTCCTGTCAACTGAAGTTCACAAAATACTGATAAAACTGTCTGTATTCTGTCCTTCCCCAGGGTGGGGAAACCCCTGGCAAAACACAGAGCTCTAACAGACTGAAGCTTGGATGTCAACAATTTTCGAGAGATGGAAATTTGCAAAGATTCTCCTGTCAAACACAAACTCTGCTGGATTCAATGGATCATCTCTTTTTTTGCCTCTTTTCACTGTCTTTTTCAATTGTTGCCTTAACAATTCCAACAATGGGAAATGCCTGCGCTCTGTCTTTTCACCCAAGGTACCAAAACAACGACATATGTGGGATATTTTTGCAAGTTATAACTCTATGAAAACTGGAAAAAAATATAAAATTCTGAACATTATTTGACATTTATTCCTGCACAGTGTGCAGATGCATTCCAAGGATATGCCTTTTATCAAAGGAACACAATCTTGTACATATTTACGTTAAGGTGCAAATATTTATATATTTTTCTACTGAACAATAAAGTGACAAAATGACATGTTATGTCCTTTTTTTTTATTCCAATGCCCGACTGTGTATAGGTAAAATACTAACAAATTCCATAAATGTTTCTTCAATGGGGATATATCAAGCAAAAACGTAACAGCTATTCATGTGTTGATTAAAAAATGTAAGCTAAAATTCATATATCGCTACCTGTAAATCTGCAGCTTTTTCAACATATTGTTCAGCTGTCTAGCCTACAACCTTACCATAATTGTTCACTCTATCCATTTTGATGGCACTTTTGGCTGCAACTGTTTTGACCGAATAAGTTATAAAAAAAACATTGTACACTACCTGCTCAGCACCAAACAGCAGACAGACACAGTTAGCTAGTGAATGTCGTGCAGCGTTCAGCAGTTGAGGAGAAAGATATCTCCCACAGCATTTAGCACAGATAACAAAAAACAGTGCTAAAAGGGAGTGAATAATGGACTTACATTCATTAGGTGGCCTGAAATGTATTTGATGTTCATTTGGTGACTCCAAAAGCATGATAATGCTGTTCAGTAAATGCTGAAAGTGCAAATAAGCAAGTTAGTTCACCAAATCAACTTCAGGATATGTCAATGCAGCGCCGGTCCTGGCCACATTTACGCCCTGGGCGAACCACCCCCATTGCATTTCCATGAAACTGACATCCTTAGTAGTACTTCTGTGCTATATTTCACTTGTCAGTGAAGAGTTTTACTAGAAAACCAAGAAAGTAGGTTCTTTATTGCCCCACTGCAACATTGTCTCCACCTCTGACCACAAAACGCCACATGTTGTCTACATTGGCAGAACCACTGCTGGAGACTTGAGTCGAATCGCTGAGTCAGTGGATGCGTCAACAACAACTGGATGTTTTGTAAGCATGGCAACAGTGAGTTACCTGCAAAAGTATTCAGTTCTTTCCAGTTCATGATGAGCAAATGCTGTGAGAGACTAGACATTTACACACATTTTGTGTACTGTAGAACTATGCAACTGCACAGTGTCAACTGCAAAATACTATTTTTCATTCTTCTACTGATACATATTAGTACATTTCATTGTATACAACAACTGTATCTTGTAAGTTATCACGTTCTTTCCAAGAGATGCATGCAACCTACAGTATGAATAACAATAGCTGTTGACACAATATAATTTCCATAATCCACATGACTCGCTGTACATGTAGTGTAAATTCTATGATGACATCCAAGTACATCATCATCTACAGTACAAGAGAATCGGAGAATGGTATGACACTCTCTGAGGTCTTCACCTCTTATGTACAAAATACAGCGAGGTTACAAATACTGAGAAACTTGTTGATGCCAGATAAGATTGGGTTTAAAGAGTTACTGCAGATGACAATCTATGTCTGCTCTAATTGGCTGGAGATTGCTGACACGACCAGATATTTAGCCTGTTTTATATGAGTTTCTGCACGGCATTGGTGAGCTCATAAATAGCAATTAAGTGCAGATTCTTAAGTGCCAAGCCAAAGCTAATTTGCATCTGATTTCGGGCCTTTTGTCAGCGATCTCCAAACACAGTCACAAAGTGAAAAACAGAACTACAAGCCTGCACACAAAATATCATACAATGAAACAACAATGTCTACTATTTTCTGAATTATTATGCGTGTTACACCCACTTTGTGTCCCATCCAGCATCATATAATTGACCACACAGTTCCTTGACTCAGCACCTGTCTATGATTGCAGACATCTCCTTGGAAATCTGATGAAGCTAAGGTCAAACAAACTTATCATTTCTGCCCAGTCAGGGGATGAAACCTTCACAGCAAGCTAACGTTTTCCCACAAATGACAGGAACTCCTGAGGCCCAAACACCATTTGTCCTTTTCACTTGTTTTAAGAGTCCATCTACATGAAATCAGCAGAGTTTAATGCACTAAGGAAATTTACATGGCCCACCTCCACTCATTCAGTTCTCACTCCACTTAAGCAATATTGCATGAGAGGATGCACTTTAACGTCATCATTGGCACCAAAGTGATACGATCAGGGCCGAGGTGCTTGTGGTCTACCCTCCGCACAATTTTCAGAACTCAGTGGCCAATCATTACCATCCCTCCACCAAATCATCCAACCCCTATTTTCATCCAACAACACTGACCAAATGTCCAATACCAGATCGTCCAAGTTTCTGCTCATCTTCAAAGGCTTCCACAGTTGACCTCCTCCAGGAGTACAAACCCTCTCCTACTTCATGCAACTAGCCTATTCTCTACAGTTTTTAT
The DNA here is from genome assembly GCF_000972845.2 of Larimichthys crocea. Taxonomy (NCBI): domain Eukaryota; kingdom Metazoa; phylum Chordata; class Actinopteri; family Sciaenidae; genus Larimichthys; species Larimichthys crocea. The sequence continues at coordinate 21,566,923 of NC_040032.1, forward strand.
CCCTGAGTTCCACTATCTGATCTTATATCTTATAAATAAGCTCAAATGAATACATTCAAGGGCGGCACAGTAGTGCAGTGGTTAGCACTGTCTGGTTCAAACCCCAGATGGATCCCTGTGTCTGCGTGGGTTCTCTCCTAGCATTCCGGCTTCTTTCCACAGTCCAAAAAACATGCACTCAATAGGTTAATTGGTGAATCAATTGTTTGTAGATATGACTTAATGTCAGCTGGGATAGCCCCTGCGACCCTAGTGAGGATAAGCAGTTACAGATGTATGTATGAATACATTCATTACATTCATGTCAATATAACAGATGCAAACAAACAAACAAACAAACAACAACAACAACAAAAAAAAACAGATAAATGTGAATAATAACATTTGTAGGATTCCCATACACAATTCAAGGATATTCCAAGTACTTTCCAGGCTCACTTCCATCAAACTACTGCATTGATTACTTACAGACAATGATTAAAAAGAGAAGAGAGGATTGGATGTGTGAAATTTAATTTCTATTTTTGCATGAAATATATAAAGAAATAAAGCAATAAAGCACTTTCATAGCCTATGTCTATTTATGTCTATTTAAAAAAACTTCTAAGGCCTTTTTCCACACTCATATTCACAAACCATGAAACAGTTTTAAAGCTCGAAAGCAAGAACATGATTGGCTTACAGAATTCAGTGGCAAACTCTGATTGGTTTAACGGACAAAGTGAACACTCAGTTGGCTGATTCTGAAAAGAAAGACAAAGACAGAGAGGATAGTAATATATAAGAGTCTTGTGTCTTTCGGATGAAGTAATCTTGTGCTTTAAATAAGTCTTATCATTCTTTAATTAGCATGCTTCTCATCAGAACCTCCTCTGCTTTGGTCATTTGCAGCCATAAGAAACATCAGAGATTAAGAAGATGAACATAAAACTGTAATTTGCCGTTGTTACGAATCTGAACGGCTGCATGTCTTTTAATGATCACTGAAAGCTACAACATTAGGATTTTCCGCACAAAAAATTCCAGCTTGAGAAATGATGGTAGACACTCTCACTGCTCGCCGTGCTGCTCTGAAGCAAAAGCACTTTCATTCACTGCCTGCTCTTCATTGTGAGTGCTGTTTGCACAAGACGTGTGATTGAGACTTTGACATCTCGAGCTCTAAACAGACGCGGAAACAATCAGATGTAAATGGCGGGTAATGTTCACAATTACCGAGAGACTCTGGAGATGTGTTTGTACTGCACTGTGCCGAGTCAATTGAACGGGGGGGGGGGGGGGGGGGGGGGGTACTGTCATTGAAATACCATTTCTAAAGCATCCAGCTCCGCATTCACCTCCATCATATTATGACCCTGCAAATTGCACCCACTCCTTTTGATGATGTGCAACATGAATTTCAGCAAACCTGAAATGGTAAAAAGATGCTGGAGACAGAAAAGCTGAACAAAAACTGTTTCATTGAACCCTGGCGTGGTTGAAGAAGAAAAACATTCTCCTTCTTTAGCAGCATCAACTTTTATCTTTGACATCTAAAAAATGTCTCATAGAAATAGGCCATAATGAACGGCAACTTATTAGCGTGTGTTAACCAGGCTAATCAACAGAAAGGGTTGAGGGTAAAAATCAAAATCAAACATGAACTAACTCCTGGTGAAAGTACTTGCTTACTGGCAGTCTGACTAATATCCATACTCCTTCTAGCCTCTGATTCTTTCAGTCCAGGAAATCAGGAGAGGTGTGACAGGATTGCTCTCTTCATAACCTATCAGCTGAATAATTACAGGTAACCTGTTTCTCCACAGGGCTTCACTGCTATAAATGGCTCCGCTGTCACACACTAATGGAAAATCACGGTCGTGGCAGTGTCACAGTGGCAGACACGGGTCGCCAGGGACCTGGGTGGATGTATCCGGGTCAAATTCTTTAACATGCCTTGGTGTTTAAAAAGGCAGATTGGAGCTGTTCTACAATGGTGTTATTAGGTGATGTAACACATCAACAGGCTGTCACTTTGAAGTGAAATAAGTGCTTGTAGATGACATTCATGAAAAAAAAAAAAAAAGTGAAATTACTATTGTTTTTATTCTCCCTTGTAGTATGTGTGGTGTGTTCTGGTCTCAGTAGCAAGGAACATCTGTCTGTCATCCAGCTATTAAACCTCCCATAAAAGCCTGGTCAAGACACCACTCCTGTGCTAGATTATCCTATACCTGTGCTCATTGCAGTCAGTAGATTAATCTTTCATATTTGGTAAACTTCTGGTAATTTACCTTTATCCGTTCCTGTATGTTTTTTTACAGTATTTATCATCTTTTTTTCTTTCTCTAGTGTTCTCCGTTGAATCCTTTAATCAGCTTGGCTTGCTTCACCTGTGACGACCGGCCTTGAGCCACCACCACCTGCGTTTTGTGTTAATTCTCATAATAAACCTTTTAAAACAGTACTGACATCAGTCAGTCTGCATTCTGGGCACAGAAACAAAAACACACACAGAGAACTAATGTGCACGTCCAATCATTTAATTTCGCATAAAACAAAACAGCCTCAGACTTTGTGCTTCCTAAGCTGCAACCTTCTTTAAACTGTATCTCACTCACTGCAAACACAGACACCAGCTCGCCCACTCACAGGCATGAAGGCTAAAGGAGTGACGAGAACTTTTTTAAATAAAATATTACAACTAAATTTAAAAACCACCAATACTGATTTTTGACAGCATAAAATTATGACTTTTGTTGGAATTTTGATGATATAATTTTTTTTATTGCAGCTGTCCCTCAACTGTTCTCTGACATGACCTTCCTGTAGTTGTCTCCCACTAAAATAGTGCAGCTAACCAAAGGAGGCTGGTGTTGACTTCTTGAGTTACCAAAAAGGTAATGTGTGCATGGAAATAGTTTATCATCATGGATTGTATTCATGTCGAAGACTGTCGACACACATTTCTAGAGTGATGTGTTTGACAGCAAGATAAGGAATTAGGTGATACTTTTAGTTTAAAGTCCCTGTGCTGTAATGGAATGCCTTGTCCGATCAAATTACTTATCTATATCGGCACTTTTGCACTACACTCCTGCATGAGCTTTTGTTTCTCTGTACAGATGCTTCATGACAATAAATTTACTTAGTTACTTATAACTTTGTACTTTGTTATCGAACCTCAGGGGAAATAACTCTGCTTGTCAGAAGATAGCTCTTCTTGTCAGGAGATAATTAAGTTAGAACTAAGGAAATAGGGACGCAACTGAAGCTCTGTTGTTGTATATTAATCATCTGAGCATGTTTGCAAGTTATAAAGCATGTGGTACTATGCAAACTATTTAAATCCAAAGAGATCAAAGAGATAGTCTGCCACTTTTGAATTTGTTTGGGTGAACAAAGACCTAAATTGATCCCCCTACCTCTTTTAGTTGGACATTTTCGTAAGTCTTCACCTCTTTCCTGTTGTTTCCACTCATTCAACATAACAGCCTGTCCCTCACTCTGTATATTTTTCATCATCATCCTTCTAGCTGTGAAGCAAATGATTTCTTCCACTCCACAGTACTTCTGAGGCTCAGTGACTTAGTGAAATACCTGTTGTTATATTTACATGAAACTATTCAGCTCTGGTGAGTAAATTGCAGACTGGAGCCTCAGAATAACAACAGCATTTTGACAGCGACAAGCAGGAACTGCTGCTTATTGTACTTCAGTCAGTTACTTGCTGGCTGTTGGCGACACACACATGCTGCTGTCACCTCCGTCTTTGAACTGATTTATACGGTATGCTATATATTCTGTTCAGGTTGCCTCCACCAGGCACACATCCAAAAGCAGCTCGTGTACACGAGCCAAACTGCTCTTCACCGACTCTTCAGCTGAGAGAAAGCCGTAAAAAATGTCAGCTGGAAATTAGACTTTACATTACATAACAAGGTCTATGCTGGGGTTTTTGCATTTTCAGTCCATTTACTACAAATCAAATATTTACTGCTGTAATTTAGTTTTGAGTGCGTGTTTTTTTTTCTTATTTATCTTTTTTTTTCACCCTCTAGACAGCCAATCTTTTCAATTTATTTTACTCTAGTGTGAAAATCAATTTACAAAGACATGAAACTTGTTTGATTTCAGCAATCTATCACAGTGAACATACCAATATCTTGGGCCCAGCAGCAGAGTTCATGTATAATTTAAAGGGAAACTATATTACTATATATATATTGTATATTCTCTTATATATATTTTTTACACTGTTGTGCTTTTTAAACGACTAATAAGGAAGGTGCTTGTTTTAGCCCCCGACAAGCTCAAATTGTTATTCCATGTGTCTGATGGTATTAACATCTAAAATCCACCAGGTACAGCTATGACACATCTTGGCTATGTTGTCGCCAGCAAAGCTAATCACGCCTATTCTAGACAATGATTGTGTTTCCACCAGAAACTAGGGTGTATTTTAGAAGCATCCCAAAAGTAGCTTTGCAGTCTGCTCTAATATGCAGCTGTTCAATTTTTGATGGACGTAGTCAAGCAGCACAAACAAGATTAATCCATTTAGCTATGTAGCCTTCAATGGTAGAAGCACCAGGGAAGAAATGACCAAATCTGAGCAAGTTAAAAGTCTTGCATGCAAACCACTCTGAAAGGCTCCTGGTGGGGTATATAGCCATATGGAGAAAACAGTGTTCTAGAGCTCTGCCCAGTGGAATTTAGGGGTTAATCCTTTATGTTTAACCAGTAGTTATATTGATATATTGTTATACAGCTCACTTTTATCTCGACCAGTAAGTAATTTTACTTCACATAATATAGGTGTAGCTAGTCTACTACCTTGATCGGTTTGTTTGTGTTACTGAGTCACTTTGGGGTTTTAACAGGTTAATTTGAATCTATAAAGGAAAATAGTGATGTTAAAAATGTTGAAGTTCCTCTTACATGTACAGTGCAGTACATGTTACTTGTTGATCAAGCAGGCTTTCAGACGGATGCCCACGCGCTAAATCTAAAAAAAAACACAGTTCATATATGAAAATGAAATACAAACACATTTGTATTTCAACGCCTAACAAATAAAACACATAAATGTAGCTGTTGTTATTCCTTTCTTCTAGCGTCATTTCACCTCTAAAGTAAGGAAGTGTCGCCATGACACCGTCATCTTTTATTCTGATCAAAATTATGGTAGATTGATTTGCAATTCATAACAATATAATAATTCTGACAAGATAAAAGCTGATATTGTGTCCACTATGATGGATTACCTATCTCAAACAAGTCGTAAGTTGATTTTCTTTCTGTACAAAAATGAAGTAACCACCAACAGCACAAAGGGAGGCACAACATGTTAAAAAATGTTAAATAACGAAAATATGTTTTAGATGACAAGCGATGATGATAGTAGACAGTACATGGAACAGTACATCTGTATAAAATTGGTTCAATTATGCAGTAACACTGGTGTGATCTCTCAAATATTAAGTCCAATCAACATTCATTTAAGCACAAATTTCTTCTTGATAATCAGATTCATTAAACAAAAACACTTCCCTGTATGTTCCCTCAGTCTAGGGTCTAAACACTAGCCAGGCCCACAGATTATATTCAGTACAGCAAAAATAATGTTTTATTCCATTTTCCTCAATTAGAAAACCACTCAGCAACAGAAAATTCGGCCAAACTGGATTCTTCAGCGTAGTTCTTCCTTTAATTACAGCTTTGCACACTCTTGGCATTCTCTCAGTCAGCTTCATGAGGTTGTCACCTTGAAAGCTTTTCAACAGGTGTGCCTTCTCAAAAGTTAATTAGTAGAATTTCTTGCCTTCAGACCATCCGTTGTATGGTTGATAGTGTTGGCATACAGTAAATACCTTTATCCAACTACTGTAGTAGTAGTAATTCATATTGTGGCAAGAACTACTCAAGACAAATGACAGTCACGGTCAGTCAATCCAGAAAACATTAAGAACTTTGAATATATCAACATGTGGAGTCACAAAATCCATCAAATAATATGATGAAACTGGCTCTGCCCCAGGAAAGGAAGACCAAGAGTTAGTCGCTGCAGAGGGAGTTCATTACACTTACCAGCCTTAGAAATTAGCAATTACCAGAAACTCAGATTAGAGCCCACATATATGCTTCACAGAGTTCAAGTAGCAGACACATCTCAACTACTCAGAGGAGCCTGCATGAATCAGGCCTTCATGGTAAGGAACTTCAACTAAGAAAGAGGAGAACTGCTTAGGCCAAGAAACACAAGAAATGAACATTAGAGTGGAAATATGTATTTTGGTCTGATGAGCCAAATCTGAAATAGTTGATTCCAACTGCTTTATCTTTGTAACACAGAGTAGGAGAACAAATATCTACATGTGTGGTTCCCACTGTGAAGCATGGAGGAGGAGTGATGGTATGGATTTGCTTTGTTTATGACACTGTTGATGATTTATTCAAAATTCAAGGCACGCTTAACCAGCGTGACTACCTCATGAAGCCGATTAATGAGTGCTGAGTGTTTTTAAAGCTACAATCAAAGCAAAAGATGGCTTCTCTGAAGAATATAAAACACAGTAAATGAAACTCAAATAATCAATAATCAATAAAACTCAATAAATTTCAGTTGCTGACTGTTGATAATCCCTGAACTTGTGCTCAATTGTAATGCTGCATAATTGACTGACAAATCAATTTACGATCATACGCGAAGAAGGCATGTTGTAGCAGACCTCAACTACTTTGATCATGTGCTCTAGTGCATCTCAGTATGACCACTTATCCACAGAGATAAACACACCTATACCACTTTATTACTTTGGCCTGACGCTGCAGTTACATCAACTGAACACTGTCAGGAGAAGGACTCAGATAGCTTCATTTCACTCCAGGTCAGAGCCAACCCGATGCAGAGTAGTAGTAGTAGAGTTGGAGGCAGAATTTTATTGCAGATCGAGATGTCAGAGAAAAATTAGATAAGTTGAGAAACAGACAAATATTTACATTTAAATGTACTGAACAGCTTGGGAGTAATTGTGATAGTTTACTGACTTGCTACAAGGGAGAATGGAGAGCCTGCATTCTCCCTTCCGCCCTACTCTGCCTCGGATTGGCTCTGACCTGGAGACAGTAGGCATTTGAAGTGGGGGGTTACAAGCATGCAGAGAGTGATTTTTATGCACACTGATTATGTTTTTTATGCATGCGGATTTTGGCACTGAAATGACACCATAGACTCGCTTTCGGGTCTGTTTTTGTCTGATGACCGTCTCATTCCGGTGTTTTCACAGATAAACCCGACTTTATTTGAACTATGTCAGCCTATGGTTTAATACTAATCTCGGTCCAATTTAACTGTAACTAACAAACCCATACAGTGGACCAGCGACACTTTATCGGTTTAGTCAACCAGCATGCTGCATCTGATACAACTGGTGGAGTCCTGAGTCCGTAGATGTGTTTGTCTTGTTACAATCTTGGTTTCAGAACCGTTAAACCCTGACACATGAGTGTTGAAAAGACATGCCAAAGAGCTTTGTCAGCAGGAAGCTTTTTTTCCCTGTTTTGTTCTGTTGTGGGTAATGCTGTAAGGTACATGCATGGTATTATTACAGTTGTAATAACTAAGCTCTTGGTTTTATCGCATCACTGGCTTGACTGATTTTATCAACTTGATCCACAAAGAACTGTAAGTAGCCAAAGAAAAAAAAAAGTCAGCAATTCCCACCGTTACCCTGCCAGGAAGAATTAGTGAGTTTGCAAAAGAGATCCAGTGTGAAAGCATCTGCCAGATAGCAGAGAATCAAAGCCTGTTCACAGTTCCTCTGCAGAGCAGCACAAATTAAGTGAAGGCAACAGAACAAACAGGAATAAGGATAACAACATCCCAGCTGTGTGATCAAACACTCTTTTGGATTTTTAATGATACATGGATAAATGATGAAGCAAGTGAAAGAACAAAATTATAAAACAGGAAAGAGGCACCTGTGGGTTAGGGATCTTTTTTCTTGACTGTACGTCTATTCCCTTTTGTTTTATGAAACAGTAGTATTTTAATTCAGATAATCTTTTCCAAAGTATAAACCACATACCACATTGAAACTCTTGGTTTTAAATGGGGGCTCTGAATCATCTCAGTACATTGTGGAGTGGCACCTACAAAATCAGGCCAATCCGCATAGGAAATCCACACCATTCCTTACCTAACTGTCAGATTTGTACAGGCAAGGCGGAGCTGAGATGGTTATGAAGCCCAAGTTTAAGATCACACAGAAGTGCTCACTTGAAAGACAGAAAGCTGAAAAGCAAACACATTTCTTTCTGCACCCCTGAGATGGCCTATCATTTTAATTCCATTTCATCTTGGTTAAAGTCACATCTCATGGCATGCGGGGAGGCATTTATCTGAATACTCGAGGGGTCTCTCTGATAGGATGATGACAACCAAAGAAAAATCCACCATCTCACCTCGGTATATATCAACGCTCTGTGATGTTCAGTGCACTCCAGGAGGTATTTTTGTGATCAAGTGGTGTAATTTACTCTCTGTGTACCCATTTGCACTCAAACCCATCTCATCTACTTCTTAATTTCCTACGTTTCCCAGAGTGACTCCATAACAATGCTCTCAGAAACTAGAACAAAATGGCAGCAAGATTTAGTTCTTCTCTGCATTCTTCTTACAATTTAAAATGTGACAAAAATATTACTGCATTTTTAGATGGCTGATATATTATATAGATCTCCTGTGTCCCCTGGGTGACATTTTCATGTCCTGTAACCCAGGCAATGCCAAGCTGATTTTGATCAATCCATACAGTATGTGGATTTTCACAAACCACAGTCCCCCTCAAGCTCCTCTCTGCCCCTCTACAAACACTCTCATGCTTGGCCCATATCCTCGTTTTTAGCCTTGCATCCATCCAGCGTAAGTAATTACTTACTTCATAGCAGGTCTTCAAAGCACAAAGGTCCAACAATGGAATCATCACAGGTGGGAAAAAAGACAGACAGTAATTTACGATAATATTATTTCAAAAAAGGCCATCACAGACAATCTATAACGGAAGACCACAGAACAGGGGGGGGATAGGACAATATCCCCATCTTGTCCTATTTTCCTTTTGATATATGCTTGGGTACACAATTAATGAGTTTTACTGAAACAAGGAAAAAGTTTGATAGTCAAATGGAAGTACAAATGGGTTCATTTCATTGAGACTATTTTCAAATCTTGCTATTAGTGCAGCATAGCTCAGATTTGAATAAAATAAAAGGCATTGGCAAACAGAAAAGTTTAAGTCTAAACAGAACTGAGAGCTGAAGCAGAAGTTTGTTCCAGATATGTAGCACATAGGAGATGAATGCTGTTTTCCCATGTATTATTTTGACAATGTGGTTAAAGTAAACTGACCTGTCCGAGACCACGTGAACAGTCTTGGTGGTTTCAGTACTATTTAGTAGACAGTACAAAGAGCCAAAGACAATGTCAAAGTGACGAAATGAAGTGTCTGAAGTAAAAAGGCATTGTTGCCTCTGAGTTAAGTCTAAGTTATTTTTTTTAAAGGTTTTTCCCATAAGATTTTTATGATTTATTATTTTTTTCTTCTAAAATTGACATTATTCCGCTGGTGGCAGAATGAAGTTTGGGTCAGAAATTTTGGTCTGTCAGTGGCATTCGATGAAGCGCCAAGGAATCACCAAAATCATTATCATCTTCATCTTCTGGGAAACAGAAAAAAATCCAACGCAAATTACATGACAAACTGGTTTGTATTTCTGTGAATTAGAGTTTGATAGTTAGTTAGACTTAATTATACTAACACTTACTATACCAGATTCTGTATCATCAGACACATCCAAAGCCATCTTCATAGCTATAACATCTGTTGCTGAGCAAGAATAACTGTGAGAACAAACCCTGCAATTCAAAATTGATTTTGGCAACAATGAACTGACTGTTTTATCTGCCATATTGGCTTTGTATTATTTTTTTCTTTTTAAATTAAATGCAACTGGAGGACAAAAAAAAAAGGAAAAACTACATTGGTTTATTAAAAATCCATTCACAGAAGATGCTGAGCTGAGAGTTTTTAGACAATTCATCCCCTAGGCTCTTATCTAAGAGAAAAACAGCATCTCTAAATGAAGGCTTCTATCCAACACACACGTTTCATTGATATCACGTGATGATGAATTTATATCTGATGTCTGGTGTGTGTGTGTGTAAACTAATATTAGTATAGTTAGTATAGTATATAAAAAATCTTTAGAGAAAGTGGAGAAAGTTAGTCAGCCAGTAGCACCTCATGGCTACTACTCCAACTGAGCTGTCGGCAGTTGAGTTACATTGTGAGTAATGAAGGCACCAAGTTTTGACAAGGAAGAAGAATGTATGGGGGGAAAAAAAGACCATATCTTTGGTTCTGCTGCATTGATTTTGAACTGTACAGTCTGACAGTGTTTTTTTTTTCCATCTTTTCTTATCAAAAATATCACATATTATCCATCTGTACACAAGATAAGAGAAACCAGCACAATAAAAACAAATCATACCATATCGTAAAGACAAGCGGCACTAAACCAAACAGTTGCTTGAAAATAAAAGCAACATAACTGATAGCCAACTTTATATATCAAAAATAAACTTTAAACTATAAGCAAAAACACTCTTCTTTAAAACTCTAAGGTTAGTGTTTGCTCTGTATAACAACAAGAAGACTTTAGAATGGTCTCTGTCTTCTGCATAAAACAGATTCAACAGTTTATTGACATTGTTCTGCTCCTAGTACAATTTTTATGGACACATTTTTCTAATATGTGCTCTATTTATGTTATCTAAATTGACAAAAAACATACTGAGCATCAATGTTTCGATGGATAAAGCACTCTCTTAACAATATGTTGCCCATGCTTGATATGTTCTTGGACAGCAAAGGTGTTTGGGGAATTCCTTACTCCATCTGCCCGTATAGCTGATGAAATTAAAGCGGCATTCATTGTCACAATCTGCATCATTAAATAAAGTAATTCCACCCTCTTCCCCTTCTAGTCTTCAGATCTTTCCAATGCCTTTTGACTGTAGTATTAAAACTTCCCAAAATGCTCAGGTGGTCTCATCTAGGTCAGCCTACCATCCCCACATTGTAAAAAACAATGCATGGGATAGCAGCATTCATTTGTGCCACATGGAAACAATACTAACAATCCAACATTCACGCCACCTACCCTACACAACCAGCAAACCGAAAGCAACATTATTATTTATTTTGAGTCGTGTGTCTGTCCACCTCATGAATCGAAATCAATAACTCTCTTTTTAGCTCTGTTTTGGGCTCCACCAGCTCCTAACTGGTGGCGTATAGATAGTTTGTCAGAGCTTGTCTCAGTAAATGTACTGTAAATTAAATGATGCTAAAAATCTTAGCAATTAGGAAGAAATGTGAGATAATTCCCTTTATAACTTCAGCCCTTTGAGCATTTCATATCATAGATAAGACTGATTTACTGTTAATATCAGATCGATTAGTGCATGTTTAGATTTTCTCAAACTGAATTCTTTCCCATCACTGTATGTGGAGCTCCCTAAGAAATATTGGTTGTGAGTTAAGCTTCAGATTTCATAATGTAAACATGGCCTACTTAGTTCAGTTTTATCCAGCCTATGAATGTAATTAATTCTTCATCTTCACAGAGGATTTTTTTATTGCCGATATAAAATCAAAAACTAAACCACTCACACAAACACACACAGAGTAACCTTCAGAAGCCTGCTCTATGTTCAGCTGCATGAATCTGTCACATAAAGAAGCATGAAGAGTGAAGAGCCTCTCTAATGTGCCTGCCTTGCCTCCATTCAGTGTCCCGAAAACCATCCGACTTGTCAGAGTAATTTTCTTCACTTGAAATTAGCTGCTTCTAATAAAAATTTAATTCAGTTATTACAAGCACAGTAACGCCTCAAGTGCTGCCCCTGAGCCCTGTCTGGCTTATGGAAATGTATCCGCCAGATGCACTTAAGCCTCATGCAAATGGATTTTAATTTGGTGGAAAATGGTCCTGTTCATTAACGCGACATTACCCGAGCTGGAAATGGAATATGACCATTTGTCTCCACACATTGACATCAGTTCAGTTTGGCTGAAGAAGGGGGCTGAAGGACGAAGGGGTCGCTCTATTTGACAATACTGTGAAGTCAATAACTGCATTTACTCCAAATGACTTTCTGCAAGAACTTGGTGTAACTGAGTGTGCCTGAAAGTGCACACTACTGTATATGTTATCCACCACGCTTCTTCCATCGCACACACACAAAACAGGTATCAAAACGTGCAGATCGGCCAGGAAGGAAGGAGGAAAGGAAGGAAGGAAGGAAGGAAGGAAGGAAGGAAAAAAGCGACGGAAGGAAGGAGGGAAGGAAGTAAGGAAGGAAGGAAAAAATGACGAAAGGAAGGAAGGAAGGAAGGAAGGAAGGAAGGATGGAAGGACGGAAGGAAGAAAGGAAAAAAAAAACAAATGGAAGGAAGGAAGGAAGGAAGGAAGGAAGGAAGGAAGGAAGGAAGGAGGAAAAACGATGAAAGGAAGGAGGGAAGGAAGGAAAAAATAACAAAAGGAAGGAATGAAGGAAGAAAGGAAAAAAAAACAGCAGAAGGAAGGAAGGAAGGAAGGAAAAAAAACACACACAGACAGACAGACAAGGCAGAGACATTGAAAAGGCAATGATGACAAAGCTTGTTGTATTAATACTGAATTTACTGAGCAGTGTCAGTAATAATGTATTGGGGCGACGGTGCCAGAGTCAGGCACACTCAAAATTTCTTCAGAAATGTTCTAGTTTCCTCTATTCTAACTGCTCCAGTAATGGCCTGAAATCTATTGCAGAAGGAAACTGTGACTGATGAAAGTTAAATTTCCCAGGAGTAACCACAACAGCATGTGAACTTGTATCAGGATGCATCTGATGTGTTGTTGTAGAGAAAAAACAGTGCATGTTGGAATGTTTGTTGATTATTTCTGAGCTTTAAAAAAAAAAAAATGTCCACATAGGTGCAAGTAGATGTATCTCATGACAGTCTGACAGCTTTTTCATAATCTGTCACATCGAGGCTTTTCTTTCCATAAACTGTAAGTGTTTACAAATATACAAACAGCTCACAGCACAAGCTGTCTTCTGTTTTAACACTCTGAAATATTAAATATTAGCACTAGTTCTCATGAATTTAAAATGGATTCTCACATCGGCACTGCCTTTCCAAGAGATGTCGGCATGTTTAGTGAGGAAGGGGCTCAGCGACCCAGTGAGAGATCATTACTGTAACCTGATTCAGTCAATGTGTGTGTCCTGTTCAAGTGTACTCAAGCAAGCCACTAACCCAATAGAATTATTCATTGCCAGCACGGAAATCAAAGTATAGCAGGTTGGTTCTTAGCTACACACTCCAGCTTCTGTGCCAATCACTCCAAGAAATGTACATTGCGTCAAAACACCTATATATGTATGATAACATATTCTGATCACAAAAAGTCTAACACACACACTCACTGTCAGTGGACACATGGTCTCTTGGGAGAAAGAAAATGACATCATTGACATATTTCGTCATAAAATAAGATAAATGACATTAAATAACTTAGGTACACTTTCACATAGATTAAAAGCTAAAATATATATTTCAGAAATTAATAAATTAATGATTGATGAATTTCATTTCATCACAGTCCAGTTAGTTTCACATCTTCAGGTGGAAATCTGCTACCCCTAAATTTAGATCACATAACACAGTGAGATAACAACGATCTTATTAGGTCATTATATGTCAGACTGTGAGAGACTAAGAAAAAGACTTGGTTGAATGCCTGGTAACTCTTGACGTTTTCACTCCTAACTTTTTCAGAAATAACAGATTAGCCATATGTTTCAAGCTATGATGCTGTAGATACTGTGGTCAAATTAGCAATAATTAACATGCAATATCCCGGGAGAATTTAAAAATAAACCTTCATATGTAACATTTAACATTTCGTAACATAATGAACATAATAATGTACCTTAGGAACTTATGTTATATAAGTTGAAAATAAGTCAGTCCTGACTTTGGTCTCATCGCCTACAAACAAAGGTCTCCTGGGTGTGTTTGTCTGATCCATCCATCCTGGCTGAGCACCATCTCACCAGACAGATATCTGCTGGGATTGTAAACTGCCTACTGTGGAGCCAGACCAGCAAGTACTGGAGGAGGATTTTGAATTGTATTCTGAAAACAGTAGATAGCTGTGCTAGATAGGTTAGTGCTTCTGCTGCTGAATATGTCTCTGCATATCATGTGAGCAGTTGGAGGGTTTGTGGTATCCTTCCAAAAGGGAAGCATGAAGATTGCCCAAATCATGGGTCTCATGTGCTCAGGTGGTCTCTCCAAAGACCACCTGAAAAAGAGAACTGCAATAGTCTGTGCTACTCATAACAAATGCATGCATTGGTTTCTCTGATACAGAGTTGGACATAGTGTCTTATTGTTTTTTTAATATTTCTTCATGCTATTATCAATTAATACTTCTTAGTTGCATTACCTGCTTTAATCCTTATTAATATTTGTCTCGTATTACGTTTATTGTTACATATCAATATACCAAAGCATGATTCTAAATAAAAATTTGTAAGAAAGTCTTTGATTTTGGAAATGTTTCTGAAATATATAAAGGCACCCTTGGTAATACTGTTGATATACTGATTAAAACTGAGGTCACCACTCACGGTTACGCTACTAGGTTTTAATATGTGTACTTGTTTTTAGTGATCTAGGTACCCACAGATCAGCCTGTCTCTATGCTTTTAGCACCCACAACCAGGCATTATAATATGCATTGCATTCTCACACTTTTGTAGAGCACTACACTGGGGTTTTTGAAGGTAAGTGCCTGGGCCTGGGCCTCATGTGGAGGTAAGATTATTCTATCAACCTGTGTTGATGTATGGTGTCTTCGCTCCTGTGCACCCTTGATCAGAAAAATGGGTTTTCACACCAAGCTAATAAATTTTATCTTGCTGTGATGAATCGACCTGTAGAAAACAAAGGTTCCAAGTTCTTATTTTTTTTCCAATCTTTTAAACTCACACAAGACTATTTCAAACTCCTTGAGTTTCATTGTAATGCAGTCAGTTGCATTAATTATTATCCGTCAGTAGTAATGAGTACATGCGTTGGTGGATGACCGGCATGGGTGAAGGATGCTACAGAGTGAACACTGGAAGCAGCCTCTTCACTTTTACTCTCTTGTATTGTCAGAGAGGCATTGTGGTCTTCTAAGCCACTTAAATTGATGAAATATCTTTTTTTTTTCAGACTTGAATATGTGCCCATGTAATACAAAAAAAAAGACAACAAGTTACATTCATGCTTTCCATGTCTGTCACTGAATAGATCCTGAAGTTCATGAAATGTTCGAAAATAACATGTAAAGCTCTTATTACAATAAATGACTGGTGTGGGAAGACTTTCACAGTGTTATTTCCATTGAACTGTATTCAAGTGTAATCTGCCAGAATTCAAAAGTAACACTAATCAAGATGCAAACATAATCAAATATAAATCAATCCAAATAAATCTCAAAACAAAACGATATATGTACAAGCTATAGACACAGGACCGTCAAGCCTCTGATTGCCTTGTGTTTGTTTAATTCTGAGTGGTGAATTGTCTCTGGACCCAAAGTTCATAAAGTACATAAGTATGACCTCGTATCTATCACTTAGAGTTTTGGGACTATTTGGATCGATATTTGTTCAGACATGGTTAATAACCACTTGTTCATTTTCGGGAGGAGAGCTGTGGTCATGCCGACACAGGATCTGATTTTACACCTCACAGGTACTGCAGAGGAGAGAGCTCTGCTCCCTATTGACAAGAATCTGTGTTATATCAAGCTGCCTGACGGATTTCTCTGTTCTGTCAAGCCCCAAAGAGGGAAAAGGCTTTTGCTAAGTTTCAATCTGGTTTGAAAAAGAACACCTCAAAAGTGACATGGTCGTTTTAATCATGGATGTGTGAAGAGAACCTGAGACAGGGGTCCTTTGATTCCTATGAAAGACCCAATTTCTTGGTCTAAAATTACCCATATTGTCATCGTGCGGCTAATGGAGTGCAGTAAAGTTTTCCCATGGCTGAGCTCCTACATCTTTACATTTAATAATTTAAATAAATCTTTTTATAATAATTGTGCTTTCATTTAATTAGGATTTTGAATGCAAGACATTTTTTGCAGCTGACTTTTTAGACGGTTTACTGCCGGTGGAGCATTTAGGTGCAGTGGGAAGTTCTAAATGTCCATGTCTATTTGAGAGCTTCAAAAGGAAACTTTTTTTTTTACCAAGTTTTGCGGTCCAGTATTAAGTGATAATGCTACAGCCAGCAGCGTTAAAATGGGCTGCAATGCAACCATCATGCACACTGAAAATGTACGTTCGGTCACCATTGAGTCTTGCTTATTATTTCTCCTGATAGATACAAGTTGACATAATGGAAAGGGCAGCACAGAGATTAGAAAGATTAATTATCTGGAGACTTACCATAACCATAACCACAACTTTCTAAAGCATAACTCTACCCTAACCTTAAGAGACTTTTGTTTGTCCCCAAAAGGAAGGTGTGTCCCGACAATTTAACTGTGTGCAGAGACTTAGGTCCCCACATAAATAATACATGTCCACACACACATAGACCAACACAAATGTGTAATCTCAATCAAACAGGAAGATACACATTCAAACTGTGGTGCACACACCTTAGTACGGTGCATGAATATTGTATTGTGTCGACAGTACCAACCCACTCACACTCACTCACTCATACACTCGATTATCTTGCATAAATAATAGACTGGAGCTGAACGTAAACACAGTCTGCCGGTTTTGCTAAACTTAAAAAGAAGCTGCGAGCGAGGAGAAAGTGACTAAATAATAAATGAGGAAAAGCTTCTTGTTTTTCAGCTCGAGATATTCGGTTGCTGCAAATTCCAGTGAATCTGGATCTTGAAATATATTAGAGCTGGGAGAAGCAAGCAGTACTGTATCATAGACATCATGGAAGAAAATATCACATTTTGAAGCTTCTTTTTCTTTTTCTTTCTTTGAATCACTGTGCGACAACCATTTCACCCTTCAATGACCTCTTGAAATAAGATCATATGATTGATTTACTTTTAATTTTGGACAATAGGACAACTGCACATCAGAGACATTTAAGAGTCAAAGAGGACTGTCAGAAATCCTTTGCTATTAAATACAACCAATTCCCATTGAAGTTTTTCCTGCTTTTGAAAACTAACTTCAGTGTGTAGGATTTAGTGGCATCTAGCAATGAGGCTTCATATTACTTCCAACTGAATACCACTTCTCTTAGCATGTGTGAAAAACCAAAGTGGCTGTGAAACTCCTTATCGTGTTTGGTTTGTTCAATCTGAGCTACTGTAGAAACATGGCAGTGCACCATGGCAGACTCCATGGAGGAGGCTCTCTTTGTAGATATACGGTGCTCAATCGAAGATACACAGTGAAAACCTCATGATTCTAACGTAAACAGGATTATAAACTAATGAAAAGATATGATAATATTCAATTTCGCCTATTCAGAGGTGGAGTTTGTAGCCTTAACGCCTGGCATGACATGGGGTCTGCTCCCTGTCAGCATTCCCCCAGGCCCCCGGTCTAAAAAACCTCCCCTTTCCCTGTGGTCAAAAACATCTGTGTTACAAACACACCAGTGATCTGAACTCACAGTCCGGGCAGCCTTGCCAGACATCAGCGGCTATAGTTAGCAGCGTTTACAGTCCATCAGGAAACTCTATAAATCACAGAGAGTTGAGGCGGATCAGCCAGAGGACTTCAGAGAGAAAACTACAAAACATTTTCTCCACAAAATGTGATACAGTTTCACCACATCAATGAAATAGTTGGTGGTGTGTTACTCCGTGCCTTAAAGCATTACATACTTCTCATGGGAGATCAAAGTTAGATTCAGAGTTAGATGAGACGTAGAATAACAGAGACACCTTTTACCAAATTCATTTAGCATAACAACTATTTAAAATCTGTCACTTTTAAAGATCTGATTTGTCTATGGTCTGAACAAAGCCTATGTTTATCACTCATCAATTACCGGAGCCAGAAAAAAATACATTTACTATAAGCTAACACATTGGCTTAGTATGAAAACAGCCCTCTACTGGAATATCGGATCAATAACTATTATTACAATAACTAAATTCCTTTTGAAACAAAAACATATCGACTTGTAAGGTTTTTCTGTTGAGCCATGTTTTAAAGAAAATGCATCATTAATCATCTACTCCACCCAAAACCAAGTACATCAAACGTTATGGAAAAGTACTTAAAGTGCCACATCCACATCTACAGCAAAGTCCATTAAGCATCTGTCTGTCTGTATCATGCTCCTTTTCATCACTGTTTTTCAAAAGTGTGATTACTTATTTCCTCAGTGTCTTGATCTACACTGACCAATGTAATCTTTTGATAAAGCTTCTATGTGGACATTGGAGTAAATATGCTCAGTGATCTGCTGGAAGAAGCATAGTATTTATACTAACAGGGATAAGAGGTACGATGAAAGAACAAAAGCAATATAAGCTTATATATATATAATTAGTTTGGGACCCAGAGGTTGCTGCTTTACTTCTATGAACAAAGAAGAGGGTAAAGAAGAAAGGAACTATTCTTTTTCTTTCTTTTTTTTTTTTTTACATGTCAGTAAGAAAGCCTTGAAGCAGCAGCAGATTATGAGCCCCACCACCACCCAAAAAAAAAGCCCCAAAGACTCTGCAGCAGAATGTGCCTTCAGGGATAATGATGCAGCATCATATCATTTTGTTTCCTGCTTCGCACTCTACACAGTGTGTGTGTGTGTGCGTGTGTGTGTGTTTGTATGCCTGCAGGCAAGGCCATGCAAAGAGGAAGGGGCCATGGGAGTCATTTGTAAGTGTGGGTGATGATCTCTGTGGCGTTATTTGTGCGTTTTACACACAAAACTATTCCGATTATATGAACACATTTTTTTTCTTTGTGGCCATGGTATAGAATAAAATCCCAGTGGCATTGCGCTCGAAATGAAACTTGATACATAAAGTGTTCTTGAGTTCGAGTATGGATGGGAGACTATTTGCATCTAGGTCTAAGGTCATGTGCAACATCTTTTATGAAGAATAGAACGGTTTTACAAAGACACACTCCCTCCTTTGTACCTCCCAGGTCCTTTGTTATTGTGCTTTTTTGTCAATTATAGGAGTAAATGATTTACGCTGCAGTTTACAAACACATGTTTTCCCTATACATAAACCCTTGTTATTATATGACAGAAGCTCCTACTTAGCTCATGTGATGAATCAGACTCTGTGCTGATTACTACTGAGATGTGGTAAGCTGCAGCATCTGTAGATATAAAAGCTTCATTCTAAGTGACAAAAGCATAATGACTCATTTTCAGGTGATTATACAATAAGAGTTAAGGGGAAAAATATTTTTTTTTATTCTATTTTTGCTCATAAATCTGACACCGGACCTTGAAAACTGAAAAAGGTATGCAGTTATGTTAGCTACTTTGTTATTCATGTTCCAAACTCAAGAATGACCTACTGAAATATTGCAGTTAAACAGCACATACACAATACGTTTCTATCAGTATCCATGGTTACAGATGTTTAATGGATAACAGTGAGTGCATTGCACACTTTATCTATTTTACCATGATCTCTATTCTGCTACTGCAGGCTTGAAGGGCAAGCAAAAACATTGGATTTCATCTATTTCCGGAAACACCTTGACTATCATTTTTTACGGGTAAATCAGAAGACACAGAGTTTGTTGTTTTAGAAAGTCTTTTAAACACATGAGATTTCCGGGTCTGGCCCATGAAGGTCAACAGGTGCACTTGTTGCAGACAGAGATGGATGCTAGATTCCTCCACATGGCTTCTCCTTTGTCACTGCTTCTCTGGCTCATTACACCAAGCCAGCTCTCCACCCACACAACATCACCGCTCACAGGCTGTCTGACAGATGGTCGACGGGTTGACTCCATTAGAGCTGGACAGCCAGGAGAGTCTCGAGGTAAGGTCACGGAGCATCAGGGGAGGGCAGTCGGTGTCTTGCTGTGCACGGTAACAGAGCTTGTACAGGTATTTATGACAGCATGACAGCCTCTCACATTCTCGACTAAACACTCAAGGAAATCATACCTGAACAAATGTGGTATATGTATTGGGAATCACTTGAATAATCCTCAAGGTAAAGGCACAGCCCAATGTTGTCTACTGAATTATATACTCTCATGAGTTCAATAACTCTCATCAACACAAGTTTGTATCCTACAAGATTACAATTTCCTGTACTACATCCTGTGAAAAAATTTTTTTTTTGTTTGTTTGTTTTTTTAACAATTTTTATGCAAGGAAAAGTTGGCCTTTGCTGTGGCCCAACAAATGTGTTGTTATCACTCTATATAGCATGTACAGTATTTATAATTAGAACAATCAAGAAAATCAACAGCAATAAAATGCAACATACTGTAGCAGCAATAATAACCCAAATACATCAGATATAATAGTGACCCTAACAGTGAAAGGGAACATTTTAATGTACAATGCCTTCTTTAAGGACCTGTGTGTAGGATTTAGTGACATCTAGTCATGTAGTTGGTTATTGAACCCCGTTACATCACCCTCCCTTGCTATAGTGGCTGCAAAATATGTGAAAAACACAAATAACCATATCTAGAGCCAGTGTTGAGATTTTCCATTCAGGGCTAGAAACATGATGGTTCAACATTGTGGACTACGTAGACCCATAATGTCTGTAGATAGAAATCCTCATTCTAATACAGTTTTATAATATAGTTTGTATGGTTAAATATGTAACCTATGCTAATAATCTGTTTTGTTTTGCAGATTTTTGTTTACATTTTTTTTTTATGTTGGCATTGCTATTTAAATTATGAATTAAAGGTTCTCATCATAAGATTATCACAGTTTTGCTTAATTAAATTTAAAATAGTTGATATACATAATAAGTGATTTGAAAAGAGCAGATTTTTTTCTGTGAGGTGAAATTTAATTGAGAAGACAATAATACAAGAGGCAGCCTGTCATTTTGTTTGCCTCATTTCATAAGCTTTGACTGATTGCATGGGGACTTGAAACAAGTCAGAAACAAACAAACAGAACTTTTATTAAACTTTGATCAATTAACTTTGGTTAATTGAAAAAAAAATCAGTGGATGGAGAAAGTTAATTGGGTGTGAATCTGTCTCACACACACTCTGACTAAATTATGATGTACTAAACCTACTGCACACAAGTTTGACATTCAAAACCTGCATCAAAGGTTCTATTCAGCAGTTGCTGCAAAATTAGTCTTATCAGTCATAAAGCAACTAGAATCGACATTTAATTAATCAAATTGTCAGTTCAGCATTAAGTCCAAGCTCCTCTGCTGATTGATTTACTGTCTCGTTCCCTTTTAAAGCTGCTGGGGTTTACAAAAGTGGCACAATACAGAATTTTTAATAAATCTTTTTGCTGGCACCACTTACAGTTTTAGCATATGTGACAATAATGGATGAGGGGACACACGATAATTGTGGGCAACTGTGATCATGATAAAAATACCACATGTGCAGCCCTGTAGAAACTCTTTTGTGAAAGAGAGAGAGAGTCACATGAGGTTACAAAGGGTAATTTAGTCTGACATTGAGAAAGCACAATGTACAAAATGGCATTTCAGTTTGAAAATGCATGAATCTCGAGTAGTTTGTTCTTCTGGAGGTAGACTGTGATCTGAACGAGATATGAGTCCCTCAATATGGATGTGAACAACCTTCAAATTAAAGCTGAAAGTCAGCACTTTAACCACATAGTCACACACAATCCAATGTGCCTGAGTACAGACACAAACCAAATGAAGATGTGTCACTGTTTTTCGGATAGTACAAAAATTCCTGGACCATCAGTTTGTAAATGTGACTCAGTTTGGTTTAAATATTGATGTGGAAAAAAAAAAGCAGTTCCTGTTATCCCTTTTTTGTAAAGCCTGTGGAGAGCTGAGTGTCTGCAGGGTAGCAGACAAACCAATCACCACTCAGGTGATTTCATTGATTAGCCCTCCTTCTGTGATTAAAGGTGTGCTTATCAGTGAAATCGCTGGCTGAATTCCCCCCCCCTGCCTGCCAGCTGCTGCTCTCTGGGCTGGCGGTGTTTCGCAGTAGGGACACAGCTGGTTGCACTGATAAAAAAATACTTTCTTTTCACTCATAAATTGCTCCACCTCGATCAAACAAACATGTTACTTACGGTACCGCTCCTTTTCTCTCTGCAGGTTAAAGATTGCTTCCAAGTCTTTTCTGTTTGTTTCTTTGAGCAAACATACTGAAACATCAGTGCTTGTAATTAAACCTAAACTGATCGATTAGCAGATTTACCTTTTTCCTTAATCTGTTTCTATAATTAAGACTGAAAATCACTGAATCCCTGGTATGTTATTTGGTGTCATTATCACAATCTAATTGGAGTGAATGGTGTCTGTCTTTGTTCTCTACACCCAACATTGTATATGTATGAGGGATAAGACCAAAACATCATGATTCAAGCTATTTCTTTAAGGTGTTATGTGGTTTTGAAAAGTGCTGTCTCCTTTATGAGATTAAACTGTAGGTAGACGTTCTAACAGCTCACTCACATAAAGGACTGCCAATGGAATGCTTCTGGCCCAGACTTCTTGTTCTGAATTTGTTAGTAGAATGGTATGATCCCTTCTCTTTGCAAGTGTTGCCCTTAAGCGAGGCCTCCAGCCTTCAGCCGCACCAGACAAAAGAATAATGATCAAATGTGACTTAATGTTAGCTTATAAAGTTCATTCATTCATCATTCACTCTCTCACTTACACACTTCTTTAGTTCTGGTTTAGTCCTCACCAATTCATGAGATCAAGACAAGTCCAGTGGTAAACATCAGAGAAAGCTATTTATTCTTAGGTAGGTTCAGCATAACAATGCTGGTGGGACCTTTTCACATTACAGCCATTGATCTGTCACTTAATTAATACCAAAATAATTCAGGTTTAAAGGGATTATGTGACATAAAAATGCAAGGACAGTGGCTTTACATTTTTCAACTTTCATCGTATTTGTAGAAAAGCATAGCTTGCAAAACTTGTCTGATCTTGTTAAAACTTGATCTCTAATGTATTCAATTTTCTCAAGATGCAGCGTGCAATCCATCATTAAAACAATAGGCCCTATAAAAAGTGCATCCATTCGTTGTGCTGTAGGAATAACCTAACAGTGGAAATCTGATTGTCTCATCAAATTTCTTGGTGAATACCCAATCTGAAATGAAGGACCACATTAATCAAGCAGCAGAACCCAAATGAGATGTATGGAGGCCTCCAGCCTCAGCCCCTCTTGTCTCTCCTTACAAGTCGTCCTCATTCAGCCTCCCTTTCAGCATGAATCTGAACAAGGGTGCTCAACTAATATGAATCTGACATTTGTTAACCTTAAATTCCAATTGACCAGTTCAACAGTGCACAGAAAGATAATTTCATCATTCAGTTATTAAATATTAGATGTATAATTACAATAGCATCAAAGCAGGCAGAGGAGCTCACTTCTTGACCTCTCCAGTAGTTCCTCCCCTTACTGTAGCACCTCCTGGGAAATCTCTATATGCACCCAGGTCTGCTGGGAAATAAAAACTTTCCACTGTGTTTGGATCTATTTTAGGGTTTCCTTACAGTCAGCCTGATATCCTCTAAGGGTAGAGCTTTGATTCTCAGCCCTGAACCTAGTTAGGGCTCACCCAAAATGGGCTATATAGTTGGGTTTAAGTTTGTCCTACATTTGCGTATCTTACCATAGTGTATGTGGGTCCAAGAAAAACTTGAGCACTAATAGGAGAGCCTAACTAGGAACTCAGACCTCCTCGGTTGGTTCATCTCACTGTAGAGTCAAAGCAACTGGGCTCTGAGTTCCTTCTGAGGTCCTAAACTCCCCCCGTCAAATAGAAAGCCTCTGTGAAGTCATTGTACCTTTGTTACCATGTCAAGTGTCATTTTGAATGTGTGCATTTTCTAAAGGAGTAAATTTTGATTTTTTGATTTCTCAAAGTTTTATACAAATTTCATCACCAGCCACCCTGAGAAGGAAATTTATTTTTGCTGACTACCCAAAGCTCATTGCCAACCTGAAGGGAGTTATCCACCATTTTCTGGCACAAAACCATGGCCTCAAATTTGGAGGTGTTGACTCTCATTCTGGCCTCCTCACACTTGGCTGCTGAAGGTCACAGTCTAATGAAGCCTACAGCCTACATCATCCGCAAAAAAGGCAGAGATGTAAGACTGAGGCTCCAAAAGCGGATATTCCTCAGGATGGTTGTTCCTGGAGATTCTGTCTAGGCAATGGTTCTGTATTTTGGCCTTGACATCAATGTTATCACTAGATGAAAATCAGCTCCATGTAAGAGTTAAGGAAACAGAGACTTGGGTCGAGTGAAGATACAGTATAGAAATAGTTACTGATTGACCTTTGAAGTGTTCAAACATGGTATTTCTTACAACACAAGGCAAGTCCATTAGCATCTACTTTAAAACTAGTGACTCGCCTCATAAATATATATCTGGAATTTGTAAGTTAATGTCATCCCTGGCTGCTGCAAGGACAGGTGCCGGGTATCATGGAAGACAAAACATCACACTGGAGGAAAAACAGCTTGACTTTTATTTTCAGTCACCAAACAAAAAATTACATATAACAAAGAAAAATGGAGGGAATCCTTCGTTCCCTCTTACCATCTCAATTAGAGTACTGCTTTTCACATGGATACAAAAAAAACAAAAACAGTTAATTCTCTCCCGAAGCCTCTTACATTATTTTAGTGAAAAACTAAACAAAACAGATGGACAAACAGCTAAGCAAACAGTTTTCCTTCCCATGGATTTTTTTAAGTGTTAAGGTGGACAGAGATGACAGGATGATTATCATCTGACAATAACAGCTTGAGTCCTAGTTTGTCATCTGTATCAGTCACACACACACACCTAGACACACATACAGTCATTCACTCATTGTCTGGCTTTAAATGTATAAATCTGTGGGTCCATCTGTCCATTGGCATGGAAAATAGGAAGAACTCTATATCTCAAATTAGAGTAATTTATAGACCACATGGCGAAGAGTGAGACAAAGAATACAACAGAGACTCTACAGCCTAAAACTAAACTATCTACAGTAGCAAGTAAACTTGCTAAACTGTGGTTGGTAAACACTAGCTGCTATTAAATCAGCATTAGCTCACAATACATATTGTGACTAAGCGTAATGAGAAATGTTCAGGCCTTTGGACATAAGGTTTAAAAAATAATTAAACATAAACATGTTTGTTGTTTTCGGAGATCTACTGCCTAAGGAACTCAAACAAGTGGTATGCTTGGCTCTCAGTATTTCTCTAATATCATGCAGTATATCACAAAAATAGCACTTTGATCTTGTGTGCCTATGTGTAGAGGTGATAGGAAAGTAGGATACAAAAGGAATAAAACTACAAAAGGCTAAACCTGGGGCTACCCAGAGACCATCAGTGTCACTGGGCTCAGCTCCATGTTTTGTCCGGATCAATGTGAAACAGTGAGAGAGCAGCATGTTCAGCAGACTCCCTCTGAATGGGTCCCTCTTTCTGAGCTGGCTACAAATCTTGATTTGGATGGTGACTCAGAACATCAGAGCAAGAAGCTGAGGACTGAGCAGGAGTCTCGCCGATGGCAGTTTGTACAGAGTGCAGAGCTGTGAGAGACCCCACTGTTTTTTTTCCCAGTATATATATATATATCATATATCATATAATAGATATATTATACACACACCATTGCCAGAAGGTTTGCTGTGTCTCCCAGCACAGTCTCAAGAGCATGGAGGAGATTCCAGGAAACAGGCTCCAGCAGGCCACCAGTGTGAATGTCTCTGACCAAACAATCAGAAATAGACTTCATGAGAGGCTGGCCTGAGGGCCCTACTACGTCCTGTAGTGGACCCTGTGCTCACTGCCCGGCACCGTGGAGCTCGACTGGCATTTGCCACAGAACACCAGAATTGGCAGATCCACCACTGGCACCCGGTGCTTTTCACAGATGAGAGCAGGTTCAACATGAGTACATGTGACAGATGTGAAAGGGTCTGGAGACGCAGTGGCGAACGTTATGCTGTTTGCAACATCATTCAGCATGACCGGTTTGGTGGTGGGTCAGTGATGGACTGGGGAGGCATATCCTTGGAAGGACACACAGTCCTCTACAGGTTAGACAATGGCACTCTGACTGCTATTATGTATCGGGATGAAATCTTTGGACCCACAAAAATTGTTAATCAAATTAAGTTGTAAAACTGTTTATTGTGTAACATATGTAATATGTGTTTTATTTTGTTATTCTGTGTGTACTATATGTACTATAAACCATTTTTATGTTTCAGCACTCAAGGCACTTAAAAAATATTAATCTTAAATATCGAAATAATCAGCAGTGAGTTGAAGCATGAAACAGGGTACATTTACTTCATTAACATTTAAATAGAACCACTTACTTTAATGAACTTTAATAAGTTTATTTTTTTAAACATTGCTAATATAAACAAAGCAGTGATTAATTAGATAAGCTCATTATTAGTGTGAAAAAAGACTTGCCAATTAATATGACTTGCTTTTATTTATGTAGAACTTTAATTTGTTAATTTGTTTAATTTGTTTGTTATCTGAAATGTATATGAAGTCATATAAAAACTGACCCTTACAGTTATGGATGGTTAAAATTAACTATAGAGACCAAAACTGTTTTTTTTTATACCAGGCTGTAAACATGTTTATTTCTGCTATGAAGTTAGACATTTGACTCACTTTTGGAGCAAACTTCCTGATGGCTCCCTGGGTTGTTGTTGTGTCCAACGTACCTCAATATTCCTACAAAAAATATATAAAAATGCAAATGTGAGGAAAATTCCAATTCCCTTCTCTTTAGGATTTAACTAACTCATTCACTTTTCAGTCTTTACTGGCAAAAAGCAAAACTAAAGACTGAGATGTTTTGATGTTTGACAGACAGTTTAGTCGACAGCAGGGGACAGCCAGGTATCCGTCCAGAACCAAACATCCCCTTCCTAATGTAATTACACCACCACAGGCTGCAACTCCCCATCTAATCTTTCAGAGTGAGACATCCACTCAATTAAAAACGGATGTGAAAAAGCAGAAAAAGGAAAATTGGATGGATGGTGGATGATGACTTCTGCCTCTCAAGCTCAAGATTGCGGGTTTAAATTGAAAATAGCACTTTCTAACTGTCAGCAGCAATAGTCATAGTGTATTTTTTTAACAGAAATTGTAACTACTGGCAAATGTTTGGATGAATAACTGATTAAACAAAAATAATTGATAACTAAATTTGCAGTTTTTGGACACTGTCATGACTGCGGTCACACAGGATGTATATAAAGTGCAGATCACAATGGAGGCTCTTCCCTGTAGCTCTGATCCCCATCACATCCTTTTTATTCCTCGCCATGAGAGGCATCTTGTTGTTGCTAGGCAACGCGGCACAGCTGTCAGTCACTTGTGTGTCACAGAAGTATACATAATGTTCCACAGAAGCTATGGTCAGGCTATTAAAAACACAGTAATAACAGACATGGAGATCTAAAACCGTATGAAAAACCACCAGGAAACCGACATGGAGATCTAAAACCGTATGAAAAACCACCAGGAAACCTGTAGGGCAGCTGTTGCTCTGGTGGTAAAGCAGGTCAGAGGGTTGGGTGAGATACTGAACTCTAAATTTACAGTGAAAATTGGCATGGCTTTGGAAGTGATCACCAGCAATGTAAACATGCTTCATGCAGATGGGCATAAACATAAAAATGGTTAGGGATTGTATGGATTTTTAATTGTGGAGCTGCAAGCCACATAAAACATGCATTCAAAATGGTTTCACTGTAGGCTGGATAAACAAACACATCATCAGTATAACACTTCATCACCAGCTTCCTTGACTATTGATTCATGCGTAGTGAGTGCAAACACATTCCCATAAGCAATGCAAAGTGAATGAAGGGAAGTATCTTCAAAGGACGTGTGAGACTCTCTAGAGGTTCTTCACCTGAGCTTAATCCAAATGAACCTGCTTATCTGCAAATCTCACACACTACGTATGTATATTAAGACCCAGTGGAACTTGTGTTGAGGAATATAATTTAATATTCCAGTTATAGGACAAGGCTGCAGCACCACAGGGAAATCCATCATCTATTGCTGCAGCTTCAGGCTCTGGTTGATCAAATTAAATTCCTTCTGCATTGTCGGTTTCTTTGTAGATTTCCAATATGTCCGTAAATAAAGGAAATCCCTTGAAAACAGTTTGAACGCTGGGAGTACTCTGAACAGAGTATGACTCGTGTCCTTTGAGATTATTACAAGGTACAGAATATAAACTTATTCAGAGTTTCTGTGTGCTGAAACAGTGCACCAAAGTAAACAGATGTTTCTTTCTGACTAGAATGTGTAATTCACAACAGTTGAAGGTAGGAGATGTTTTTTTTTCTTCCACTGCAGCACAGTCAATGATGGAAATCTATTTTAGGGAGCTTTTTATTCTACTATCTGAAAATGTTTTCTGGTGGAAAACTACAATCTCGATTCATATCCTATTTGGTATTGATATCCACAGTTCTCATAAATGAATCCAATGTGACCCCTTGACAGCACTTTCTAGCATCTATCTTTGGGTGATAATTAAATAGTATTGTCTCTTAACTTTCAATGAGACATTATTCCACAAATTAATACTTCCTGAGGTGAATGAGTCGAGGTATATTGTAATTTAAAAACTAGTAACTGGTTTACACTTTTGTCTCATTACAATGCAAATAAAGCTCATAATATTCTCTGCCTACAGCAGGTACAGGAGTGCTTAAAGATCCAGTGTATGAGATTAAGAAGGGTCTATTGGCAGAAATGCCAGTATTCATAACTATATTTTCATTAGTGTACCTGAAGATGTAACTTATTGTGTTTTCTTGGAATTAGCACTTATATCTACAGAGGAGTTGACATCAATATTTTCCTACAGTAAACTCCAGATAGAGTTTTCCAGTTTCACAGACATGCTTGTAAGGGGAGCACGAGGCAAGGCAAGGGGTATTCAGTTAGTTGTATTCTGCAGCCTCATCACTAGATGTCACTAAATCCTACACACACAAAAGACAACAGTTAACAGAACTAAACAGACATAAAAACGAATCACTGACAAGTCTACAAAAACCATTACAATGCACGAAAGCAATACATTGGTGTATTCATATATCTATATATATATATATATATGTGAGGATTTACTGCTTCATATCCTTGTAAATTGGATTTTTGGGGTTTGGGGTTTTTTGGGATTTGGGTCAGACAAAACAAGCCAAACCAAGACTTTGGCTCAGCAAATTTGTGATGGATCATTTTCACTACTTTTTGTTGCACTTTATTTGGATATTGTCTGCCTACAAATATAGATTCATGATATTTTATATATTGTATTTGGAAATTATTTGAAGCATTTTAACTGTTTCACTTTGTCTGTTGGTGTTATTTGTTGAAATGTTACAAAAACTCTCTAGGTGGACTATCCAATTAAAGTGGCACCCCTTTTTTTTCATTTACTATGAACCAATACAATCCGCATTGTAATCTTATAACAGCCCGCAAACTTCAAAATTACTGTAGTGAAGCTGAAGTATTTTTCCCTCCCAATCAGTTTTTGGTTGTTAGAGATACAATTAACTGCAACCCACGTCTTCCCCAGTGTGCAAGCTGTGGGTGAGCTGATGTGACACTCCTGCAGGTCGCTGGTTTTAGTTTTTTTATATTTATTTTTAGAATTTTATATCAGGCTGTAAGCTACTGATTTATTTTAGAGGCACGCAGGATGCAGTTTGACAAAGTGATCTGTATCATCCAGAAGTATCCTTTAGCCTCATTATAGCTAAAAGGCATCATGTAGTACAGTACATGACCCTCTAGTGTCTTTACCTGTTAAACTGTGATGAAAGGAAACAAAGTAAATTACACCTACTTTGTATGTAAATTAGAAACTACATTTGGAAAAAAAAACTTATGGCTACACAGTTTTCTTTCTTTCAAACTAACACAAACAAGTTGCTCTCACTGATTAGAACAACTTCTTCCACAATCTAATTAGTGCAGTTTTCTGAGTGCTTGATTGAGTGAAATAACAACCTGCATACTCTTGACCCTCTCTTGACATCGTGCATGTACGTAGTCATTAAACACAGATGTTAATTTTCCCATCTGTTTTCGGCTGGCTCAGTGTTGTAGTGTTTAAATAATACATTTTATCGTCTCAAACTCAAAGCTGCTGATCATTTGTCCTTGATGGTGCATCACTTTCTTTATTTTCTTGCGCTCATCGAATCAAGCTTCAGATTGTAGGTGTCACATAAAACAATGTTTCCTGACCTGAGGCTCAGGGACTTTCAAAGTGATCCCAAGAAAAAACATTGGTCACAAGTAGACAGTAAGTCAGTTTTCATCTACCTGTTTTAATGTGCAAATTAATCTGATTAGAAACATTAAATACTGATCGACTGTTGGTGGTAATGACCAAAACATGTATGTAAACAATGCAGATTTCAAAATATTCCTATATGTTATTTTTCAATTTTTACTGTTGGAGTCGAGCATTGATCGCTTCATAGCTTCATGGTATATGTTTAAACCATTGTGTAACTTTTCTATCATGATTAAATGAATGGTGCCTCTGTCATTCTCACCCTGTATGCCTGCTTTTATACAAAGTTACTCAGGGTACGATCTCCCATGAGAAGTACATAGTGCTTTGTGTCACTAAGTGACACACGACCAACTGTTTTACTTATTTCACTTAGACAAAACAGGGTGCTGACGAGGAGCAGAGTTGGTGTTGTGCTAGAACCGGAGCTGGGCAAGTGGGCAATGTAACAAGCCTGAGCAGCTTCTATGGACATAACAACAAAGATGAAGAAGAAAAAAATAGAAAGTGACTGAGGAAGAGGTTGCCAAACAAGAATAAATCTGGGACTGACTTCTAGTTGTTGGCAAGAGCTTTGTGAAATAAAAGGCTGAAAGACACAGAGCTGGGCTTCTTGCTGTTGGACTAGTACGTATTAGTTGACTACTGTCTTATGTTGTTGCACCTGCTTGATGTTTGGCTGTTATAGGAAGTTGTCGACTCACTATTTTTTTAAAATCCGAACTAATTAATTATTGTTATTATAACAAATACACCTGCAAAGCTACACGCTGAAAATCATAATAAATTATACTTCATCTGCACTGGCCAGTGTGTCCGTAATATTGCAAAGAGCAGATATGCTTTTTTCTTGACTGAGTGGAGATGACAGAATTAAATAGCTAAGCCACATTCACTGATGGTAATTTCACAGTCTGGGGATTTCTGAGAGCTTGTTCTATTAGCTCCGGGCACGTTGGACATGTTCAAGATCCATTGGCCAGCAGCTGCCAGCTATACAGTTCTTTTAACCTTTATCTACCCAGGACGGGTATTAGAGGCGTATTATGTATGCCATTTTCCAGCAGCATGCTTGACATTGGTACGATCTCACCTGGGACCTGCTTAGTTGTGTCGAAGTCTCCTTATCTCCATCGAAGCCAGTGTGGCTTTGCAGCCTAAGTCTGAAGTAGGGTTGAGATAGAACGGGGAGTAACGTGAGAAGGAATCATTAGAACAAAAAGTGTGAGCTTGTATTTAAGTCTCTTAAATCAAGCCTTCATTTTCCTGGGAAATATGGTGTTTGGTGGCTGAAATAATTGCATATTGAAAGCGAGGCTCAACAAATGGTGTTATTATTCGATAGCCATTACACTGTGAAATAAACATTTCGTTCACAATGATTAGCGAGTTAAAGCAAAAAAAAAAAAAATGTCTGTTTTGAAATTTATTATTTTTTTGGCCACCTGGAGGCAGCAGAAGTTAATTTGTTATGATTGTACAATTCTAGATTTAATAAACACAAAATGAAAAATAATTAAGCATATTATATCAGTGTTATTGAATTTTCTATTGGATTTCTTTGGCAAGGTGTTGTGCAGATTGTCCAGAGCCTGGGAGCATGCTGCAATGTTAGCAGCATTAATCTCTGATCAATAAACAGATCACTGTACTATCTAGTCAACTCCCAACACAGGCTAGAGTGTTCCTTTGTGCCCTCACTGTGAAACTTTGAACCACACAAATCCATTTAACAGTTTGTTGCAGGGTGTCCATCGTTTAATTGTTGTTACAGACATACGAGCCAGATGTCTTATTTAACTGTTGTTGAACAGAACAGTGAATGTTTCTTTTTTTATTCCTATGTGATCAGAAATTCATTTAGCTGAAATCTGCATGCACTGACCTACATTAAAAACCAGGTACCCATGCATAATGTTTTTGTATTAAAATGTAATCTGTATCTGAATAATAAGTGAAAGACCTTATCGGCTATGCAAAGTCTTATCTTTAACCAGTGTTTAGTTTGTCCATTCTGAGCTACTGTAAAAATAACATGGCAGAATGTATGCAATAGGTCATTCTAAGCTAAGAAAAACACAACAATTTCTATTTTCAGGTGATTCTACGCTGATAAAAACAGAGTTATGCATATTCTATTTCAATTCAATCGTGTAAATAGAGCTCTCTAAAGCTTAGACACACGTCAAATCTACCATTTTGCAACCAACCACATCTGCAGTCTGGCTCATATTGTGATCAGACCACAGTCAGGTGTGAATGCAGTCTGAATAGTGAACAGCCACATTATAATAATTAATAAACAGCCAAAGAAAGTTAAAAGGTCACGCTAAATCCACCTCTTCTTGCTATCACCGCACTAAAAAGCTATAGAAGAAGAAATGAGCACAGAATCGCTTCAGGAGACTGAATTCTCAATGATCGCCAGAGACTTTATGTTGTGTCTGAATGTCTAGAAGACGTTATTTGCAACGATGATGATAAAGGAGAGTGACACCAGCAATCATGTTCATTTTATCTTCTTACCTTTTTTTGCAGGCATTCCCCTTTCAAATCAGTTCAGATAACGGTTGTAAAACATGGTGAAATCATTAGGGTTTGAGTGCTGTGAGATAATATATGTTGTCCGTCCATGACATGCTTATAGAAATCAGCTATTGTGGCCCAAGCAGGGTAAGTTTCCCAGCTGCCATAATGTAGCAAATTACACCCTTGCAGGTCTCTACATGTTTCTAATTTAAAAATGCTTTTTTTGTTCATTTTATAAAAAAGAAAAATCCCAAAGAGGACGTGCCAAGAGAGGAAACATCCCAATTTTACCTGTGCATGTTGCTAAAGGGATTATGCATCATGGATTCCCAAATGGTTCTCTTGTCCGCTGAGACGTACTCTGAAAGATGTGAAAAGCTGTATATTACACAGAGGTAAAGAGGAAAAAGGCATCACAAAAATGTTCTCTGCACTCTGAATATCCTGCTCTGTCTCTGTCCTACATGCTTCATGTTACACATCGGGGGGCTAAAAGGGCCTCCTCATCTAGCATGAAGGGTAAAGCCTCCATTCCCAGTCGCTCAATCCATGTTAAGAAATGCAATTAGTGTAATGACACCACTGTAAAGCACTTGGGATACTGAATCTCCAATAAAGAGTGTTTGTTATGGGTTTTGTGTCTAATTCTAAGCAGGTTTCAACTGTTTTTTTTTTTTGTTTGTTTTTTTTTAAGGCGGTATGAGTCTTCCTGCACGCACTTCACGTCACACATCCTCATGTTGTTTTTGTCGGGACTAAATCCCCCCATGGCTAACGAGCATCTGTTCACATGGATAAGATATGAGCGAGGTGTAACAGTCAGCGTCGCTTAAGGAATCATTTCACATTCAACTCATTGGAAAAGACAGCCAGAGGACGGCAGCAACCCACGTGCCCACCAACGGGGCCCTGTTAGACCCTGCAGCAAACCTGCAGTCCCTGAGATAGGAAATGACAACTGCACAACCGATTGCTGATTTGGGCTTTTAATTGTTCTAAAATTGTGTTGAAAGCTTACAGGGAAATAAGAAAAACTCATCCAAATAAGACACACACAGCATTACACTGAACTCTTGACCTGTTACCATTATATTATTTAAACTAACAAATTCAGTTCAACATTATTTTAGTTGTCGCTTGACAAGCATTTAGTTGATTCGGCCTGTTCTTCTTGGTTTTGCTGCAACTTACTTGTGTCCTTTTTTCATCTTGACTAGACATTTTTTATAAGCGTTGATTTCTGTGTTCGAACTGCACAAACTTTTTTTCATACTATTATTGAACATATTTCTCTCTGCTGTGAAGACATTTTAAAATGTGCATTTATGGAAATTGACATGTTCTGTAGCCACTGACTCTGTACTGTTCTTATGTACCTTTTAAATATATATATATATATATTTTCTAGGATGTAACTTTATAATATGAAAGCAAGAAACTACATTACCTGAAAGCAAGTTCAGTCAGAAAACTGAAAGTGTCCAGCATAACACTTAAACAGACTTAATTAATGTTTATTAAATGCTCCATCCATGGAAAATGTTTCATCTAATGAATCCATGAATTAAAATAGTTGTGATGACAATGATCGCAGCGTTAAAGATTCAACATTTACAGGCTTGTTACTTGCTTGTTACTAACTAGGTGTTGCTGCTGGAAACTCCAGGACCACTTCTTAGCTTGCCAAATTGGGTCCATAGTTTTCTGTGTTTGCTAAGTCACCAAGATTTCTCTTTAAGATATCTCTGATATGAATTTAAATGCTGAGAGCTCAGATAAACCTGCAGTGAAATATATGTAGAAAGTTAATAGAATAAAAGTTTACATTTTCAGATCTGCAACCTCTCCTGAAGGGATATTTAGGCTATGTCAAAACCATTTGTTTATGATCAGAGTAATATCACTATCATGGTGAAAAGAAAACAACATTGAATTTGGTTGGACAAAGGATATGAAGCACAGTTGTGGTGAATTTTACCTCAACCTCCTCTCTAATCACCTTTCCTCTTTACTGCTCCATCTCACTGCATGTCCTTTCAATCAACAGCCAGTGCTGTCATTTTTCTGATGGTCACTGTAGGACTAAAGCCCTGCCAAATGAGATTTCACTGAAGTCCATTAACAAATCAGCAGGGTGGTTTTAGTTGCTTAAACTGTGTAATTGTTAATTGAAAAGTGTGACCATGATGGATTTTCTAAATAATCCAGGACATTCTTCTGATGTGTTCATCACAAAGAGAGAGACAGACAAACATACAGACACACTGAGGTAGGAGAGGAAGCTCCAGCAGAGCAACAGATCTGATTTACTGAAGACCAAGTACACACCAGTGTGTTCCCTGTCTGAGAGCTGCTAAAGGACATTACATGAAATAACATAATGAGCAAAAATAGCAATTTATATGAAATTAACAAGAATCTTAATTATACAGAATAAGCAAAACACAACTATCCACACAGATATGCTAATTGTACAAATGCAGGATGCAGCACCAGCACCTGTTTTGGCAAACAGCACATATAATGCAAAATAGTCTAGTTAATTCTGATTTGGCAGCTTTGAAATAATTATGTATTTTGATTTCATTTGCAAGAAAAAGTATGATAGTTAAAAGTTTGAAAAACACTGTACGGCTGAGTTAAGACAGAAGATGTGTGTCTTTTACGTCTGCATAAATGTTCTTCTCCATTACTAATGGAGCATACATGCACGAAGGGGGACATTTGCCACCGCTGCACCATGTCAAGAGCTCCAGCCCTGCCTCAAATTTTGATTGAGCACCAAATTACCAGATCGCTGTACCATGAGCAGCTGACAAATGTCTTTGCAGCCCGGCAAGTGTGTGCTTTGTGTGAAAGATAGTTTTCAATTTTGTGTGCACCAAACTTTTCATTCACTTTCCAAACACTGCAGAGCCACTGCTGAAGTTGCTTTCCACTGATCCCTTCGGAAATAGTATCGCTGTCTGGGGAGATTTCTGGTGATAGCATCATTTTGGGGAATGTGTTGGTGGTAAGATTAAGGAAGAGTGGTGTAGTGTAGGTGAAGAGATTAAATCCAAGAAAACTGTGATGAAAAAGATCCAAGAGGGCAATGTTTCACCAACACATAGGCACCAGTGATATTTAGAGCTCTATATTACATCTAGCTCATTTCCAACACACACTGTGCAAGGTCGGTTTCAGTTCAGGTAAGATAGCTCACCATCAAAGCAAATATATTAATTCAGATATCTAACTACTCCAGGAAACATCTAACAAAATAATATATATAAAGAAGGTCACAAGAAATAATTGATATTAATGGTTTCTAAGTTCTTTATTTAGTCAGGGCTGCACAATGATAATTAATAAAATCAAACATTCACACAAAAAGATTAAACTGAAAGACAGAAGGCCAAACAACATCTACCATTCAACTCCCTAAAGAAGCACACAATGCTGGCAGGAGCTGTTTAATGACAAGACAATTCTAAAAGACATAACTCAGTGCCGACTAAAGAGGTTTTTATCCTAGTAGCTGTTGTATTCAAAGCAAATTTCAAACACTGAATGCACACAGTATATTGTTTTTCTATATTCTAATGAAACAAACGTGTTCACTTCCTCCAAAATACACTAATCAATGCAAAACTGGTAGCATGGTTCGAGAACAGTGCAAGTTTTAAAAACTTTCCTCCCACCGCACATTGAGCTTCTTTCAGTAGAAAGCTGTGATATTTGTGTCATTGAGATTCCATATTCCTGTGTGCAGATAAGTCATTGAACCCACGCATGCTGCTCGGTTTCAAGCGGAATCTGCTGACAGAGGACGACTAAAAGCTTGGCTCCACTTCCTCCCACATCAACCCAAAACTGCAAAGTTTTATTCTGTCTCTGTTAAAATGCAGACAACACCGTTCAGCTCTGCTCAAACTTTCCCATGGGAAAGGAAAAGTTTCCGACGTGGGATTTTTGCTAACAAGAGTCAACAACAGTCAGAAGTTGAAAGTTTAAGTATTATGCACCAAGCTCGCTGGTGGACAGCCTGAGTCTGACTGCTACAGTGTGCAACGCTAACATGTCTGTTTCACTCACTGCTAATGAGGAAGACTGCCTGACAGGCCCTACTACTGCTGCACCAGTGCACACACGCTACCCTACATCCATACATATTCAACAGCCTCGCTTCATTTGTATAGCATCAACCCCATTCTCACCCTCTGTCTGACAACACTGAGGCACAAGTGTGTGTGGGAAAGGTCAGAACCTAGCTTTGTTTGTATTTTGTGATTGTTTTACTGACACTGTACATAAAATAATAAAGTGGAGACGTGTACTCCCTCTCTAAACATTTGTCATTTTGGTTGTTGTAAACAAATAGAAGCACTTGATGATTAATATTCAAATAATCTAAGAATTTCAGGCCTCAGGTAGCTTCTGCTGCTGTTTCCAGAGCTTGAATGCTCTCTGAGCCAATGATGGAGAAGCTTTTAGAGCAGCTGACAGAAAGCAATAAAGGGAAGGCTAATATTTTGTGCTGTGCAGTCTGACATTGCTAAACCCTGGAGACATGCACTGCCTTACTTTCCTGCTCTCTGTCTGACTGCCCAGTTATTGTTTGTCTGAAGGCATGGTCAACATTTCACTTAAAGTCCATGTAAAGGCAATTCTGGGATTTCTTTCAAAATATATTAAATATGTTGGAAAATAGTTGCTGAAAAAAACATGTGAAAAGACTTTGAATGATGTGGAGTAAGAGGTTAAAACTGTTTCTCACCAGTTTTCAGTCCAGGATTTTTTGGGGCGGTCCTAAAGGGTGGCTCGATGACACGCTGAGGCCACCCTGAGCATAGACCTGCACCCCTAGCAGAGAGAAAATTGATGTAATTTTCTGAAATTATCTGACACGTTTTCATCGTTTGACTGGGTGGTTAATAACAGTTTCCTCTTTGGTCTGACAAATTCAGATCACATATTTATTCTTACTTTACACAGACTTTAAAGCCCCCCCATGCTTTACCTATTACAGCTCCCCATACTTTGCATTACTGGCAGTTATTTTTATAGGTTTATAGAGTGATTTCTTACTTATTAGGCAGTTGTGGTTTTGAGTCACATTAGATCATGATTGCTGCAATGTTTTTGCAATTCTTGGAAATTCACTACAAATTGCCACTGTACTGCACTGGTGTCTGCTTTAACTAGCTTCTAACATGCAGAAACTGTGTTTGCTACATTCACAGGTTGGTTCGTTGCCAAGACAAAACACAAAGTAGACTCAGGCTGCTGTATAGTTTAATCCTCATTAAGCAGTGCATTAAAAAACTGCAAGAATCTCAACTCTCAGATGGATGAGAGTTGTCTGTTATAGTTGAATTAATTTACACCAACCTCCATCAACCAATATGTTTTTTTTTTTTATCTATGAAGGAGTCATTATCTGCATTTAGTGAGTAGATGTTCTTTTCTTGGTTATACTCCCATATCTATTGTCGGTTGACCCTTGTATTGCTTTTCTAAAGAGAAGAAATATGTTTTGTATTTCATTTCTTTTTCTTCTTGTAACCGCTTACAGGATCAATATCCAATTCTGCCTTCTTTCATCTGAAGAAGTATTCTGTAACCTTGCTCCATTTTTACTTCGGAGTTGATGGTGGATTTTTTGGTGCTCATGTCTCATATCTGGACTAGTGTTATTAAAATCCTGCTTGATGTCATCAATAAGACTGTTAAGGCCAGAAGCCAGGTCCAGCTGTCAATCACCTGCAACTCACATATGGAAATACATGTATTTGGTTACTGCAATTGCATAAACAGAATAAAAATTGGCAGGGACTATCCTGAGACAAAGGGTAAAGTAGCAAAATAAGAATATGGGTCATTCTATGATAAAATCTCATCCAAATCACTACTTGACAAATTCTCACAAAAAAAATATTATTTGCTAGCGCTTTATGATGAATATCACTATCTCACTTCTATAGAGAAAACCCAAGTTCATAAACTGCAATCTGAGCTCAGGATGACCTTTCTGAAAATTGCACTTGCTCTGGCCGAAATTCTTCACTTTACCTCAAATCAGAGAAAACTATTGTCAGTTACTGGCCATCCAAATGGGGGTAAGCATATTTTTTTTTGCCTCAAACAATTCACGTACTGGTACTACTGATCTCTGAAGTGGAGAATGTTAAAGGAGATATGACCGTTCAAACAGAGTTACAATACAGAGGATCATGATTTCCATGTGATCCAAATGTTGGCAATGACAACAGGTTTTTTGGCTTCACAAAAAATATTGTTGATAGTATACTGTGTAGTAGTAATGATATATTACATGCATTGTATGTATGCATTATATATAATTAGAAAAGTCATGCGAAGATTTCAAATAAGTACTGTGGGAGTACTGTATACTGACTTTTCTCAACTTTTACTAAGCCCTGAAAATATACTTGTTTGTATTTCTTTATTACAATAATTTTATGTATATTTCCTTTTTCTCTGGTGGTTTGCATCACATTCACTTAAGAGCACTGGAGCCGCTCATGGGATTTTATTTGCAGGATGGTTAGTGATACCATTAGTTTTCTGCTGGCCTTTTTATAGTGGCCGGAAAGTGTAGGATAGGACGGGCCCAGGGGAAATGCTGCGGAGAGGTTTGATTTCTGTGACTGCAGACTACTGAACATTCTGCAGTTTTTTTTTTTAAACACACAGGTTGAATTATTGTTGAATGATCTAAATCCATCATGCCCTGTTGTAAATTTGGCAATGAATGCAACACTTCATGAGGTTGTTACGGCATCACTATAACAATAACAATACCGACTATGTCTTACTGTTACACCGTGTGACTGTTTCAACTGGTTTCACCATTTACACAAAATTTATGAAAGAAGACATTTTATTGACAATAAGGACGTAAAATTTTAAGAAAATTAGGTTATTTGGGTCTTATTATATATTATGCACATGCCAGAGATTAAGTTATTTCTTTCTTTGAGTAAAAATATTGTGTAAAAAACATGTGATCATGTTAATACCAGGGGTTAAGTCTCATTTCAGCTGCCACTGGTCTGATATTTGTAAAATATCAAAGTCATCGACAAACCGACAAAGCTTCCCTCTTCTGTTGTAGACTAAACACAACAGTGGAGTCGGAGTATTTCCTTGTTGCTGAACTGTATTTGTGGGGTGTTTTAAAGGATTTTCAACTGTTGAGTTGATGATTATGAGTTCAGGCAGTGGAGAGAAAGTGCACAGGAGTCCAAGATGTCTTATGCCTCAAGGTTTATTAATGCAGCCAAGGAGAATGGAGAATTCATCAATACATTCTGTCATGGCTGTCTCAATTCTGAAGAAGCTCTCTGGTTAGTCTGTATGTCCTCAGAATAGTGAGACAAGTCATTTGCCAACTGGTCTTCAAACAAGAAATATGTTTACTCTTGTGGTCCAACATTGCTATCTGACTCCGTCCAAGGCTTCTATGTTATTTATCTGTTGTGTCTAGGGAGTGAGACTGCCCTATTCTCTGACCTCGGTTACCAAGTCAGTGACTTACAGATTTAATGCTACCCTTACAGTAAGCTCAAGACAAATGTCTGACCCTGTGTAACATCTATATTTGGCGTGCTAGAAGAGAAAATTCCTTCACAATCTGCAGTGGGAACCAATAGCCCATTGAGTGTCATGGACAGACTATGGAAATAAGAAAGTTTTCTTTGTTTTTGTTAGATTTTTTTTTTCTTCATGGGATTTGTTGACACTAAGAAAAAACAACCCCAGTCTGGAAAGAGTTTGACTTCTACAATCCCTACATCTTTACAACTCTGCATATTTTAAACTTGAAATGTGAAAAGAAGCCACAAGTTCGTTTACTGCTTTTTTTATTCAGTAAAAGAACTTGTTTTTTTTTGTTTTGCTTTTGTTTTTTATATAATGTCACCACCACAGA
The DNA here is from genome assembly GCF_000972845.2 of Larimichthys crocea. Taxonomy (NCBI): domain Eukaryota; kingdom Metazoa; phylum Chordata; class Actinopteri; family Sciaenidae; genus Larimichthys; species Larimichthys crocea. The sequence continues at coordinate 21,607,979 of NC_040032.1, forward strand.
CATCTCAAAAGATGCCTGCACTGAGGGGTAAAAGAGATGTAAAGAGTGGACAAAAAACTTTAGATTATATTTCTTCACCTGGCTTTGTCTGGCTGGAGAATTCTTCTGCAAACAAAGTTGTGCATGCGTACACACACACACACACACACACACACACACGCAAACACACAAATGTATATACTGTTGGATGATTTTACCCTGCAGGCACCAAGACTGGTGGATATGCATCTACATCCCTTGGCTTTGATGAATAAAATATGAAAGCTCAGTTTATACCGCTCTCTATTTGACTTGAAATATTTATACCTTTTCCTATTGTAAAGACAAGCAGGTACCATGGGAGAGCCGGGTCAAGGAGACTCAGGAGTCTAATCTATATGATCTTTTTTTTTTCTTCATTCCCTTCTGCCCTCTCCTTCTATCTCTCTCTGCCTGGCATAATTAATCACCTCAGACTGATGTTTACATAGTCTGATAGCCTGAGGAAATGTCTCGGAGGGATAACTCAAATTCCCTGCCTCAGCACAAGTGAGAGTTTAACTCACGGCTGCAGGTGAAGGAGTTCTTTCCTACTTTTATTTATTTATTTATGTTTTATCCACTTTCAAACCATTCAGAAATTTGACAGACTGACATAGTTCAGCTACAATGTGTTTTAGGAAATACTGACTTCAAAAACGAGTAAAGTAAAGTAAGTAAATAGGATAAAGATGAAAAAACGAGGCTGCAGTGTTCATTACTGCACATAGTAAAAGGTGACTGTAAAAAAAAAAAAGTTAAGTAGAGGCTGTTTGCTTCCTTTCTAGTGTTTTCCTGTTGCTTCCCCCCCTCTTGTGTTGGATGGATGGATGGATGGATGGATGGATGGATGGATGGATGCATGGATGGATGGAAGGATGGAAGGATGGATGGATGGATGGATGCATGGATGGATGGATGGATGGATGCATGGATGGATGGATGGATGGAAGGATGGATAGATGGAAGGATGGATGGATGCATGGATGGATGGATGGAAGGATGGATGGATGCCTTTGTAAAATTAAAATCTGCTAATCTTTTGTTGTGAACATTAAAACAAAGAATTCAAATGATCAGATCAGAACACCCCAAATCCCCACTCACATGTCTCTTACATGACGGCCACAATGCTGTTTTCGTCAGTCCTCCATGTGACTTCAAACCCCCACAAGGATTTCATATTTTTGCCTTGATTTATATGCTTGTGAATATCCTTCTAAATATGTAAATATGATACGCAATATAACTGTTTCCCTTTTGGCTGTTTGTTACCATGAGTAGTTTGCACAGGATGTTTTATTTTGAAAATCGAAAAAACTGGATTCTTGATGCTGACTCTGTGTCTGGCTTCTGGCTAACTTGATCAGCTTTTGTAATTGTTTTTCGTCAGAGTAAAGGATTTTGATTGTTGCTTTTGATTAGCTGAGCATCTTAAGTTTTTCCGCTGCATGAGACCCTCAGCCAGGGCAGAAAGATACCTGACATCATTTGTGCTTTTGTGCATAGTTCATTCGTTGCTTGGTAATAACAACATGGATGACAAACTAGTGCAAACAAGCTGCAAGACAAATCTAAACCCAAAATATAGCGATGACATTAAAGCAAACATAACCTACAAGAAACTAAACTCAGCCACTCAGCAGGACTCCTTGTAGTTGGTGGTCTATGATTGACAGCAGGTTATCAAACTGTCGCTGAGTTACCCCAAAATTACACATATTACAAATTTATACAAGCACACATTGAATCCTAGATAAACCTAAAAGTTGAAAAGTTATATTTGACTTTCTCTGACTTCTACATGTCAAGTAAAAAACAACAACAACAACAAAAAAAACTTTTCCCTTTTGCTTTTTTCCCTCTTTGTATCAAAGGCACATTTAGTTATGACAACACATAAAAAAAAATCAATTAAAAAAAAACATTTTAATTGCTCAAATGAAGATCTGTAGGTGCTGCAGTTCACTTCTGCTCTAGATTTTCAACAGCTCAAAGATTTGAGGTTTGTGTCCAATACAATTTTATATCACTTCATGACTCCTTTCATGCTGTTTGCTAAACCCAAGCCATGGCATAAATATGATTCAAGTTTGTGTTGTGCACTCTTTCCTGTCAGAAAGTTAGAATCTCACTCCGATCAAAGGGAATTATAAATCAGATGCCAGTTTACTTTTTTCCCCCCATTTCTGGTTTTGAAGATTCTGCAAATTAAGCAGTTAGTGTAGCCCATTAATCAAAATCGATGAGTCATCCTTATCCAAAACAGCACAACATCCACATCCACAAGACCTGAAGGAAAAACATAAGGTAATTTTAATACCTTCTGGTTACTGTTCATATTACAAGTAAAATAGGACATAAATAACCTATTGCCTCCACCCTAACCCAATTCCACTTGGAATAGTCCATATTGCCTAGTGGAACACCTGGAGCAAGTCCTGCCCCGACATAACGTAACAAAACAGTGCACTGAACAAGCATTGCTGTATTAACGCATTGGCAATTTATACTACTCACGCAACATAAGAGAAACATTTGGTATAGGCTTTTTTATAAAAAAGTGTAGAAGCTTGCTTCAGGTTTGATGTGTGAAAGGAACACTGTAATGCCTCTTTAGTGTCTAGGTTATGTCTTATAGTTACAATATCTTAAAGAGCAGGCTTGTGTTTGACCAAAATACCATCAGTGAACAAGGAAATGATCCCAAGCACCAAAGCAAAATAATGACTGGCCAAAGCAATGTCCAAACCTCAAAGTCTTTGAGATGTTGTGGTGGGATCTAACGAGCCTAAAGAGATCTGTGCACACCACAAGTCATCAATGATGATACATCAATAACTTTGACAGCGTTGCAAAGAGCAGCGGGTCAATATTCCTGCTGAACAACGGGAGAGAACACCTCTGTAAGCCGTTTGATGAGAATTACTGCGCGGATACTTGTTTTTTTATGTAAACAACATGACTGCAGGTCAGTAAACTAGTTCATCTCAGCAAGTCACCTGAGATTGACCATCCTCAGACAGCCGCACCATCTGCTCGAGCCATTAAGGCTGTTTGGAGGTTGATGAAGGTATTAAGGCGGCAGTGGGAAGGAAATAAGTTAGAAAATGAGAGAAAGGCGGAATGGGCTAACTATAATTACCATTATGCAAGGAAAAGGAGATTCTGGCTGAGATGTGAACGAGAGAAGAGCAGGTATGCAAATACTTCCTGCTGTATCTGTTGTTGTTGGACGAGGACAATTGAATTTTAAAAACACACCAGTCAACAAACCAATAGCAAAGTTTGTAAGAACATATCACATGTATGTTATCGATTGAGTGCTGCAGGCAAACTGACATCTTTGTTAGTATTTCTAACAACAACCAGCATTGGTTTGGTCTAAATAAAACTGTAATTCACAGCCATATATGAGACAGTGAGGGAATCACATGCACAAACAGGGATAACAGCCCAGGCTGAAAGAGCACTTTACATATCACTACTTAGGTTTGTTAAATATTGTGTTTAAGTGACAATTGGTTTTGATTTCTCATTGTTTGGGATCCCACTGACCCCACTACTGGATGTTTTAACTCTATTGGTAACATCACCTTTGCTACAAACTGCACTTGAACATTTCATAACAGTGACAAACTGACCATAAAGCATTGAGGGCCTGGGGTCTGTAGGATTGTAGGAGCGTGTTAATCATCTCAGATTAATTGAAAACATGTTCATGTGTAATCATGAAAGGCACTAACCTCACCGTAAGGACAAGCCTTCTCCTTAACATGTAAAAGTGAAAGAACCTGTACTTTAAGAAGTATGACATCTGAAGTGCAGGAAGTGACTAATTGACAACTTAGAGGATGTGTTCATTTTCATGAGACTTTCAATGAGACTTTGTTGGAGCCAGAAGTAGGGTTGAAACCTGATGAGAGCTAGAAAAGAGGCAACGCAGCAGGGGGTCTTATGGCTGAAATCACTCCGTCTCTGATTGCCACTGTGGAGTGGTCCTGCCAGAGGATCACAGGCACAGCGTGAGGCTGCTCAGTCTCTGCTGGCAGTGATGAACAGAAGGTGCCACTTACCTGCTCCTATCTGACCGGCTTGCTGTCAGCCTCAAGAGCACTTTGTCTTTTGGACTGTCAAACAGAAGAAAAAAAAAAGTACTCCGCAGGCTGGCTCCAGTATAGAAACTTGAACAGATAAAGGAGTGACTGATGGATGGATGTATGGTTGGGTGGACAGAGATTACACTGAGGAATGGATGTGGGTGGGCAAGGAGGGTGGTGGATGTTTACTTGTGTTGATGGCAGTATGAAGTAGACTGGCAGCTATGTATGATGGAAAAGTATATAGGTGGAGGGTTGGATAAGCCAGCACAAAACTGCTTTTGTAAGTTTATAAGTTTAGCTTTTGCTCATAATGTAATACAAAACTTACCAAGTTCAAATCTAAGTCAGGCTGGGTATCGGTACTATCGACCAAAGTAGCCCAGTACCAAGTATTATCGAAACATGAAAATAATGTATAGAAGAAAAGAACAGGACAACTGTGTTGAAACACACTTATGACCACAACAACCCCAAGTTTCAGTTTTACACCCTGTGGAACTACAGTTTTTGACCGCTTTAGCTTTCTCTTTCTTAAATTATTAGAATCACATTTCTGCAGCTGTAGCCACCGGGAGCTTTAAGCCCCTAGGAGCATCTATAACTCCCAGTCAGTTCTTGAGGAGGAAAGAAATCTTCAGTACCCCAAAGGATGGAGGCTGGAGGAGTATGACCATTAAAATTCTTATTTAAAAAAAGCAGCTTCTTCAGGATAAAATCGAAGGCAAAAAGACTCACCAAAGGTCCTGCATAGTTTATAAAAGATCTCGAAAGACACGAAACAGTTCACTCAATAATCCAAAGAGACTCAAAGCTCACAAGTGGTTGGGTTCAATAACTGCAGCTTCCACTTATTTGACCAGCTTGTACAACAGCAGGCTCCCCTGATGGATACAAAATAATAATAATAATAAAAATACATGCACAAACAGCATAGGCCATTCCCCCCTCCCTCACTTTTGAACTTTTGATTGACTTAAAGGCCAAACAAGTTTATATTTCAATTTTTGTTTTTTATTATTATTATTTTAATTTTTTTTACCCTACGTAGGTGGTTCCATTATAAATCCTCTATATTTCTTTGTGGGTTGTGGGTTATGTCAATCTCCCATGTGGGCAGTTCACTTTACATTTTTGTACTTGAAATTATACACTTCAGATTATACACAATTATACACTACACATTATACAAACTAAATGCAGAATAAAATTTCTACATTTCAGATATCATACACTGATTATGGATGTATGAAGAACATTACTTTGGCACAACTTTAACCTTTTCGGAGAATAAAGTCACCATCTTCATACAGTATTGAAATAATTTCTGTAGTCTTCATTAAAAGCAATGTTTCAATCGACACAGATCTCCAAGATAAAGATAGCGATAATGATTCTCATCTTGATTTTGCTGTGGCTAACCACTGTGGTAGAGATATGGGGGGAAAAAAAGAAAAAGTAATAACCTTTTCTGCATGTGCTATATGAGGATTATAGAGGGTTGAAGTGCACTGCAAGTGTTGTGTAAAGCACACTTCTTTTCCCATGTGAACTGCAGAGGCTTAAGCCTTTCAACTGAACGCTGCTCGTCATAATCTAATAACTGTAATTTCTAAAAACCTTTCCAGATTTACTTTGCTCCAGCGCAAGTGTGTAATTGGAAAGAAAACGCTGGCTTTGCATTCAAATGAGCTGATTTAAGAAAAAAAATGTGTCTTTAGCTGTCAGATGTCAACGTGCCAACCAGTGCGGAGCAGGTGTAGTACAAGATTTGGCACAACTACTGAACCCTTTCAGATTCCACATAGCTTCTATCTGTTATGATGAAGGAGGATGAGTATCATACTTAGATGTTATATCTAGAAACCCCACTTAAGTCCGTAATGTGTTTTATATGAACATAATGAGTTATAATTGTTAATTAACGTACCTGGAAAGTTGCAAATATGTTGATACTTAACTTATCAGTAAAGTGAAAATTAGCTTTCTGTCAAAATGGGAAATCTTTCAATATGCTATCCATTCAGACTACATTATTATTTAACTTTTTATGGTTATGTTTAGTCACTAGCAGCGCTTTGTTAAGGTGATGGTTTGTTTTTAAAAAGAAAAAGTCAGAAGTGACTTCAGACCGGTTATGGGGATAAAAAGGGTATTGACAATAACAATTTAAAAAGGAAATATTGGAATCACCGTTAATGATACACATATGATAATATTGTGAAAATAATCCAATGTATTTCTTTCAGTTCTAGATTTGTTGTTCCCATTCAGTGTAAATTGTACATTTATGGTCTCTATCTTGTATTTTGAGTGGATTTTGCCAAAAAAGAGCTTAAGTTTAAGCTTTTTTTGTTTGTTTTTGTTGATGTTAGATAGATATTGCAATATTATTGTGAATTCTTTTGGCCATGATAATTGACAGCCGTACTTTAGACATCAAATTCCAAAATCACAATCTTTCCGTCACCTCAGTCAAACATCTTTTGTTGCCTAAACCTAGAGATTGGACTACGGCCATGGTTTCACAGTCTTGCACTTTGTATGGCCTCTATCCACCCCCAGACACTGCATGGTATGTATGTAGTGCACATATATACATATATTAATATACATGCAAGAATATGATTCATTCACTCAAAGAACTGTTGTGTCTAAACATAATACAGGCAGCAAATGTAATTTCTAGGAGAGAAAGTTGCTCATTCAGAGCTCAAACTAGATCATTTGTAGGATAAGTACCAAAATAACTTGTCTGAAGACCGACATCTGGCTCCCTCCCACAGCAAATCTCTCTCAGCAAGCAAGGATTCCAGGGAAAGAGGGCACTCACCGAATTTTTACTTTTGATTAGGTTTTATTGATTTGTATTTTTTACTGAAACTCTATTTAGATTAAGCCATTCTAATTGAAAACTTTTAAGTGCAACATGTTTTTTTTTTAAACAGAGTAGAAAGGTCGACTTTGTTCATGCCTAAGAAAGTTCTAACTATAACAAAATTGCAGAATGTGACAAAGTTGTCTTAATCACTCCTACACAACACTTAGTTACAGATTTGTTCCTACAAGTGGTTTTTGCAAAAGTTTTTATAATTGTCAAGTCCCAGATGGTCATGAAAGTTGTTCTACAAACAATAACAATACCAACTCTAAACTCAAGAGAGAGAGAGAGAGAAAAAAGGTAGTATTTATAGCCTGAAAGCAACGATTCATTCCAGTGAGTCTCTGCAATTTTTTCCATGTCACTTTAATGGCCCTTCAAGAGGCCGGCTAGCTGTGTGCCTGACGCCAATTTCACCCTGTCTGCTTCCTGTTGTCACCTTTTCTAACTTTACACACATTTACACCATCACTTATATTCACATTTATTCCAAAAAAAAAAAGTCACACACACATAAACGCAGACATGCCCACGGATGCATTTGCACAATTGTGCAATGAGCTACTGTGAATTCTTAAAAATGAGACACACATGAACACACACAGCTGCTTGCAAACACACACTCTATTCCTCCTTTGTCTGACTCCTCATTATATGGTGGCCAGGCATGCACTTTGTTTCAAGGCTGCAGGAAAGAAAAAAAAAAAAAAGATCTGTGGACAGTAATCATCAAATGCAGCAGGTTTGAATTAAGGTGTGGATGTTTCTAATGTCTAATGTGGAGATTCAAGCTGTACGTGACCTCAGTTTGCGGGAATGAATAAAATGGTGAAAAACACTTGGTGGCTCTGGATATGGCTCCCCAAGGCAACTTTGTCTTCTGATCATTATCATCACATTGGCTATTAGTTCACAATTAATTGTTTCCTACATTGTCAGCAAGACTATTAAAATCAATAGCTCATTATTCATGGACTTACGTGCTGTTTTCAAGCCTCTCAGGCTCATTAAAAGATCAAACACTTGCTGCTGTTGGTTTTTTTTTTCCTTTTTTTCTTCCACACAGCATGGCAGTCTTTCACAGTCTTGACTGTGTTGCTTGTTAGTTTGTTTTGAAGTCGGGGTTAATGGTCGATCTATTCTGTCTCACACTGGGCCTTTTGACATCCTCGACTGACCAAAGACTGAGATAACAAGACTCTGGAGGAGAGAAAGACAGATGGAGACCAGCTTTGAAGAAACAGAGCATTCACACTTCAGTCTTTTTAATATGGAGCTGACTTTCATATTGACACTGTTTGTTGTTTGTACGCGGGGCTTTTGTAAGTGATGACATTGCATGTTGAAACGTATTGCAAACCATGAGTCGATTAAAACCAAGACTGGGCATTCAAAATATTTTACAAAACACAAATTGTAGCTTGTGGGATTCAAGCAATAGTTAGACTATTTTAGCTCATTGTTTTGGTTCCTTACCAGCATTGAGATTAAATGAAATTATATCACTAAAACGTAGTGAGCCTGCTTTGATTGTTATCATTGAAGGTTGTGCCATCAAATCTGGCACCAATCTGCCTCCTGATTGGCTCAGTAGGCCATCATCTACTGTTGAATGTGTATGTATGACGCATTATTGAACTGTAGGATGTATGACATGACAACAATGACATCCACTTAAACACAGACATCGGAAAAGTTTCAGTTAGAATGGCTCTAAACTGGCTTGAATCCTATTTGAAGGATATTCATGTCTAACATTCTGACATGTAATCATAATTACATGAATCATAATTATTATAATTATGTCTGAGAGTAGAAAAAATGACATGGAATCCCTCAAGGCTCCTTTCTCGAGCCTCTTATGTTACAAATCTAGATGCTCCAACTGGAGCACATGAAAGGAAAAACAAAATATCTTCTCTAGACCTAGATCTATTATAGAGTTGTATTTGGAACTGTTTATTCATATCTTACACTGCAGGGTAATGTTTATTCTGCTTGTTTACCTTGTATATCTTAATCTTAATCTTTATTCACTCATTTAATCTTATATTTACTTGTTATGTTGCTTTGTGTTTCTTATCTTCATCCCTTTATATTTAGAACCCTTTGAATTGCCTATTCCTTGCCTTGACTGATGGTCAATCCCCAAAACATTTTAGTCCTATTTATCCTTAATCCCTTATTAAAGCCTTGAAATCATTCTAACCATTTGCTGCCTGAGGCAAAAGGTTAGAAGGGCTTGTGTTTTTCAGAAAAAATAAATAAATAAATGAGTAAATAAATGAGAGCAGTAATATTTCAGGACATGTGCTGTGACTATGGAATCATTTGTTATTTAGAAAGTAAAACAAGTTGAATTATGTTGTGCAACAAACTAGCCAAGTGTTCGTGCAGCATTTTGATTTTGTTTGTTTCATGGAAGCCAGTGCTAATTTCCAAAAGGGGAAACAACACACACGCACAAACCTGTGAAGACTGTTACAACGCCGGATTCTGCTGAATAGTATTTCCTCCAAAAAATGGATCCTGACTTACAGAAGCTGCTCTGGAGGACTGTCAGGGATCTGCTGCCCCAGACCAGCACAAGGAGCCAAATGAGGGGCAGGTGCAGCAGACAGGAGTCGTAATTTAATTACAACCACAGGAGCTATGAGGATCCATCTCATGTTCAGATGATTAGGATTCTACAGACAGACATTTAAAGCCTCTCTCATGTTGCTGAATGTTGGATATACTGTATGTACGTATTTTCACTTTGCCCCTGATAGTCTGAAGTGCTGCACACTGCTGTTTGTCTGCCTCATGTGTGCCGTTCGCAGTCTCGCACGTTGTCAGTTATCAGTTAGTTTTTGACTGTGTCATAGACCTCTGAGACTCAGTTTGTAAAGTTTTGTCAACACAAGAAAACAAATCTGACACAGAGAATCTCCTGTTGTGTGCTAAATTTGTGAAATAACAACTTTGTCTGGGGTATATCGGTGTGAACTGATTTGTCCATCTCTATTTGCTGTGTGCTCATTCAGTTATTAGCGGCGTGTGCAATTTGTTGACTGCACTAGGAGTATTTTGGGGCCACAAACAAAATCTTGTTTAGGGCCACTAAAGGCCTAGGGCTGGCCTGGCCATGTATATGTATGTTATATCTATATTTTTGTGCTACACATATAGTATAAAATGTTTGTTTACTCACAATGCAGCCACAACATATAAGCATACTCTAAAACCTTGCACACATTATAAATCAGATCATTCAAACTGCAAAACAATCAAAATATTTTATGAAGCCATTAGTCATTTTTAGCAACATAGCAATATTCAAAAAAATTCACATTCATTTACACAAATTCATTCACACACAGACTAATTCTAAGAAGTAGCTCTTATTAAGGGAGAAGATATAATGAGTTGTAAATTTTTTCCCTTCCACCAAATTTCCTGACACAAGCTCGCTTTTCAAAAACGCTTATAGGCTCCTGACATCCCACTTTTCTTCACACCAGCAGTGAAAACATGGAGACATGGGATGACAGGACTGCTTATCTGTCAGATTGGACTCCAGCTGCGATGGGACAGTAAGCTGCTGTTTGAGCTGACAGCACTATGCCTCAGCACTTCATGTGCCACCACACACTGTTATTACTGTGTTGTTATTCCCACACCTGCTTCTCCAATGGAAACTTGGAATAAGTTTGAATGAGTGAGTCCTAAATTTAAAGGATTTTATTCTGAGGAATATATTTCAATGTGTTTTTCACAGTAGTTTCTTTTTTTTTAACTCCCTAATAAGTGGTTAAACTACTATTTAATCATATCTAATTCTTTGAAACGCCACATAGCTACACTGAAGGACAATACATAACAAAAAAGAGAAGACACTGAATGGTATATGCATGATAAAATGAGCAATGATTCACAATACATCCAATAACACCCTACAGGGACTAAACGATGATGTAAAAATGGCAAAAGAGATGAATAAAAGAAAAGAGCAAACCAAGCAATGGATCTTTTAAAACCAATTGTCAGTGATATATTTCATCCACGATGAGCTTAGAACATTTTTCAGTTAAAACAGGAAAAGGTTCATGTCAGAAAAGAAAGAAATCACAGAAAAAGGGAGGCATTCATCAGAGAAGGGGCACCGAGATCAGTTTCTACGTCCACAGAAGCAGGACATAGACCAGAATGCAATGAAACTACAAACCAAAGAAAACTAAATGAAATGATAGACTTGTTTTAAAAGAAATTTGACTTTGCTACTCAATTCTGAATGATTTGAAGTTGCAAAATTGCTTATATTTTATCAGCAGACGGGCTATATCTCTAAACATATATTTAGCTTTTCTATGCTGCACCTCACCATCAGCATGCAGACTTGTCAGACTTTATCGAACAAACATACAACTTACCCCACCACTGTTGCTACCAGTACATACAGTTGAAGGTCAAGGCCATTTAATGTTGGTCTAGGACCTTTCGTGCAGAGATTTTCTGGATTTGGTTTTTTAAATGATATTACACATTGTATATGAGTAAAATTCCCAGTTCCTGCACAAAGTAGTGAGCCTTGGCCCGTCCTTTAATGACTGAAGCTTTCACAGATGGCCCTTTCATTCCCAAAAAAACAATTATGTTTTTTCAAAATGTATCATAAGGGCCCACAGACAGCAACACTACCACACATTGTCTCATAAGTATTAATGTGGGCTCACTCGATGTTTTCACTCAAGTAGCCAGAGAATTAATGAGCAGTTTACAAGTGTATTGTTATTATATTTCTGTTTTTGGAATTAGAATGACATATCACATTGGAAACAAACATGGACACAAAGATAGATTTACAGCAGCAGCCCTTACATGGATCAGTTATTAAAAGGAAACATCAAAGTCAATTAAGAAGCATTAATTTAAGGTAAAACTCAGTGTCTCTGTTTTCATTTAAATGTATTCTTTGATTTAAGATGCATTTTCTGACACTTGAAATATTGTCAGTTCCTGTTAATAAAGATAAAATAGGTTGTGAGGCTCATTGCATATAGCTTCTGCTTGAATGCCCTGCTGGAGTGTTTATGTTTTTTTTTTGTTGAGTATTAAGAGGGTGGCAGACAGCCCAGAATGAAATGATTTTGTGCCAGCACCATGCCTCGGCCTTCACCAGAGCATCAGACCATGGATGTGATTATGTCCGGAATATACCATGGTGTGTTTCCCATGCCGCAGGCTTTCTGCACCTTCAGGAACACCAGAGAAACCTTATTTATTAACAAGAAACATGTTTTCTGCTTCTCTTGGTGAGATCAATGCCTTTCTGTCAGTGAACAGTGCCTCTGACAGCCACAAGAAGATCAATTGTTGCAATTATACTTGTTAAAAGTTGCTGAAAATGGTTTAAAATGAAGTTCAGGGAAAGTGAAAAAAATGTTTTTTTTTTCTTTAAACACTACACACACTATTTCCTCCAGTGCTAATTTAATTAACAGAAAATGATCAACAAGAACGTTCAGCAACGAAGATGAGTCGATGACATAAAAATAGATCCTTGATAATAAAAACTGTTTTGTTTTCATCAACAGCACAGGACTGAGTGAGTGCATGATATTTTCCCCCAATATGTACAGTAAGCGAATGGAGGCATAGTCATGGGGGTGGGTTAGGATTTTTTTAAGAACTGCACTTGCCAGCCCATTACAACAAAAAAATCTGTAAATCAATGACCCGACCTGACCTGAAAATTGTCAATTTTATGCATTATAGTAGCACATTGGTCAGGACTGAGTACTGTGGCACTCTCCAAGGGGCTGATCCTGCTGCAGGGAGCAGCTCCCAGAGTGCTCTCCTCTCTTTTCTCCCCCACCCACAGTACTACCGTGCTGGAACGTGTTCTTTATCGTTGAATAGCTGCAAAACAGGAAACCTTCCAAGACATGTCGTGCAACAGTTGACTTAACAGTAAAGACTTATCAGTGATTTCAAGTCTGAAGGATAAAAATGACTAAAATGTGACTAAAACAAGCATTTTCATATAAAGATTAAGACTAAATCTACAATAGCTGGCAAAATGAAAACTGAAGCCCGGTTCATAAATGGAAATAGTTTTCTCTGTTTCGTTTGGAAGAGCTTGTTCCTTTTTTTTTTTCCCCCTGTCATATTCCCTCCCTCTGTTTTCACAGTCACTGGTGCGCATAACTGCAAATACAAAATATAAAACGCATTGTCAGTTTGCTTGCGCATGCAGAGACTCCCTTATGGGAACATGAGGACATCTAATTTGTGAAACAACAAAGGCTTCCTTCAATTTCAGGATAAATGGGACCAAGTGTGTCACCACACAACAGTGGTTTGACCAAATGATGAAGGTCCAGCTAAGATCCACCAGGCACTCAAAGAGGACATCTTAGATTTCATCACACAGTGTCCCTCTGCTTTATTTTTTTATGAATAATATCCTATGTGTGTATTTCTGTGTTAAAGAGGCAATCTGTGCAGTAATCAATCTCCCTGTATTTCATGAATACACACACTAGACTGGTACTTACGTGGCAGCTGGCTTTGTTATTTAACGTCTCAGTTGCATCAGCCAGCAGCTTGATTAATGATTAATGGACTAAATGTAATTAATCCTTCCATTTGTGTTTATATTGTTCCACTCTTAGAGATTAAGAGTTCATCAGATTTCAATCTCTTTGATTCCACTAGGCTAAATGCCTCATCTCACATGTGAGGTAATTATTTCTGCATGGTGTTGGTCTACTGTAGATCTCCTGAAAATCATTTCTGACTGTCGAAGTAAATGACTGTATCTGCGCTGTCCTGTTTAGTAGCTCAAAAAAAGAGATAACACAGAAAGTGTGTGCACCTGCGTGCATGTCCAAAGGCCGCCTTTGCGTTTGTTGCAGAATTGATATTCTCCTCACAGGGCCATCAAGCATGAAATAGAAGACTGCATTTTCTTTGTGTAAACTTGCAGTTCTCAGCAGTGCATGTTTGACCATTCAAGGAACACAATTGTGTGAGAAAGAGCTCAACTGAAAACCGGGAAAATGGATTGAATTGAATCCATTTTGTTCTCATAATGCGGAATCTCTGAATAGAAAAAAACCCACAGGACACAAAGTAGCCTTCACAGGACTGTGTGTGTGCGTGTGTGTGTATACTGTCAATCACATGGATATGGATCATGAGATGACCCTAAACTTGCAAAAAATAAAATAAAAACAAAGTCCTGATTGGCATTGAATCCTTGGTGTGCAACACATGAATCATCTTGAGTCTTCCGCACAAATAGTTCATGTGGAGTATCAATGCCACCTGACTATAAACATCCATGTATTCTTCTGTATTGTGGGTCCACTGATGAAGCAGACATGCACCATTTGGTGGACACTTTTCCTTTTAAATGTTTCACAACAGCAGCCTGATTGTATCCAATGGCAGTATTGGAAGTTTAAGTCGAAACCCATTAAAATCAGTAGAAATTAAATCTGACAGTGAATTAAACTCCACATACTAGAGTTAATTTAATACTTGAGGACATTCTGTACTGCCACTCTGTATCTGATTGGACAATCAAATTTCTTATTAGAGTTTGTTATTAAAAAACAAAACAAAAAAACTCATTACAATTGTTGTGGTGCTTTTGCTGTTTTTAGTAACCCATTTTACCAATCGATTGTTTGGGCTGACTTGATGGTTTATGTATGTGTCCTGATATACTAATTGAGCATAATGAGGCAGGGTTGCTTTAATGAAATCAGTCATTTTTGTCCTTTACATTTAGTAGCTGCGGGGCTTGAAGAATGGCACTCAGTCGGTCTACCACTTTGGTACAAACTGAAATCAAGAATGATTGGATCTGACATCTTGTTACTTTCCATTTAGCACCATTATTAATTAATGATCAAATACACACTTGATGCTAATCACTAATTAGCATGCTAAATGCCAAAATAAGATAGTGACCATAATGAACATTACCTGCTTAAAATCAGGCCATCTCTCTTTATCACCTAACACCTCCTCATAATATTGATCTTCCTGTAAGTTCCCAGTAAATCTGGTGTGTTTTCCGTGGGTCTGTGCATGCATCACAAAGTGGTTTAGTGATTTATGTTGAATGTTTACTGAACCACAAGGAGGTAAAGTTGGCTATATATGACTTTCATTTGCTATCAATACCTGTCTTGATCAAAAGCTATGGGTGTGGATTCTACAGAATTCAGCTACAAGCTTTACTTTGGCCCCTGGGGTTTTCCAACCTTATTGGTTTCCTTTAAGACTTTATGGCCTGACTCCGTATTATGTTTCTCAGAGTTTGAGGTTCTCCGGCCAAGATTGTGGCTTAATTTCACTTGGGGTGTATTCTTATTTGTTTTACTGGACTCTGGTCTACTTTACATCACCTTTAAGCTATACCTGTACTGGTGGAGTGGCTCTAGGGATAGTTGTGTTAGTCAGACGGTCCAAATGTTTGGTCCAGAATGAATTATCTCAATAACTATTGTGTATATACATTGATGGGATCCAGAGGAAGAAACCTACTCATCTTAATGATCCTCTGACTTTCAGCTAGCATCACTATGGGATCATCATTTGTGATTTTAAGTAAAATGTCTTTGCAACAATCGAATGGATTGCCATGAAACTTGGTAAATGCGTTCTTAACAGAATTGCAGAATTAATTGTAGTAACCCTGGTGATCCCGTGAGTTTTCATACCCATCATCAAAACATGGTGGTGGATGTGCCATTTAAATTGTCAGATGAGCCTAATTTGAATTCTCATCTTAAATCTGTCAGAATTAATTGTTACTTGTTCTAAGAATTATACTCTAATTAGTATTTTAAAGATCAGATTCAAATAAGTTTGTTGCTTGTCTTTCATAGTTTCAGAATCCGTAATAAATGCAAATTTCTGTAAGCATGTATGGCCAATGTTTAATATCTGTTTTGGCCCAAAAAGCAGTAAAAAGCTTTATAGATGGATTTGGTTTGCTTAAGTTAATGGTGACAGAAATGTCCCCATTAATTATGAAAAGCTAAAATAGCTCCAACATTAAACCCTCCGTTTGTAGATTCCAGGTCTATGAGCCACTTTTTCCTCATAATATCCATGTGAACCTTGTACCCTCCTGAAACCAGCTGGGAGAATAAATTAGATAAGTGAAAGAGAGGCAGGGGGTATTTTTAAAATGAAATCCCACTCAACCAAAATATAATCCATATCTGCCATGTATTGGGAGCCCGAAGCTCCTCTGTGATTACTTCTGCTTCCCTCAGGGCGGACAGTAAAACATGACATATAAGGAAGGGAATCAGTTGCCGAAGGCTTCCTCTTAGGTCGTTTTTCTCTCTGATAAGCAAAAAAGTTGAGTAGGTCGAAAACTGAAAAGACCAAGTATGCAGGACAGGACACATCTATACAAATAAGCATAACCTACGACACAGATTAAATGTTGTGAACCTTTTTTAACAACACAACTTCCAACAAAGAAATCAATGCATGGTTTGGTCTCAGCATTTTCACATGGATTCTAGCAGCAGCAGCAGCAGCCAACTATTTTCACTAAATAAACTCTGACAAACTGTACCTGCACTACCTGTACAATGGGTTTGTCGATTGCACTCAGCACCAAATGGCAGATAAATGTGCCTTTAAACCACAACGGCAAGATAAATGTGGTCTAAAAGCTTTTTGGAGCTACACAGTTGGTAATATTCCTCTGTGGGTTTGTGGTTTGAGCACAGTCTTTAAAGTAGAGGTGTCCAGTACAAAAAAAAAAAATAAATCTCTAATTATACAGTCACTATTTCACAACTTTTTTGCAGTATAACTTTTCACTGGTCTTAGCTCTGCTAGGATTCACAGCTTATTACTTCCTTGTTAAAATCCTTTTAATATACAGCAAATTAATCGTATTACTGACTACTTATTATACTGAATGTAGCTTATACTGGATATACAACAGTACTGAAGACTGTCTGAATCAGCACTGAATGCTGGGTCATACAGTGTGAACAATAACGCATTCACTCACTGTTGTACATGCTAAACTGCAGTTGGACAATGACACAAAAAGTAATTTCTTATTTCTACCCCCAATTTGATCTAGTTAAAATATATAAAACTATATAAAACTTGAAGTTTAGACTTTCTGTTTTGTATTTTTTTTTGTCTAATCCACAGTACAGACATTAATTGTTTTGGGTCTCCATGCTTTAAAGCTTCAAACACTTCCATATATATCAATAACAGATTAAGAATCCAAATAAAGAGTGAGACATACAGTACAAACCACTGTTCGCAGATTGCTTAACCTTGTGATGCAGCTGAAACATTACAGAGTACTCCAAAACAGCTCTTCTGGTATTGGCATTCTCACACGTGTGGCCTAATCATTTTGAACTATGGAGTCCATGCATGACTTTGAACCCTTACATAATAAATCAGGGGACAAGTGCAATATTATCGCTGGGATTGAAGAGGAGGGGGGAAGTGAAGATTTATCATAAACTGTGCTTCTGATCTACAGTGGGATGCATAATTTCCTGTTCACATTTCCATTTCCTGAGGTGTTAAATAATGCACTAAAAGTATATGGAGAGGGGAGGCAAAATAAATGAAACCATAGACTGTACTATGCCCTGCAGCCATAGTGGCTTCTCTCACCTCCAGAGGTTAGTGTGTGTGTGTGTGTGTGTGTGTGTGTGTGTGTGTGTTCTGGTAATCATCACTGTATGGGGACAAAGATCTGTTTACACAGTCACGGTGTGGGGACCAGTTTCGGTGTGGGGACAAAAAATCAGGTCCCCATGAGGAAAACTCTTTTAAATTACTCCAAAAGCTGTTCTGAGAGTGCCTGTGTGGTTTTTAGCATTGGCCCAAAACACATGTTTTTCAGTGGCTGTGTGTGTGTGTGGTGTGCACAGGAGCTCCCCCAACACTTTCTGGCTGGTATTGCACGCATCGCTCTTCACACACACATATTCCAAATATGGTTGGGTACCACCCACTTCCTGGTCCCCATTGGGAATGATTTCAGAGACAAAGATGTCCGAAGATTAATATGCCATTTAACAAGTGAAGAATTTGTGCAGAGGAGCCAAAGTTAAACACAAGGTAAGTGCATTTGTATAACAAATCAGAATAATCAATGTTCAATCGTCAAATTTATTTAATTAACTAGTTTGCAGGAAAGATAGTTAGCATTAGGCTAGCATTAGCCACTG